>NC_059117.1:19316674-19616674 GCF_020740685.1 Jaculus jaculus
ATGCGTCTGGAGTTCGTTTACAGTGTCTAGAAGCCCTGGTGTGCCTGTTCTCCCTCTCTTTCTCAGTCTCTCTCTTTGTCATAAATAAATAAAAATAAGACATGCAAAAAAAGCTGGAGGTGGTGGCACACGCCTTAATCCCAGCATGTGAGAGACAGAGGTAGAAGATTACTTTTTTTTTTTTTTTTTTGAGGTAGGGTCTCTAGCCCAGGCTAACCTGGAATTCACTCTGTAGTCTCAGGGTGGCCTTGAACTCATGGCCATCCTCCTACCTCTGCCTCCTGAGTACTGGGATTAAAGGCATATGCCACCATGCCTTGCTCCAGCTGCTTCTTCTTCTTTTTCTCCTTCTTCTTCTTCTTCTCCTTCTCCTCCTCATCCTCCTCCTCCTTCTTCTTTTTTAAATATTACCTTGAGATCACCCTGAGACAACATAGTGAATTCCAGGTCAGCCTGGGCTAACCCTTAGACACAGGCCTTTCAATGACAGGTGAAGGGATCTTTCCAAGAGGATTTTAGGAAATTTTTTTGATCTAAATAAATCACAAAATTGGTGTTTACGGGTCAGTGGTTGTTTACAGATAGGAACCACCCAAAACATATCAAAGGAAAAAGGAATAAGGTGCTTACTAAGCCATTGGAAAGGGCTGGAAGAACTGATGTCGCAAGCTGCTACTGGACTTTGGTTCAGCCCCATGCCGCTAACCACAGTTCAAAGGTTAGGGAGTTGCCACAGCCACCTGGCATTCAGGGAACTAGCCTGCAGACTGGGGACTCCCCTCTACACACTCACCACTAGGGCCACCTCAGCCTCGGGAAGAAGGTTCCCAGCTACTTTTGCCTTTTCCCTCTCTCCACTACATCTTGTTTGACAAGGCCTCAGAATTCATATCTGGAACTCAAGCGAACGTAGAAAACCAGATTTGTAGCTTTCTAGCCTCTCCAAATAGAAGATGACTGAAGAAGTGCCAGGGTCTGCAGCACTGAGCAAATGGTCCATCACATCCCGTTGCATGGCAACCACAGGGGAGTTAGGACAGGAAAATGCTGAGAATGGCTGAAGGGAAATGGGGAAGGATACTGGGTCCCAGTATTCAGGGCTGAGCGACTGGATTAACTAACCTTCAAACTGTGGACCTCTAGGCTTGTTATTGTATGATAGTAAGCCTCATCATTTATACTGTTTTTTTTTAATTTTGTG
This sequence comes from Jaculus jaculus, assembly GCF_020740685.1. Classification (NCBI taxonomy): domain Eukaryota; kingdom Metazoa; phylum Chordata; class Mammalia; order Rodentia; family Dipodidae; genus Jaculus; species Jaculus jaculus. Next base: position 19,317,876 of record NC_059117.1, read on the forward strand.
TATTATTATTATATATTTTAAAAGATTTTTACTTTTAGTATTTTTATCTATTTATTTGCAAGAAAGACACAGGGAGAGAGAAAATGGGTGCATCAGGGCCTCCAGCCATTGCAAATGAACTCCAGATGCATGCGCCACTTTGGGCATCTGGTTTATGTGGGTCCTGGGGTTGAACCGAGGTTCTTTGGCTTTGCAGGCAAATGTCTTAACCACTAAGCCATTTCTCCAGCCCTATTCTTTTATTTTTGTTTTGTTTTATTTTTGGCTTTTTTTCAAGGTAAGTTTTCACTCTAGTCCAGGCCAACCTGGAATTCACTATGTAATCTCAGGGTGGCCTTGAACTCACAGAGATCCTCCTACCTCTGTCTCCCTAGTGCTGGGATTAAAGACATGCATCACCATGCCCAGCTATTATTTTATTTTTGAAATAGGGTCTTGCTCTAGCCCAGGCTGACCTGGAATTCGCTATGTAGTCTCAGAGTGGCCTCAAACTCACAGCAATCCTCCTACCTCTGCCTCCCCAGTGCTGGGATTAAAGGTGCGTACTACCATTCCCAGCAGTATTATTTTTTAGATAGAGTCTTACCATGTAGCCCTGGCTGGTCTGGAACTCATGGCAATCCTCCTGCCTCTGCTTCTGCCTCCCCAGGGATAGGATTGCACAGTAGCATCACCACTTCAGGCAGTCAAATTGGCTCTTCATTACAACATCTTAGCTATAGGCCGTGGTACGTGAATAGTATGGGAATGTTGGAAAGAGGACGAAGCTGAGGTTTCGCACATGGTAACCTGATGACCACATCTAACCACAATCGTGTTGTCACATTTTGCTGACCCAAATGCTCTGGAGAAAAGTGTAGCTTAAATGATGTTGACTATACTAAAATTTGAAAAGATTTTATGAATATAGATCCATATTCATACCTTTTATTTTTTTAAATTTTCTAAAATGTATTTACAAACATATATAGAGAGAATGGGTGTGTCAGGGCCTCTAGCCACTGCTAATGAATTCTAAACATATGTGCCACTTTGTGTATCTGGTTTACATGGGTCCTGGGGAATCGAACCTGGGTCCTTAGGCTTCACAGGCAAGTGCTTTACCTGCTAAGACATCTCTCCAGCTCCATAGTCATATCTTTCAGAAGCATAAGATCCGTCCACTCTGACAAGCAACAAACACTCTCTTGAACAGATTCTGACCAAGCTAACTTCGCACAGTGACCTTCAGGACAACAAAGATCCAGACTGCTTGGGTGTGCACCCTGTCTTCTCTGCTTTAAGAATTTATTCTCAGGCTGGAGAGATGGCTTAGTGGTTAAGAGCTTGCCTGTCAAGCCTAAGGACCCCAGTTCGAGGCTCGATTCCCCAGGACCCATGTTAGCCAGATGCACAAAGGGGTGCATGCGTCTGTAGGTCCTTTCCAGTGGCTAGAGGCCCTGGCGTGCCCATTCTCTATCTGTCTATCAGCCTCTTTCTCTGTCTTTCACTCTCAAATAAATAAATAAAAACAAAACAAAACAACAACAAAAAAAAAAAAAAAAAAGAATTTATTCTCAGCCAGGCGTGGTGCACATGCCTTTAATCCCAGTAATCGGGAGGCAGAGGTAGGAGGATCGCCATGAGTCAAGGCCACCCTGAGCCTACATAGTGAATTCCAGATCAGCCTGAGCTAGAGTGAGACCCTACTTCAAAAAACAGGGCAAGGAGAGATGGCATAGCAGTTAAGCACTTGCCTGTGAAGCCTAACAATCCCAGTTCAAGGCCCGATTCCCCAGGACCTATGTAAGCTAGATGCACAAGGGGGTGCATGCATCTGGAGTTTGTTTGCAGTGGCTGGAGGCCCTAATGCACCCATTTTTTCTCTCTCTCTGCCTCTTTCTCTATCTGTTGCTCCCAAATAAATAAATAATAACAAACAAACAAAAAAGAACTTATTCTCTCTTTTTAAATTTTAAAATATTTTATTTATAGCTGGGCATGGTAGCACATGCTTTTAATCCCAGCACTTGGGAGGCAGAGGTAGGAGGATCACCATGAGTTTGAGGCCACCTGAGAATACAGAGTGAATTCCAGATCAGTCTGGGCTAGAGTGAGACCCTACCTCGAAAAACAAAACAAACAAACAAAAAAATGTATGAGCTAGAGAGATGGCTTAGCAGTTAAAGGCACTTGCCTGCAAAGCCTAAGGACTTATGTTCCACCCTCGAGATTTGTGTGTTAGCCAGACACACAAAGGTGAGGCAAGCACAAGGCTGTGCATGCCAACTAGGTGGTACAAGCGTCTGGAGTTCGATTTCAGTGGCTGAGGTCCAGGCACACCAGTTCTCTCTCTCTCTCTAATTAAAAAAAAAGAGAGAGAGAGAGAGATAGAAACTAAATTATCTGGGGCTGGAGAGATTGCTCAGTGGCTAAGGAGCTTGCCTGCAGTGCCTATTGACCTTAGTTCAATTCCCCATTACCCATGTAAAGCCAGACACACAAGGTGGTGCATATGTATCAGGAATTCATTTGCAGTTGCTGGAGGCCCTGGCACATGCATTCTCTCTATCTTTCTCTGATTGCAAATAAATAAAATCTATTTTTTCAAAGTATTTTATTTTAAGCCTGGCACGGTGGCACATGCCTTTAATCCCAGCACTCAGGAGGCAGAGGTAGAAGGATTGCCATGAGTTCAAGGCCACCCTGAGACTACAGAGTGAGTTCCAGGTCAGCCTGCACTTGAGCAAGACCCTACCTTGAAAAACCCTCCAAATTCTTTTTTTCATTTTATTTATTTATTTGAGAGAGAGAAGGGAAGACACAGAGGGAGAAAGAATAGGCATGCCAGAGCCTCTAGCTGATGGAAACGAACTCCAGATACATCTGCCACCTTGTGCCTCTGGCTTACGTGGGTCCTAAGGAATCAAACCTGGGTCCTTTGGCTTCACAGGCAAGTGCCTTAATCACTAAACCATCTCTCCAGCCCCAATTTGGTTTGTTTATGTCTCAATTTCCTCATGTTCAAAATGAGTCTTAATCTGTGTCAATGGTCATTAATGAGAAGATTAAAATCAAAATGCATTCAATACATAGGAAACACTATCTAAGTATTTTTGTCATCTTTTTCTTTGTTTGGTTTCTTTCTCTTTTTCTTTCTTCCTTTTTTTTTTTTGTTGTTTCTTTGTTTTGAAGTAGGGTCTTGAGCGAGCCCAGGCTGACCTAGAATTCACTATGTATTCTCAGGCTGGCCTTGAACTCACGGCAATCCTCCTACCTCTGCCTCCTGAATTCTGAGATTAAAGGTGTATGTGACCACACCCGGCTTTGTTGTTTATTTTTTATTTTATTTCTTTATTCCTACTCTTCCCTTGAATGTTATATGACCCTGACAACTGATATATGGCAGACATGGTGCTCAAGTAAAAAATCCATATGCGAAATAAGAATTGAGCTTGGGCTAGAGAGATGGTTTAATGGTTAAGGTTTTTGCCTGCAAAGCCAAAGGACCCAGGTTCGATTCCCCAGGACCCACGTTAGCCAGATGCACAAGGGAGTGCAGCGTCTGGAGTTCATTGGTAGTGGCTGGAGGCCCTGGCATGCTCATTCATTCCCTCTCTCTGACTCTCTCTCCCTTTTTCTCAAATGAATAAATAAATAAACAAACAAAAGTAAAATATTCTTGAAAAGAATTGAGCTTAATTTTGAGCCGGGCATGGTGGTACACACCTTTAATCCCAGGACTCACGCACTGGAGTTCATTTGCAGCAGCTAAAGGCTCTGATTTGCCCATTCTCTTCCTCATAAATAAATAATGTAAAATAAATATATATATTTAAAAAGATACATTTAGGCACACTCTCCTGTTGCAGTTGTCTCCCTGATGCTGGCCAGGAGGTGATGTTCACCCTCTGCTCATGCCTTCATTTCCCCCTGCCATCTTGGAGCTTCCCCTCAAATTTGAAGCCAAAGTAAACCCTTCTTTCCCCACGAGCTACTCTTGGCCACATGTTTTCCACCAATAATGTGAACCTGACTGCAAAAGTAAAATTGGTACCAAGAGTGGAATTGTTGCTGCTAGAAACCTGACAGTGTGGCTTTTGGACCTTTTAAAGAATTTTGTTTTGTTTTATGTTTATTTATTTATTTGAAAGTGACGGGCAAAGAGGCAGAGAGAGAGAGAGAGAATGGGCGCGCCAGGGCCTCCAGCCACTGCAAACGAACTCCAGACACGTGCGCCCCCTTGTGCATCTGGATAACATGGGTCCTGGGGAATCAAGCCTCAAATGGGGGTCCTTAGGCTTCACAGGCAAGCGCTTAACAGCTAAGCCATCTCTCCAGCCACTTTTGGCCTTTTTTTAAAAAAAATTATTTATTACTTGCAAGTGGAGACAGAGAGAAGAAACAGATAGAAAGAATGGGCATGTCAGGCTTGCTATTATGCCCATGTCCTGAGAACTTGTGTAGGGGTGCATTGCATAGAAATGGATGGGTGTGAGCAGAGGTACATGGGACAGAAAAATGAAATCTATGAGCCAAAACTGCTGTCCGTTCAGCTGCAATTGTATGAGAGATTTCAGCCATTGAAATTGGGTCAGCTGACCTGCATTGGGTCAAGAGGAAGAATACAGATTCTTTTGAAGGAGTCTGAATGGTGAAGGAGTGCCCTGTTCTTTAAAGTCTTCTTTATTCCCCACTGGATTAACAAGTTGGCAGCCCACCTGGCATCATGGAGTATAACAAATGCAGGAAAGAGAGGATCATTGAGTTTGCAACATAGTTTTGCATTTTGGAAATGGCCATGGGCAGTGTGAAGCAGGCTTGTTGGATTGCCTGCGTGGAGACCCAATGGACCCATGAGGCTGAATTATGGGTTGCAGTGGAGACCCAACAGAGATGCCAGGACTATGGGATGGCTGCCAAGGAGAGCTGCTGGCATCAGATGACGTTTTCTGGGACTGTGAGTAGCCTAGCTAGAGGGCGAGAATTGGAACTCCAGAGACATGTCACTGATTAGAATTATCAGACTTAGAGAACTGTCCGTGATTATAGTTGTTGGACTTGAAGCTACAGACTTTGTTGTTTGCCTTGCTTAAATCTTGTGTTGGTTGAATATTTCTTTGCTATGCCCAATGCCATCATTTGGAGTGTGAATGATAAAAATAAAAATAAAAAAGATACATTGAGCTGGGTGCAATGACTCATGTCTGTCATTTCAAATTTCAGCACTTCAGAGGAAGAAGGAGGATGGATAAAGGAGCTCATGTTGAAGCAGGATGAATCCTAACTGTAACCAATGACCAAAGTTTCTTTCTTTCTTTCTTTCTTTTTGAGTTTTTTTATTAACAACTTCCATGATTGTAAACAATATCCCATGCTAATTACCTCCCTCCCCCTGCTTTCCTCTTTGAAACTCCATTTTCCATCATGTCCCCTCCCCCTCTCAATCAGTCTCTCTCTTATTTTTATTTTTTAAATAATTTTGTTTTTATTTATTTATTTGACAGTGACAGAGAGAGAAAGAGGCAGATAGAAATAGAGAGAATGGGCGCACCAGGGCCTCCAGCCACTGCAAATGAACTCCAGATGTGTGCGCCCCCTTGTGCATCTGGCTAACATGGGTCCTGGGGAATCAAACCTCGAACTGGGGTCCTCAGGCTTCACAGGCAAGCGCTTAACCGCTAAACCATCTCTCCAGCCTCTCTCTTTTATTTTGATGTAATGATCATTTCCTTTGACTATCATGGTCTTGTGTAGGTAGTGTCAGGTACTTTGAGGTCATGGAAATCCAGGCCATTTTGTGTCTGGGGGGAGCACATTGTAAGAAGTCCTACCCTTCCTTTGGCTCTTACATTCTTTCTGCCACCTCTTCCGCAATGGACCCTGAGCCTTGGAAGGTGGGATAGAGATATTGCAGTACTGAGCACTCCAGTCACTTCTTTCCAGCACCATGATGCCTTCTGAGTCGTACCAAGGTCACTGCCATCTGAAAAGAGAAAGTTCTCTACCAAAAGCGAGAGTAGCATTAATATATGGGTATGAACATGAGCTCTCTCTCTCTCCCTCTTTTTTCTCAAATAAAAAAGCCAGGCATGGTGGCTCATTCCCTTAATCCCAGTACTCCAGAGGCTGAGAGGTAAAAGTATCTCTGTGAGTTTGAGGCCAGCCTGGGCTACAGAGTGAATTTCCAGTGGGCTTGGGCTAGAGTGAGACCCTGCCTTACAAAAAGAAAAAAGCAGGGCTGGAGAAATGGCTGAGTAGTTAAGGCGTTTACGTGCAAAGCCAAAGGACCTTGGTTTGATTCCCTAGGTCCCACATAAGCCAGATGCACTAGGTAACACATGCGTCTGGAGTTCATTTGCAGTGGCTGGAGGCCTTGGCACGCCCATTCTCTCCCTCTCTCTCTCTCTCTCTCTCTCTCTCTCTCTAATAAATAAATTTAAATTAAAAATATCTTTAAAAGAAGCAAAAAAGCCGGGCATGGTGGCGCATGCCTTTAATCCCAGCACTCGGGAGGCAGAGGTAGGAGGATCGCCATGAGTTCGAGGCCACCCTGAAACTGCATAGTGGATTCCAGGTCAGAGCCTAAGCTAGAGTTAGAAAAAAAAAAAAAGAAATGTCACTAGGGCTAGGCTGATGAGATCTCAGTGGTAGAATGTTTGCCTAGCATTTATGAGGCCCTGTGTTAAATTAACTCTGCAAGGAAAAAGTCAGTAAATTGAGTAAGTTTTGTGTGCATATGAGGTATAGGATGCGTGTGTACGGAGGGCAGTGTGTGCCATGGTGCTCGTGTGGAGGGCACAGGACAGCTTTGGGTGTCAGTCCTTGCCTTCCACCTCATTCAAGGCAAGGTCTCTCCATGTGTTGTTCTCCATGCTACCTGTCCTGCAGGCTTCTGGAATATTCTGTCTCTGCTTCTTTTCTCACTATAGGCATGTTGAGATTACAAAGGATTATAATGCTCCAGTAAAAAAAGTAATCTCAAACTGGGCGTGGTGGTACATGTCTTTAATCCCAGCCCTTGGGAGGCAGAGATAGGAGGTTCACTATGAATTCAAGGCCACCCTGAGACTACATAGTGAATTCCAGGTCAGCCTGAGCTAGAGCAAGACCCTACCTTGAAAAACCAAAAACAAAATTAAACAAACAAACAAAAGGCAGATTAGTGGCCACACCAAAGCAGCATGGCAGGGAGGGGAGGATAAGCATAAAAAATACTACAATAGGGCTGGAGAGATGGCTTAGCGGGTAAGCACTTGCCTGTGAAGCCTAAGGACCCCAGTTCGAGGCTCGGTTCCCCAGGTCCCACGTTAGCCAGATGCACAAGGGGGTGCACGCGTCTGGAGTTCGTGTGCAGTGGCTGGAAGCCCTGGCGCGCCCATTCTCTCTCTCTCCCTCCATCTGTCTTTCTCTCTGTGTCTGTCGCTCTCAAATAAATAAATAAAAAATATTTTTAAAAAATACTACAATATACTCTTCGACCAAAAAGTGAGGGTGTGTAAGGAATTATTAGCCACAGCAGAGAAGCAGGAGAGACCCAGAGGTTCTAGAAACCACACAGCCCAGCCAGAATCAGCTCCAGCTGCAGCGGTCCTGAGCCGACAGGAGCAGAACCATAGTGAAGGGATTTTCCACTCACACCGGCCTCCTCACCAAATCAAAAAACCTGAAGCAGAAGACAGTTCTAGAACAGCCTGCACCAAAGCCAGGTACATAGGCCTGTACTGGAAGTGCTAATCGCACCTTCCATGTCAGGGCAGGTTATGTGTTAGATTTGATTGACGTCCTCTTGGTCAGCTTTACCATTCTTTTCTTTTAGGTTTTTTTTTTTTGAGGTAGAGTCTCCCTCTAGCCCAGGCTGATGTGGAATTCACTATATAGTCTCAGGGTGGCCTTGAACTCACTGCAGTCCTAACTACCTCTGCCTCCCGAGTGCTGGGATTAAAGGCATGTACCATCACGCCCGGCTACCTTTACCATTCTTTGTTCATTTTTATTTTTTATTTATTTATTTGACAGTGACAGACACAGAGAGAAAGACAGAGAGAGAGAGAGAGAAAGAGAGAGAGAGAGAGAGAGAGAATGGGCACGCCAGGGCTTCCAGCCTCTGCAAACGAACTCCAGACGCGTGCACCCCCTTGTGCATCTGGCTAACGTGGGACCTGGGGAACCGAGCCTCGAACCGGGGTCCTTAGGCTTCACAGGCAAGTGCTTAACCGCTAAGCCATCTCTCCAGCCCTACCTTTACCATTCTTAAATAAGCTGTATTTTGGGGTTGCCTTTTGTTGCTTTTGATGTTTCCTGACTGATAGAACATTTTTGTCATTTTCTTCTGTCATTCTTGGGGGCAGGGTCTCGCTAGGCCCCATGCTGACCTGGAACCCAGACATCTCAGCCTCCCAGTTGACAGGATGAAAGGTGTGGGGCGATGCACCCCCTGAGGGACTTTGGCGTCGTCAGATTACCAGTTTGTTTTGATCTGCACTCTTGCATAAATACTCCATGTTGGGTTTGATTGAGTGTGAATATTGCTCAGTTGAATTTGAGAATTTGCCTGTGTTTTGCCCCACCCAAGCCACTAGAATACTTGCATAGCAGGCAAATTCAACACCTCGGGTCACTTCTGCTGTTACTCTTGGAATAATATAAGAGCCACACCTGGCAACTTAGGCTCCTGCCCTGAAGATGAATAACATCTGACTTACATATCTAAGAATACAGCAGCTAATTCTAAAACCCAAGCACCAAATTAACTCAAGATGCAAAAATCTCTACATTATAATACAAGAAGCACACACACAAAAAAAATCAGACAATATAATTCCATCAAAAATTATAAATCCGGGCTGGAGAGATGGCTTAGCGGTTAAGCGCTTGCCTCTGAAGCCTAAGGACCCCGGTTCGAGGCTCAGTTCCCCAGGACCCACATTAGCCAGATGCACAAGGGGGTGCACGTGTCTGGAATTCGTTTGCAGTGGCCTGAAGCCCTGGCACGCCCATTCTCTCCCTCTCTCTGCCTCTTTCTCTCTCTGTCACTCTCAAGTAAATAAATAAAAATGAACAAAAAAAAATTTTTAAAAATTATAAATCCATGAGAAATTACTTCCAGGCTGGAGAGATGGCTTAGTGGTTAAGGCACTTGCCTGCAAAGCCACAGGAATCAGGTTTGACTCCCCAGGACCCATGTAAGCCAGATGCACAAGGAAGTACATGCATCTGGAGGTCGTTTGCAGAGGCTGGAAGCCCTGGCATGCCCATTCCCTCTCTCTCTCACACTCTACCTGCCTATTTCTGTATCCCTCTCATAAATAAATAAATAAATAAAATAGTTTTAAAGAAATGACTTCCAATGAGACTGATTTAGATCAAATGCCTGACAAAAAATTCAAAAGAATGGGCTGGGGCTGGAGAGATGGCTTAGCAGTTAAGGCACTTACAAAGCCAAAAGACCCAGGTTTAACTCCCCAGGACCCACATAAACCAGATGCACAAGGTGGTGCATGCATCTGAAGTTCTTTTGCAGTGGCTGGATGCCCTAGTGCACCCATTCTCTCTCTGTGTGTCTCTTTCTTTTTCTCTCACAAATAAAAATATAAATAAAAATTAAGTGCTCACTTTGGCAGCACATATAATAAAATTGGAATGATACAGAGAAGATTAGCATGGCCCCTGCACAAAGATGATGTGCAAATTTGTGAAGCATCCCATATTTAAAAAAAAAAAATTAAGCCAGGCATGGAGGTACACACCTTTAATCCCAGCACTTGGTAAGCAGAGGTAGGAGGATTGCCATGAGTTCAAGGCCACCTGAGGCTCCTGAGTGAATTCCCGGTCAGGCTGGGCTAGGACAAGACCCTACCTCGAAAAACCAAATTAAATTAAATTAAACTAAAAAGAATGAGGGAAAAAGAAAAAAAAAAAAGAGTGGGGATGTGGTGGCCTTTAATCCCAGCACTTGGGAGGCATAAGTAGGAGGATCTCCATGAGTTTGAGGCCACTCTGAGACTACATACTGAATTCCAGGTCAGCCTGAGCTAGAGTGAGACCCTACCTGGAAAAACAAAACAAAACAAACAAACAAACAAACAAAAATAGACCGGAGAGATTGTGTAGCAGTTAAGGAACTTGCCTGTGAAGCCTAAGAACTCATGTTTGAATCCCCAGCTCCCATATAAGCCAGACACACAGTAATGCATGCGCATAATGTCGCACATGTGCCCAAGGGGGCACACACATCTGGAATTCATTTGCAGTGGGTAAAGACCCTGGCATGCCCATTCTCTCTCTCTCTCTCTCTGCCTCTTTCTGTCTTTCTCTCAAATAACTACAAAAATAAAATAAAAGAATGCTAAGATCTATGTTCAAAGGAATCAAACAAGAAAACAAACTCCTGAACAAGTCTCAAAAGAACACAGGAGCTGGGGGTGGTGGCGCACGCCTTTAATCCCAGCACTCAGGAGGCAGAGGTAGGAAGATTGCTGTGAGTTCAAGGCCACCCTCAGGCTACAGAGTGAATTCCAGGTCAGCTTGGGCTAGAGTGAAACCCACCTCAAAAAAACAAACAAACAAAAATGCCAGAAGGGCTTGGAATGATGTATTTTAAGTTCTGAAAGATAATAACTGTCAATTAAGATTACTATATCCAGCAAAACTATGCATCCAAATTGACGGAGAAATAAGGACATTCCACAACAAAAACAGACTAAAAGAATATATGACCACTACGCCAGCTCCACAGAAAATACTTGAAGGAATCCTTCACACCAAAGAGAAAGAAAAGCACACACATAAGGAAACAGGAAAAAAATAAACCATACTCAAATACTAAATACAAGAGAGTAAAGGAGGGCTGGAGAAATGGCTTAGTGGTTAAGCACTTGCCTGTGAAGCCTAAGGACCCCGGTTCGAGGCTGGATTTCCCAGGACCCACATTAACCAGATGCACAAAGTGGCGCACGCATCTGGAGTTCATTTGCAGTGGCTGGAGGCCCTGGCACACCCATTCTCTCTCTCTCTCTCTCTATCTTCCTCTTCTGTCTCTGTCTGTTGCTCTCAAATAAATAGAGAGAGAGAGAGAGAGAGAGAGAGAGAGTAAAAGAACCCCAGGAAGTGTTACAAAACAAGAATAATGGCAAGAATAAATACATACCTTTCAATAACATTTCAATATCAATGGCCTCAATGCCTCAACCTGTGTCAAAAAGACATAGGCTTGCAGACTGGATTAAAGGCAGGATCCTTCTGTTTGTTGCCTCTAAGAAACTCAGCTCTCCATAAAATACAGGCACCATCTTATGTGAAAGGACGGAAAGTAGTATTTCAAGCAAGTGGGTCTAGAAAACAAGCAGGTATTGCTATCCTAATATCTGACAGGGTAGACATCAAACCAACACTAGTTAGGAAAGATAAAGAAGTTCACATTATATTGATTAAAAGAATAATCCTGGGCTGGAGAGATGGCTTAGCAGTTAAGCGCTTGCCTGTGAAGCCTAAGGACCCCGGTTCAAGGCTCGGTTCCCCAGGTCCCACGTTAGCCAGATGCACAAGGGGGCACATGCGTCTGGAGTTCATTTGCAGAGGCTGGAAGCCCTGGCACGCCCATTTTCTCTCTCTCCCTCTATCTGTCTTTCTCTCTGTGTCTGTCACTCTCAAATAAATAAATAAATAATTAAAAAAAATAAAAAAAAAATAAAAGAATAATCCAAAAGAAGGACATTACAATTCTAAACATATATGCACCTAACATGTGTGCTCCCAATTTCATCAAACAAACCCTATTAGACTTAAGTTCATAAATAACAGTGAACACAATTGTAGGGGGTGACTTCAGCACCCCATTCTCGTCAATTGACAGGTCATCCCTGCCAAAACATAGAGAAGCATCTGGATTAAATGATGTCATAGAACAAATAGACCTAACAGATACCTACAGAACATTCCATCCAAATGCCACAGAATACACATACGACCCAGGTTCAATTCCCCAGGATCTATGTAAGCCAAATGCACAAGGGGACACACGTGTCTGGAGTTCATTTGCAGCGGCGGGAGGCCCTGGGACACCCCTTCTCTCTCTCTACCTGCCTATTTCTCTCCCTCCCTCAAGTACATGAAAATAAAATATTTTTTAAAAGGTTATATGTATGTAAAAGAATTAAAGACAGAGTCCTTTTTATTTTTAATTTTTAGGTAAGGTCTCATTATATATCGCAGGCTGACCTGGAACTCATGGTCTTCCTGTTTCAATCTCTCAAATTGCTGAAATTATAGGATTGTGTTACCATTGTTTGAAAGTAATTGTCCTGGGCTGGAGAGATGGCTCAGCAGCCAAGGTGCTTGCCAGCAAAGCTGAAGGTACAAGGTTTGATTCCCTAGGACTCACGTAAGCCAGATGTACCAGGTGGGCATGGGTCTGGAGTTTGTTTGCAGTGGCTGAAGGCCCTGGTATGCCCTTTCTTTCTCTCAAATAAATAAGTAAGATATTTAAAAAAGAAAGTAGTTGGCCTATTGACCAACCATGCTGGCACTGAGAGGAAACCAGTTCCCTCCAGCCAGGCTTCATAGTGCTTGCTGGAAAGCCCTGTGGGAACGGCTGGAGAATAGCCGTTGCCAGCAGGGTGGGCAAGCAGGAGGTCCTGCCAGATAGGAAATCAACCCGCCAGGCTAGAAGCGAACACACCTGTGCAAAGTGGCACACAGCCGACATGGGTAACTGACTGCTCGCAGATTGGATATGAGATCCCCTCAGTAGGGGAGAACCCCATACATAGTTCTGGGAACAGAGATTCCTAAGGAAAGGAAGCCAGTAGATTCCAGAGAGAACCTCTGCTGCAAAGTCTAAGAGGAGAGCACATGCCCGTCAAGAAGTCTCTCTAATAACTAGGCTTATCCTCTTTAATCCAAGCTGCTGTCTCTTTTGGTTGGAGAACCTGTCTCATCTTGTTGTTGTTGTTTTTTACTTTTATTTTATTTCTCAATTTTTATTAACATTTTCCATGATTATAAAAAATACCCCATGGTAATACCCTCCTTGTTGTTTTTTTAATTAATTAAAAAAATATTTTACTTGCGGGGTGTGGTGGCACACGCCTTTAATCCCAGCACTGGGGAGGCAGAGGTAGGACGATCACCGTGAGTTCGAGGCCACCCTGAGACTCCATAGTGGATTCCAGGTCAGCCTTCGCTAGAGTGAGACCCTACCCCCCCAAATATTATTTATTTGCAAGGGGGGAGAGAGAGAGAGAGAGAATGGGCATGCCAGGGCCTCTAGCTACTGCAAACAAGGGTATCAAAGCTAGGTTGCTAGGCTTTGAGTATATATATGGAGAGAGAGAGAGAGAAAGGGAATGGGCACTGTTGCAGTCTGGTTCGTGTTGCTGTTAGAAATCATCCAACCAAGAGCAGCTTCTGGGAAAAAGAGATTTATTTTGGCTTACAGGCTCGAGGGGAAGCTCCACGATGGCAGGGGAAAACGATGGAATGAGCAGAGGGTGGACATCACCCCCTGGCCAAAATAAGGTGGGACACAGCAACAATAGGGTGTGCCAAACACTGGCATGGGGAAACTGGCTATAAAGCCCATAAGCCCGCCCCCAACAATACACTCCCTCCAGGAGGCGTTAATTCCCAAATATCCATCAGCTGGGAACCTAGCATTCAGAACACCTAAGTTTATGGGGAACACCTGAATCAAACCACCACAGGCACCTGAAGCCAACCTGGGTCCTTTGGCTTTGTAAGCAAGCACCTTAACTACTAAGCCATCTCTCCAGCCCTAAACTTTTTTGTTTGTTTACTCTTATTTATTTGAGAGTGACAGAGATTGAAAGAGTGAGAGAGAGAGAGAGAGGGAGAGAGGGAGGGAGGGAGGGAGAGAATGGACGCGCCAGGGCTTCCAGTCACTGCAAATGAACTCCAGATGTGTGAGCCCCTTTGTGCATCTGGCTAACATGGGTCCTGGAGAATCGAGCCTCGAACCGGGGTCCTTAGGCTTCACAGGCAAGCGCTTAACCACTAAGCCATCTCTCCAGCCCACTAAACTTTTGATTTTGAGTTTATTATAGACTCACATTCAGTTGTAAGAAGTTATCGGTCCTGTGCCCTTTGCCTAGCCTTCCCCACTGGTAACATTCTATAAATGGTTGCATAGTTCTTGCCTCCCGGTGGGACATGATCATTGTTGTTTTCATGTACTTTTTTTTTTTTTTTTTTTTTTGTATGCAGAGAGAGAAAGGGAGAGAGAATGGGCACAGCAGGACCTCCTGCTGCTGCAAATGAACTGCAGACACATGTACCTGTTTATATATCTGGCTTTACATGGGTACTGGCGAACTGAACCGAAGCCATTAGGCTTTGCAAATAAGTGACTTTAACCTCTGAGCCATCTCTCCAGCCCACAAATTTGTTATTTCAAGAATATTATTAAATAAAAACAAAAATACTACTTGCCAAAAAATATGGATATATGGTGGCACACGTCTTTAATCCCAGCACTCGGGAGGCAGAGGTAGAAGAACTGCCACAAGTTTGAGGCTGACCTGAGATGACACAGTGAATTCCAGGTCAGCCTGGGCTAGAGTGAGATCCTACCTCAAAAAACTAAAAATAAAAGCTGGGTGTTGTGACGCATGCCTTTAATCCCAGCACTCAGGAGGTAGAGGCAGGAGGATGGCCGAGAGTTCAAGGCCACCCTGAGACTACAGAGTGAGTTCCAGGTCAGCCTAGAGTAAAACCCTACCTTGAAAAACCAAACCAAACCAAACAAAAAACAAAAAACAAACAAAAAACAAATTATTTATAATAAACTCATTATTACATATAATTAGTGTATGCTAATAAAATACATTAAAAATAATATTATTTAAGCATCTGGAAGGCTGAGGCAAAAGATCTCAAGTTTGAGGATAGCTCCAGTTATAACAAGGTATAATAAAGTATATAACAAAATCCAGAATAGCCTGGGCTACATATTAAGGCTCTGTCTCAAAAAAATAATTTCTTTTGGACTGGAGAGATGGCTTAGTAGTTAAGGCGTTTGCCTGCAAAGCCAAAGGATCTTAGTTTGATTCTCCAGGACTCTCGTAATCCAGATGCACAAGGGGTGCACACGCACCTGGAGTTTGTTTGCAGTGGTTGGAGGCCCCAGTGCACCCATTATTGCCCTTTCTCTCTCTGTCTCTTGTTCTCTCAAATAAATAAACAAAATATATTTTTAAAATAATAATTTCTTTCTTTTTTTGAGGTAGGGTTTCACTCTAGTCCAGGCTGAACTGGAATTCACTATGTAGTCTCAGGGTGGCCTTGAACTCATGACAATTCTCCTACATCTGCCTCCCAAGTGCTGAGATTAAAGGCATGTACCACCACACCCTGCCTAGAATATTAGTTCTTTTTTTAAATAAAAAAAGAGCTAAAGGTTCTGGAGCACCCATTCTCTCTTTCTCTCTATCTGTCCCCCTCTCAAATAAATGAATAAATAAATAAAATATTAAGAAAAGAAAAATCAGCCTGGAGAGATGGCTTAATGGTTAAGTGCTGGCCTGTGAAGCCTAAGGACCCTGGTTCGAGGCTCAATTCCCCAGGACCCACATAAGCCAGATGCACAAGAGGGCGCACGCATCTGGAGTTCCTTTGCAGTAGCTGGAGGCCCTGGCGCGCCCATTCTCTGTTTCTCTGCCTCTTTCTCTCTCTGTCTGTCACTCTCAAATAAATAAATAAAATCAATGAAAAATAAATAAAAATAAAAAAGGAAAGAAAATTTAAAAAAAGAAAAATCAAACAATAAAAAATATAAATGAGCAGAGAGAGAGAGAGAGAGAGAGAGAGAGAGAGCTGGGCATGGTGGTGCATGTCTTTAATCCCAGCACTTAGGAGACAGAGATAGGAGGATTACTGTGAGTTCAAGGTTACCCTGAGACTACATAATGAATTCCAGGCCAGCCTGAGCTAGAGTGAGACCCTACATTAACTCCCCCCCCCCCGCCAGAAAAAATAAAGAATTGCCATATGGCCCAGCTATACCACTCCTGGCCATATACCATAAGGATTCCATACTCTACTATCAAGAGACTTGCATATGTATGTTTATTGCTATTGTATTTACAATAGCTAAGGAATGGGATCAGCCTAGATGTCCAGATTAATGCATAATGAAAATGAGGTATGTACGCATTGTAATTCTATTCAGCAGCATGGGATAATAAAATCTGTAGGAAAATGGATAGTCCTGGAAATAATTATGGTTTTTGTTTGTTTGTTGTTTGTTTTTGAGGTAGAGTCTCACTCTTTTAGCCCAGGCTAACCTGGAATTCACTATGTAGTCTCAGGGTGGCCTTGAACTCACAATGAGCCTCCTACCTCTGTCTCCAGAGTGCTGGGATTAAAGCTGTGCACCACCACGCCTGGCTGGAAATAATTATGTTAAGTGAAATGACCCAAACGGACCAAAACCACGTGTTCTCTCCAATAATACAGATCATGAATATGTATACACAGGGGTACAATTATGGGTAAAACCTATAAAGGAAGAATGGTAACAAAGAGAGAAGTAGGCAGAGGATTGAGGGGTGACAAGTCACATGTAACAGGTACACAGAAGAGGGAGAACATTGGAGGGGGAGAGAAGTGGGGTAGAGAGGGCTCTTGGGAAGAGGAGGGGGTGAGAATCAACTAAACCAAATTACATTTGAAAATGCCAGAATGAACGAAACTGAAATTTCCGTGTGCCAACTAAAGAAATAAAAAATATAATTCCAGGGCTGGGGAAATGGTTTAGCAGTGAAGGCGTTTGCCTGCAAAGCCAAAGGACCCAGGTTCAATTCCCCAGGACCCACATTAGCCAAATGCACAAGGGAGTGCACGTGTCTAGAGTTCATTTGCAGTGGCTGGAGGCCCTGGTTTGCCCATTCTTTCTCTATCTGCCTCTTTCTGTCTACCATTCTCAAATAAATAAATAAAAATAAAAACAAAATTAAATTAAATAAAATTTCAGGCTGGAGAGATGGCTTAGTGGTTAAAGGCACTTGCCTGTGGAAGCCTAAGGACCCACATTTGACTCCCCAGATCCCATATAAGCCAGATGCACAAGGTGGCGCATGCATCTGGAGTTTGATTATAGTGGCTGCAGGCCCTGGAGAATCAACTCTCTCTTTCATAAAAGAAAGACCAGTCTGTTGGGCTTGCATCAAAAACATCAAATCAAATTAAATTAAATTCCTTTTTCTGCTGGGCATGGTAGCCTTTGTCTGAAATCCCACTCATGAGACTGAGACAGGATAATCTGGAGTTTAGTTCAAGACAAGCCTGACTGCATGGTGAAACCTTGTCCAAAAAGAAAGGAAGAAGCCGGGCGTGGTGGCGCACGCCTTTAATCCCAGCACTCGGGAGGCAGAGGTAGGAGGATCGCCATGAGTTCAAGGCCACCCTGAGACTACAGAGTTAATTCCAGGTCAGCCTGGACCAGAGTGAGACCTTACCTTAAAAACCAAAAAATAAAGGAAGGAAGGAAGGAAAAGAGAAGGATAGAAGAAAGGAGGAAAGAAAGAAGGAAGGAAGAAGGAAGGAAGGGAGAGAAAGAGAAGGGGTGAGAAAGAAAACCTAAAGGCAGTTTTACTTTTTCAAGGACAATAACCAGTTTGAACCAGTATCACCATTTGTTTGTTCCTCTTTTTTTTCCCCCCTGAGGTAGGGTCTCACTCTCACTCTAGCTCAGGATGACCTGGAACTCTGTAGTCCCAGGGTGGCCTTGAACTCACGGCAATCCTCCTACCTCTGCTCCCAAGTGCTGGGATTAAAAGCATGCACCACCACGCCCGGCTCTGTTTGTTCCTTCTTTAATATGGTGACATTTCTGTGAGTCATATGTTAAATTTCCTGAAAATAATATTGGATCATAATTACTTAGTTTTCAATTTATAAAACTTGAATCTGGTCAGAAAATATCAGAACACCTTTTCTTTCCCAATGTCAGAATAAGACCATCAGTTTCTTTGAGATGCGCAGTGGTAGAAGACACATGGTCTCTCTCCAGTGACAGGTTATTTTTATGAGATTTTTGGGTGAGTGAAGAAAAAAGTTTTAAAATAGCATATGCCACAGGCTCTTTTTCTTCATTTTTTTTTTTTAAAGCAGTGCTTCCAACAGTATGGCAGCATAGAGCTTCATGAGTATTGCTTGCTCTCTCTGCCTCTTTCTCTCTGTCAAATAAATAAATTTTTTAAAAATGAATTAGGACTGGAGAGATGGCTTAGCGGTTAAGGTGCTTGCCTGCAAAGTCAAAGGACCCAGGTTCGACTCCCCAGGACTCTCATTAGCCAGATGCACAAGGGGCACACACATCTGGAGTTCTTTTGCAGTGGCTGGAGGCCCTGGTGTGCCCATTCTCTCTCTCACTCTCTCTACCTGCCTATTTCTGTATCTCTCTCTCTCAAATAAATAAATTGAAAATAAATTTGAAAAAATGAATTAAAAAGGGCCAGAATTATGGCTTAGCAGAAGGCGCTTGCCTGCAAAGACAAAGGACCCAGGTTTGATTTTCCAGTACCCATGTAAGCCAGATGCACAAGGTGGCGCATGCGCCTGGAGTTCGCTTGCAGCAGCTGGAAGCCTTGGCACACCCATTCTTTCTGTCTGTCTCTCTCTACCAGAAAAATTAAGGGGAAGAGAGAGAGAGAGAGAAAGAGAGAGAGAGATATGAATATTGGCTTTTAAAAGGTGCCCTCAAAAAAAAAAAAAAAAAAAAAAAAAAGGTGGCGCACGCCTTTAATCCCAGCACTCAGGAGGCAGAGGTAGGAGGATCACAGTGAATTCGAAGCCACCCTGAGACTATGTAGTGAATTCTAGGTCAGCCTGGACTAGAGTGAGACCCTACCTTAAAAAAAAAAAAAAGATGGAGGGCTGGAGAGATAGATGGCTTAGCAGTTAGGGCTTTTTGTTTTTTGAGAGCTCAGAGAGAGAGAATGGATGCATCAGGACCTCCAGGCACTGCAAATGAACTCCAGATGCATGCGCCACCTTGTGCATCTGGCTTTCATGGGTCCTGGGGAATTGAGCTTGAACTGGAGTCCTTAGACTTCGCAGGCAAGCACTTAACTTCTAAGCCATCTCTCCAGCCCCAGAGTTAGTGGTTTGATTCCCCAGTATCCACATATGCACAAGGTGGCACATGCATCTGGAATTTGTTTGCAGTGGCTAGAAGCCCTGGCATGTTCATTCTCTCCCTCTCAAAAAAAAAATTAATGAATTTTTTTTCTTCTGTTTTTTCAGGGTAGGGTCTCACTCTGGTCCAGACTGACCTGGAATTAACTATGTAGTCTCAGCGTGGCCTCAAAGTCACTGCAATCATCCTACCTCTGCCTCACGAGTGCTGGGATCAAAGGCTTGTGTCACCACAGCTATTTTTATTTATTTATTTATTTATGAGAGAAAGAGAGAGAGAGGCAGATAAAGAGAATGGGCACGCCAGGGCCTCTAGTCACTGTAAATAAGTTCCAGATGCATGTGCCTTTATAGGTTTTGGGGAATTGAATCTGGGTCCTTAGGCTTTGCAGGCAAGCAACTTAACCACTAAACCACCTCTCCTGTCCAGGAATGATCACTTTTAACCTCACACCAAAGGTTGGCTAAGTGATTCATGTAAGGCACCCATAGCTTCGAGTCTTGGCCGTTGTTTTCCCAGGCACTAACACACACTTGCGCACACCCAGCAAAGTCTCTTGTCTTCAGGTATCCATTACGTTTGTCAACTTTCAAAACAGCAGATCCAATTTCAATTGAAACTTACATGTATGTCTATCAGAGATTCTGGATCATTCTCTCAGATACCTGTAGTGGATAACCTTCTCCAGAGAAGGAATTTCTTTTATTTTTCTTTTCTTTTGGTTTTTTGAGGTAGGGTCTCACTGTAGCTCAGGCTGACCTGGAATTCACTCTATAGTGTCAGGGTGATCTTGAACTCATGATGATCCTCCTAACTCTGCCTCCTGAGTGTTGGGATTAAAGGCGTGCGCCACCACGCCTAGCTTCTCTCTCTCTTCTCTCAGTCTCTTTCTCAAATTGAAAAAAGTAAAGATAAATATATTTTTAAACTTAAAAAAATTATTTCTATTTATTTATTTGAGAGTGACAGAGAGAAAGAGAGAGAGAGAGAGAGAATATAGGAGAGAAAGAATATGGGTGCACCAGGGCCTACAGCCACTGCAAATGAACTTCAGATGCATACACCACCTTGTGCATCTGGCTTACATGGGTCCTGGGGAATTGAGCCTTGAACCAGGGTCCTTAGGCTTCACAGGCTTAACCGCTAAGCCATCTCTCCAGCCTTTAACTTTTTTTTTTTTTGGTTTATTTTTATTTATTTATTTGAGAGTGACAGAAAGAGAAAGAGACAGAGAGAGAGAGAGAGAATGGGTGCACCAGGTGTGAACTCCAGACGCATGTGTCTCCTTGTGCATCTGGCTAATATGGGTCCTGGGAAATCGAGCTTTGAACCAGGGTCCTTAGGCTTCATAGGCAAGCGCTTAGCCACTAAGCCATCTCTCCAGCCCAAAATAAGTATATATTTTTAAAAAGTCTCCAGGTGAGCTTTCCCACTTCAGGGATCCCCTCATGCCTTTAGTCAGGAGTTCCGCCCTATTTCATCCTTTTAAGTTCTATAATAAAATCTTTCTAAATTTCACTGGTTTTGGACTATGGATTTCACTCATTGAAAATGGTAAGAAAGCCAGGCATGGTAACACATGCCTTTAATCCCAGCACTGGGGAGGCAGAGGTAGGAGGATCACTATGAGTTTGAGGCCACCCTGAGACTGAATTCCAGGTCAGCCTGGGTTAGAGTGAGACCCTACCTTGGAAAAACAAAAACAAAAAACAACAAACAACAAAAAACCAGGAAGTGTATTTGTTCTTTGTTCCACTTCCTGACACAGAACTCCTTAAAACTGTTGACATTTCCCAAATGACAAAATTTAAAATGAGTACATATTGCTATTCATGAAGGCCAGAGGGCCCAGAGCCTGACTTAGTCACTAATGTGGTGATTTAATCCGGCATGTTTAAACAGTGGAGCTTCCATAAAACCCCTCAACTCTGGGGTTCAGCTTCTGAGTTGGTGACCAGTTGTGGTCCTGGTGATGTGGAATGCCTGAAGGCTTTTTTTTTTTTTTTTTTTTTTTTGGTTTTTCTAGATAGGGTCTCACTCTAGCCCAGGCTGACCTAGAATTCAGTCTCAGGGTGGCCTCAAACTCATAGTGATCCTCCTACCTCCGCCTCCTGAATGCTGGGATTAAAGGCATGCGCCACCATGCCTGGCTCCTGAAGGCCTTTATTTACTTATTTACAAGGAAAGAGACAGAGAGAAGAGACACAGAGTAAGGGAGAGGGAGAGGGAGAGAGAGAAAGTATGGGTGTGCCACAAACTCCAGATGTATGGGCCACTTTGTGCATCTGGCTTTACTGGGGAATGGAACTTGGGTCCTTAGGCTTTTCAGACAAACACCTTAACCACTGAGCTATCTCTCCAGCCCTGCTCATCACTTTAATTTAGCTGTCCTTGAGGTGAACCCTGTGTAACAAGTAAACATTAAGTGATATTTTCTAAAGAAAAAAATATTAAAAAAAGAAACAACAAAAAAAGTAATGTTGTTCGAGGCCACCCTGAGACTCCATAGTGAATTCTAGGTCAGCCTGGGCTAGAGTGAGTCCCTATCTCAAAAAAAAAAAGAAAAAAAAAAAAAAGAAAGAAAGAAAAAAGTAGTGTTTCCTCTTCTGGGAGTCTCTCTAGCAAATCATTAAAGCTGAGGAAGGGAATTGTAGTAAACCCTGGCTTACAGCAAGTTGGTCAGAAATAAGAGACTCAAATGGAAGGGCAGGACTCCTTACAACATTCTTCTACAGACACAAAATGGCCTGGATATCCATGACCTCACAGTGCCTGGCACTACCTACACAAGACCATCATAATAGGAGGAAAAGATCATGACATCAAAATAAAAGAGAGACTGATTGAGAGGAGGAGGGGATATGATAGAGAATGGAGTTTCAAAGGGGAAGTGGGGGTAAGGAGGGCATTACCATGGGATACTGTTTATAATCATGGAAGTTGTTAATATAAAAAAAAAAAAGAGAGAGAGAGACCCAAGCCGGGCATGGTGGTGCACGCCTTTAATCCCAGCACACTGGAGGCAGAGGTAGCAGGATCATCCAAGGCCACCCTGAGACTACGCAGTGAATTCCAGGTCAGCCTGAGCTAGAGTGAGACCCTACCTTGAAAAACAAAACAACATCAACAACAAAATAGAAATAAGAGCGCTCTGGACTTGTAATTACCATCTAAAATTGGAACACTGTTAGAGGACTGAATTCTTCAATTTGTAGGCTCTAACACCAACTCCACCTGGACACCGTCAGAATAAAATTGTGGGACACTCAGCTGGTGTCAGAGATTGGTTGGGAGGGAGAATACACACAAGAACTTAGAGGCTGTTTTTTGTTTTTTCTTTTTTAACTAAAAGCAGCAGCCCACTCTTCACTTTGGCTATAAATGTGTGGTGGGTAACTAAAAGCAGAGTGAACTTGGCATCTCTGCTTCCATTTTGCATCTGCCTCCTTTGCTTCCGTCCTCCTCTTCTGTCTTCTTCTGCAATCACCGAGGAACTACACATGTGATGGGTACACCTCTTGTACCATGGGTCTTATCTACCAGCCAGGAAACAATCACTCCACCTGATCAAACCTGACCTAATAATGAATAACCAAGTGACGGTTTGACCAAGACTGACTAATCAGGCATGGATTTTGCCCACCCCATCCTTGTCTGCATGATGTCAGAGGTCAGGTCAGTGTCCACCTCCAAGATGGAGCTGACACGCTCAATACCCTCCGTCTCCCAGATATGGCTATATTGACTAAATTCCTTTCCTTCCTCCTCACCATTTCCTTTTGGTTTCTCAGCCAAGTGGCTAGACCTAAGTTGTTGGAACTTCCCATCCAGCCCCGCACCAGAGTTGGGTTTCCCTCCTGGGAATCTTTTTTTTGTTTGTGTTTTGTTTTTTCCAGGTAGGGTTTCCTAGCCCACACTGTCCTGGAATTTACTACTTAGTCTCAGGGTAGCCTTGAACTCATGGCGATCCTTCTACTTCTGCCTCCTGAGTGGCAGGATTAAAGGCGTGTGCCAGCACACCTGGCTTTTTTTTTTTTTTTTCTTTGAGGTCCAGTCTCACTCTGGTCCAACCTGACCTGGAGTTAACTATGTAGTCTCAGGGTGGCCTTGAACTCTCAGTGATCCTCCTACCTCTGCCTCCCAAGTGCCAGGATTAAGGCATGCGCCACCATGACCGGCTCACACCTGGCTTTAAAAAATATATTTTAGGGCTGGAGAGATGGCTTAGCGGTTAAGCGCTTGCCTGTGAAGCCTAAGGACCCCGGTTCGAGGCTCGGTTCCCCAGGTCCCACGTTAGCCAGATGCACAAGGGGGCGCATGCGTCTGGAGTTCATTTGCAGAGGCTGGAAGCCCTGGCACGCCCATTCTCTCTCTCTCCCTCTATCTGTCTTTCTCTCTGTGTCTGTCGCTCTCAAATTAAAAAAAGAAAATTTAAAAAATATATATTTTATTTTTATTTATTTATTTTTGAGAGAGAGTGAGAGACAATAGGTGCACCAGGGCCTCTAGCCACTGCAAACTCCAGAGGCATTCGCCACCTTGTGCAGCTGACTTACATAAGTCCTGGAGAATTGAATCTGGGTCTTTTGGCTTTGTAGGCAAGTGACTTAACTGCCAAGTCATCTGTTCAGTCCTTTTTTAAAATTTTTAACTTTTTTATACCGGGCGTGGTGGTGCACACCTTTAATCTCCCAGCACTCGGGAGGCAGAGAGGTAGGATGATCACTAAGAGTTCAAAGCCACCCTGAGACTACATAGTGAATTCTAGGTCAGCCTGGGCTAGAGTGAGACCCTACCTTGAAACAAAAAAAAAAAAAAAAAAAGAAATTTAACTTATTTATTTGCAAGCAAAGAGAGAGAGGAGAGAGGGGTGGGGGAATGGGCACACCAGGGCCTTCAGGTGCAAACTCCACATGCATCTGGCTTTATGTGGGTGCTAGGGAATCGAACCTGGGTCCTTTGGCTTTGCAGGCAAGCGTCTTAACCACTGGGTCACCTCTCCAGCCCTGGGTGTTCATCTTGATCCTTCACTGCCTGCTGCTGCTCCTCTCTGGTGTGCCCTGATGCACAGGTTCAAAACGAATCATGCTCACGAGCAGATGCTTTCACTGGCTTGTCTGGGCAGAAACGAGTGTGGGTTTCATTAGCAGAGCTGAGCTGTTTTCCAGCGGGCTCCTCAGGGGAGAGCTGGGGCTTCCGTGTAATTGGGCATGCCTTGCTAAGCGAATGTGTGGGCGAAGAGCTGCAGCGGCTGGGGAACCCCCACAATTGCTAAATTAAGGAGGGCTGTCCCATGGATAGAGCAGGTTCTGTGTTTCTCTAGTAGGCAGAGCCCGCGTTGCCTGCTTTCCACCCACCTGGGCCTGGGGTTGTGACGCCTGCCCAAGCTCTGCCTCCGCCTCACCCAGGCTACGTGTCCCTGGGGGGCCATCCTTGGCCACCTGCCTGCTCCTTAGAGAACTCTTCGTGGACAAAAGCACTTGTGTAACAAGACTGTTGCAGTCAGGTCACATTGCTGGCAGAAAACGGCTGATCAAGAGCAAAATAAAAAAAGGGTTTATTTTGG
Organism: Jaculus jaculus; assembly: GCF_020740685.1. Classification (NCBI taxonomy): domain Eukaryota; kingdom Metazoa; phylum Chordata; class Mammalia; order Rodentia; family Dipodidae; genus Jaculus; species Jaculus jaculus. The sequence goes on from NC_059117.1 coordinate 19,342,577, forward strand.
CTTATAGACTCGAGGGGAAGCCGCATGATGGCAGGGAAAATGATGGCATGAGCAGAGGACCTCCTGGCCAACATCAGATGGACAACAGCAACAGGAGAGTGTGCCAAACACTGGCAAGGGGAAGCTGGCTATAACACCCGTAAGCCCGCCCCCAGCAATACTCTGCCTCCAGGAAGCGTTAATTCCCAAATTGCCATCAGCTGGGGACCTAGCATTCAGAACACCTAAGTTTATGGGGGACACCTGAATCAAACCACAAGGGCCTAATGCTTTGATGTGCTCCACAAAAATTTGCTGAAGGAATAAATGATAAAAGAGGATGAGGAGAGGGAGCCCACAGTCTGACAATTCCAGGGGTGCTTGCTTAGTGAACCCGGCCCTGTTCTTTGAATCCACTGACCTGTGCTTGCTCATAGCCAAGGATGTCCTTCATTACACATGCTGTGTTGAACCAGCTACAATTTCTTTCTCCTTCAATAAGATCCTACCTCTCCTTTTTCTATTTTTTTTTGAATCATAGAAAAGGCTTTTAATTACATTAGCTAGAATTTGTGTGAAACTGCAGATCATATATTAGCAGTATAACAATAATGTGACCTCATCGAAAACCAACATTTTCAAAAAATAAAATTTATGCCTATAATATATATTGTAAATATTTGACTCCACCTTAAATTTCTAAAGCATGCTTATTCACACACTGCAATGTACATAAACATTCTTTTATATTAAGCCAAAAATCTATCCCAACTATACAAAAAGAAAATAGCTAAATTACAAAACTATGTACATGTATTATACACTATCTCCTAATATTCTCCTCTGAATGGAAAGGCAATGATTCTGTGCCTCAAGCCACCATCTTTACCAGCCTCCCTCCACTAGATATCAAGTGTTACCTAGGCATCTTGCTGAATTTCTTTGGAAATGATCTTTTAAAACATTTTTTTTGTTTATTTTTATTTTATTTATTTGAGAGCGACAGAGAAAGAGCGAGAGTGAGTGAGAGATGGAGGGAGGGAGAGAGGGAGAGGGAGAGAATGGCCACGCCAGGGCTTCCAGCCACTGCACACGAACTCCAGACGCGTGCGCCCCCTTGTGCATCTGGCTAACGTGGGTCCTGGGGAATTGAGCCTCGAACCGGGGTCCTTAGGCTTCACAGGGGAGCGCCTAACCACTAAGCCATCTCTCCAGCCCAGAAATGATCTTTATTAGAGTTCCCTTCTTTAATTCCATTTATAAGTCTGGCACGTGAGATGTTAACTGCTCTGCCACAGCTTTCTCATCCTCCATCAGCAGTGATAGCTCCAGGTCTGTTTGCTTTTGTAGCTCTTGTGTCATTGTCATTGTCTTATTCAAAGTAGTACAAATGCGACTCTCAGTCTCTTCTTGCTCAACAGAAACTGGTTTGAAGCATGCATACAAAGCTTGATAACGAGACTTTATCGCTGACAGTTCCTTTAAAGGTGTAACTGGATTTTTCTCACCTGCTGAGTCAGGATGGTTAGTTTTGATTTCATACTCCAGCCATCGATTCCAGCTTATCGACCTCCATGTTGAATAGTTGACCTCTATTTATTATTATTGTTTTTATTTTGAGAGAGAGAGAGAGAGAAAGAATGGGCACGCCAGGACCTTCAGCTTGCTGCAAGTGAACTCCAGCTGTGTGTGCCCCCTTGTGGCACATGTGTGACATTGCACATTTGCGTCCCTGTGCGTCTGGCTACGTGGGACCTGGAGACTTGAACCTATGTTCTTAGGCTTCGCAGGCAAGCACCTTAACTACTAAGCCATCACTCCAGCCCATTCTTTTCTATTTTTTTTTTCTTCTCACTCTGGCCCAGGCTGTTCTGGAATTCACTATGGAGTCTCAGGGTGGCCTTGAACTCACAGTGATCCTCCTACCTCTGAGTGCTGGGATTAAAGGCGTGCACCACCATGTCCAGTTTCTTTTCTAATTTTTAAAAATTATTTTTATTTGGGCCAGAGAGATGGCTTAGCGGTTAAGGTGCTTACCTGAAAAGCCAGAGGACCTAGGTTTAACTCCCCAGGACCCACATAAGCCAGATGCACAAGAGGGGGCGCACATATCTGGAGTTCATTTACAATGGCTAGAGGCCCTGGCGCACCCATTCTCTCTCCCTCAAATACATAAAATAATTTTTTATTTTCTTTACTTTTTTTTAAAATTTTTATTTATTTATTTGAGAGCGACAGAGACAGAGAGAAAGACAGATAGAGGGAGAGAGAGAGAGAATGGGTGCGCCAGGGCTTCCAGCCTCTGCAAACGAACTCCAGACGCGTGCACCCCCTTGTGCATCTGGCTAATGTGGGACCTGGGGAACCGAGTCTCGAACCGGGGTCCTTAGGCTTCACAGGCAAGCGATTAACCGCTAAGCCATCTCTCCAGCCCTATTTTCTTTACTTTTAAAGCTGTACTTTATAGAAAGCTATACTATTTAGGTTTCTGAAGTGAACTCTGATGTTGAAAGTGATGAGGAGCTGGGTATGGCGGCGCACGCCTTTAATTTCAGCACTCAGGAGGCAGAGGTAGGACGATCACCATGAGTTGGAGGCCATCCTGTGATGACATAGTGAATTCCAGGTCAGCCTGGGCTAGAGCAAAACCCTACATGGAAAAAAAAAAAAAAAAAAAGAAAGTGATGAAATCACAAATGACACATTTCTCAGATCATATCTTCATGTGTGTGTGTGTGTGTGTGTGTGTGTGTGTGTGTGTGTATATGCAGAGATCTATGTATCTATCAGCACATACATAGATTCAGACACACATATAGAGAAATATTTAGCAATTATATTTTTGGTGCCAGGAATTGAATACAGAGGCTCACTTACACCAAGCACACATTTCTACTGAAGTGCACACTGTCCCCACAATGAGCTTTTTTGTTTTTGTTTTTGTTTTTTTGAGGTAGGGTCTCACTCTAGCTCAGGCTGATCTGTAATTAGACTCAGGGTGCCTTGAACTCATGGCAATCCTCCTACCTCTGCCTCCTGAGTGCTGGGATTAAAGACGTGTGCTACCACACCTGGCTTTTTTTTTTTTTTTTAAAGATTATTCATTTGCAAGCGGGGGGGGGGGGGGGGGAGGGAGGGAGGGAGAGAGAATGGATGCACCAGGGCTTCTAGCCACTGTAAACAAATTCCATATGCATGTTCCACTTTGTGCATCTGGTTTTACGTGCGTAACGGGGAATCAAACCCAGGTTGTTAGGCTTTGCAGACAAGTATCTTAATCCCTGAGCCATCTCTCCAGCCCTGCAATGAGCTTTTAATTAGTTATTTTAGGATTAATGCAATGATGAGTAGCATTATACAATTTATTCTGAGGGAACCAATGATAGATAGATATATCTATATCTATATCTATATCTATCTATATCTATCTATCTATCTATCTATCTATCATCTAATTGGAGATTTCCTACTTAATTTCTGACATATAAAGAATTTAGAATTTATCACATCTTTTTTTTTTTTTTTTCCGAGGCAGGGTCTCACTCTAGCTCAGGCTGACCTGAAATTCACTATGTAGACTCAGGGTGGCCTTGAACCCATGGCAGTCCTCCTACCTCTACCTCCTGAGTGCTGAGATTAAAGGCGTGCCACCATGGCCGGCATTTTCACATCTGTATAAGAAGAAAAAGCTGGTTACAATGCAATAGTTCAGACAGAAATTAGCCTTGATACCCATGACCTCACAGTGCCTAGTACTACCTACACAGGACCCTCATAATAGGAGGAGGAAAAGATAATGACATCAAAGTAAAAAAGACTAGGGCTGGAGAGATGGCTTACTGGTTAAGATGCTTGCCTGTGAAGCCTAAGGACCCAGGTTATATTCTCCTGTAAACCAGATGCACATAGTTGCGCATGCATGTGGAGTTCGTTTGCAGTGGCTAGAGGCCCTGGCATACCCATTTTTTTTCTCTCTCTCTCCCCGTCTCTAATAAATAAAAATAAGTCTTAAAAAAATTAAAAGAGACTAATTGAAAGGGGGAGGAGATATGATGGAGAATGGATTTGTGAAAGGGAAAGTGGAGGAGGGAATTATCATGGTTTATTGTCTATAATTATGAAGTTGTCAATAAAAAGAGCCAGGTGTGGTGGTGCATACCTTTAATATCAGCTCTTGGGAGGCAGAGGGAGGACTGCTGTGAATTCAAGGCCACCCTGAGACTACATAATGAATTCCAGGTCAGCCTGGGCTAGAGGAAAACCCAACCTCAAAAAACAAAACAAAAAACGCTGAACAAATTGAAAACGAGTGACTAAGGATCCTCTCCCGCCTTGGGAACCATGACAAAATGGAGGTTGCTGGGCTGCAGAGATGGCTTAGCGGTTGAGGGTCTTGCCTTTGAAGCGTAAGGTCCCAGGTTCAATTCCCCAGATCTCACATAAGTCAGATGCACGTGATGGTACTGCATATGTCTGAAGTTTGTTTGTAGTGGCTAGAGGCCCTGGGGTGCCCATTTCCTCTCAAATAAATACATAAAAATAAAATTAAAAATGACAATGGAGGTTGCAGGGTGAACTGTGAACTCAGAAAGTGAGAAACAGGACGGAGGATCAGTTGACTTGGGACTGCACTGATGGGCCCATAAGCTGGCAGAATTATTAATTATTAAATTATTAAAGGTTGGGTGTGGGCACGAGAATGTTGCAGGGAGAGTGGACTTTACATTCAGGAAACTGGATTCTTTCTTGGAATAGCCAAGACACACTTGTGATTCTGGTAGGAAGCCTGAGTAGTCTCTCCGAACAAAGGCCGATTCAGCAGGGTAAAAACTTGACCAGAACCTTATCTGACTTAGTGGAAGAAAACTTAACCCAAATACAAGCTCTCTAGTCTTTCTGTCTCACCTAGTAGCTAAATTCCTCTGGGAAAAGGAAACCATTTACATCAGAAATTTTGATTTGTGGCAAAAAGGAAGAGAAGCCAGGTGTGATGGTACATGCCTTTAATCCCTGCATTTGGGAGGCAGAGGTCAGAGGATCACTGAGTTTGAGGCCACCCTGAGACTACACAGTGAATTTCAGGTCAGCTTGGACTAGAGTGAGACCCTACATCGAAAAACAAAACAAGTTCAGCCGGGCATGGTGGCACACACCTTTAATCCCAGCACTCCGGAGGCAGAGGTAGGAGGATCACCATGAGTTCAAGGTCACCCTGAGCTAGTGAGACCCTACCGTTGAGGTGGGTCAACAGTTAAGTGTTTACTTGCAAAACCTGCTGGCCTGGGTTCAATTCCCCAGCATCTATGTAAAGCCAGATACACAAAGTGGCACATGCATCTGGAGTTTGCAGTGGCAAGAAGCTCTGCCATGCCCATTTCCACCCATCCTTTCTGCTTGCGAATAAATAACAATATATTTATTTATTTATTTATTTGCAAGTAGAGAAAGACAAAGAGAATACAGACAGAAAGAATGGGCACACCAGGGCCTCCAGCCACTACAATCAAACTCCAGACACATGCACCACCTTGTGCACGTGTGACCTTGCACACTTGCATCATTTTGTGAGTCTGGCTTATGAGGGATCTGGAGAGGTGAACATGGGTCGTTAGGCATCGCAGGCAAGTGCCTTAACCACTAATCTATCTATCCAGCCCTCAAAAAAAAAAAAAAAATATATATATATATATATATACTTTTTTTTTTTTTCAAGGTAGGGTCTCTCTCTGGCCCAGCCTGATCTAGAGCAAGACTCTATGTCAAAACACCAAAACCAACAAACAAACAAAAAACTGGACTAGTCTATTTGGTGGTAGTATAAAACAGAAAGGCTTTATATATATATATATATATATATATATATATATATATATATATATGGACACAGAAAGAAATGGAAGCAAGTTTAAAGTTACAGACACAGAGACTGGTTTTAGACCATTTAAATTGTTGTTTTTTATTTCTTAAAAATCTTTTATTTATTTGGAAAAGGAAGTAGTGTGAGTGATAAAACGGGCATGCCAGGGTTTCTAGCCATTGCAAATGCACTTCAAACGCATGTGCCACCTTTGTGCATTTGGCTTATCTGGGTACTGGAAAATCGAACCTAACCACTGAGCAATCTCTCCAGCCCTGAAACTGATTTTTAAAGAGATTAATGATGGGCCAGATGTTCTACACTGGAGTAATGAGACAGATGTCCTGATGGTGAAACCTAACCCACTGAAGTCTCAAGCTAGTAAGAATTCTGTTGAAAGGGGCCAGAAGGATGAAGGTTTATCCCGCTCAATTCAAGTTTTTTTTTTTTTCCCCCCTTCAAGGTAGGGTCTCACTCTAGCTCAGGCTGACCTGGAATTCATTATGTAGTCTCAGGGTGGCCTCAAATTCATAGCAATCCTCCTACCTCTGCCTCCTGAGAGCTGGGATTAAAGGCAGGTGCCACCACACCTGGCTCAATTCAAGTTTTATCCCCCTTAAATTTACAGGCCAGGGCCTCCAACCAGTGCAGTCGAACTGCAGACGTGTGCGCCCCCTTGTGCGCATGCGCGACCTTGTGTCACCTTGTGTGTCTGGCTTACATGGGTCCTGGGGAATGTAACCTGTGTCCTTTGGCTTTGCAGGCAAGTGCCTGAACCGATAGGCCATCTCTCCAGCCCCTGAGGCTGTGGACTTCTGAGCAGTGTCAGGATGATAAAGACCATGGGGACTTCTAAAGTTGGACTGAGGGCTGGCTTCGTGGTTAAGGTGTTTTCCTGCAAAGTCAAAGGGCCCAGGTTTGACTTCCCAGGACCAACATAAGCCAGATGCACAAGAGGGCACATGTGTCTGGAGTTCGTTTGCAGTGGCTGGAGGACCTGGCGCACCCATTCTCTTTCTCTCTACCTGCCTATTTCTGTATCTCTCTCTCTCTCTCTCAAATACATTATATATACATACATACATATGTATATGTATGTATGTGTGTGTGTGTGTATATATATATTCCCCCATAGACTCAAGCACTTGTGAATAAACTTTTTACTTAGTCCCCACCTGGTGAAGCCTTGCTGAAGGTGTGTTGCTGGGGTGACCTTGGGGTTGATCAGTCAGCTCACTAGGAGCTCAGGTCCCCTCGCTGTTGCTGCATTTTTTTTTTTTTTTTTTTTTTGGTGTGCACAGGACACATTGTGAGCCAGCTGCCAAGCTTTTCTCAGCCATGATGAAGCTTTTTCGTGAAACTGAGATAAACCCTTCCTTCCCAGAAACTGCTTCTGTCCCAGCATGGAGAATGTAACTGCAACAGTTAACTAGGGCAGGGTTACCCGAAGCAGAGCCACTAACCAGGTCATTTGGTTGTGAAGCACTTGAACTTTGGTTACTGTGAGCGAGCAACTAATTCAGAGTTCCAGTCCACTGCACTTAGGTTGTACCACATATGGCCAGTGTGGTGGTTAGAGTCAAGTGTCCCCCATAAACTTAGGAGTTATGAATGCTAGATCCCCAGTTGATGGAGATTTGGGAATCAAGGCCTTCTGGAGGCAGTGTATTGTTGGGGGTGGGCTTATGGGTGTTATAGCCAGTTTCCCCTTGCCAGTGTTTGGCACATTCTTCTGTTGTTATGTCCACCTGATGTTGGCCAGGGGGTGATGTCCACCCTCTAAGGCTCATGCCATCGTTTTCCCCTGCCATCGTGGAGCTTCCCCTTGAGCCTGTAAGCCGAAATAAACCGCTTTTGCCCAGAAGCTGCTCTTGGTTGGGTGATTTCTACCAGCAATGCAAACCTGACTCCAACAGCCAGTGACCACTGTATTGGTCAGTACACGTCGTGGGTCCTGCTACTTCAAGTGCATGCAGGCCAGCAGCTCACCCATCTTTGGGGTTGGTCAGGAATGCAAAGTCTCAGACACTACCCAGACTTTCTGAAACGCACCCTGCAGTTTAAGACTGCCTGTCATATAACCTGTGTACAGGAAAGCCTGGAAGGCCCAGAGTGACCCTGTAGGGAGAAAAACTTTGAGATGAATCTGCACAATCTTGCGCCACACTTGATGTTTTTTTTTAAACTGCTTTAAAAAATATATTTAATTTATTTATTTGAGAGAGAAAGAGAGAGGAGAGAATGGGCACGCCAGGGCCTCCAGCCACTGTAAACGAACTCCAGATGGGATGCGCACTTTGTGCATCTGGCTTATGTGGGTCCTGGGAAATTGAACCCGGATCCTTTGGTTCTGCAGGCAAATGCCTTAACCACTAAGCCATCTCTCCAGCCTGCTTATGCTCTTTTATATTATTCTCGGATTTCACACTCGATCAGGGCACTTCAAGGATCCTTCATTCACTTGTTTTCCTTTAGTCAGGGATGAGATTCTCACTTGAACTCAGTTTTAGATATTTATTGAACTTATTTACATAATTGGTAGAAAGGAATTCTTAAAAATATTTATCTATAAATGATAGAAAATAAAAGTTGGTACAATTATGTTATACAACTTTGGAAAGGTAGATCTGTGTTTTCACACCAGGGGAACCTTTCATGAAGTACAGAAAGGGAAATACTCAAGCAGTTGGGGACCATGAGTAAACGTCGCTGATAAGAGCCCTTGTACAGATTTAAGGTTTTTGTCTCTGCCATCATTTTTGAGCAAATGCAAGTCTGCTGAAAAGAGTTCTGAACATAAAAGGCACCTAGAGTAAAATTAGACCTTAACCAACAAAAATGGCTACATGTTGACTTTATAAAAAAGGCCCTATCTTTGCAACTCTCCTGAAAGACCATAAATATTATAAATGCAAAGCCATTGTAAGCTCGTAAATCCACGAATGCCTACCTGGATCTGGTCCATAGCTGCACAGTGACAAGCACTTCTGGGTTTGATGACCTTTACACTGCCATGCAAATCGGCATGGTGACTACCTAGTCTTGAGTGGACCCTCCACTTCCTAAAGTCAGCATTCATTGCATTTGCTCTTAAGATGAACTGTTGTGTAGTCCATTCGTGGCTGTGTTAAAAAAATTCCTGTTACTCTTCAAGTATGTGGTGAAATCTAAAACTGTAATGTTAAACCAAAGTCCTTCTTTTACAAGAAAGCCAGCAAAGCTGATGCTGTACTATGATTTAAGCACCTAAAATATACTCTGACCAATTTATACCTTCTGAGCTATAATTACAATCCTTGGGATTTGTGTGTGTGTGTGTGTGTGTGTTTGTGTGTGTGTATATATATACATATATATACACACACACACACACATATATATATGTATGTATGTATGTATGTATATATATATGTGTATATATATATATATCTATACACACACATACACACACAAATACTGCAAATTATTCTTGAAGCTGATAAAAAATTTAAAAAATACAAATTATCCTATGCTACAAAGGTTCAAAATCCAAACATGGGTCTGTACTTAAAAAAAAAAAAAAAAAGACCAGGAGATATAAGTAAGCAAACTCTTAAGTCCATCTTCTCTTCTGAGGGCCAGGAACTTGTTAGCGGAGCCAGGTTGTATTCAGCTGGGTCTGTTTCTTGATGCTGGTATCTCTCTTTAGCACTTCTCGAATGGCCATGGTAGCATAAGTAGAAGGAGGAAGAGAAAAATCCATTTTCAGAGCCCTGTATTTGCCTTCTGCCAGGCAAGAAAGAAGGGAATAATCAGAAATTGAATGTGGCTGTGGGCAGAGCCAAGGGAGTCCCAGAAGCCCCACACGCAACCTGGGCCCCTTTCCTTAGGGCTCCATCTCCTAAGGGGCCTCGGAAAACGGTGTCACAGAAGGACCTTTGAGCAGAGTCAGCTGAATGGGTATGGCAGTCCTATTGAGGAAGCCTTATGAAAAGGGCAGGTGAGGGGCTGGAGAGACAGCTTAGTGGTTAAACAATTGCCTGAGAAGCCTAAGGACCCTGGTTCGAGGCTCAATTCCCCAGGACCCATGTTAGCCAGATGCACAAGAGGGCACATCCATTTGGAGTTCGTTTGCAATGGCTGGAGGCCCTGTTGTGCCCATTCGCTCTCTCCCTCTCTCTCTGCCTCTTTCTCTCTCTGTCGCTCTCAAATAAATAAATAAACAAAAATAAACAAACAAACAAAGGTCAGGTGACAAAAAACAAGAAAGAAATGCAGAAAACAAGAAAGAAATGCACAGGGCAGGGGTGAGGCAGGCAGTCACTTCCCAGCCTTGTGGACTAGAGTAGCCAATGGCCCGCAGAACAACACACCCATTGTACCGCATGTCACCAGTGACTCTCCGTCGGTGAGAAAGACACCCCGCCATGGCAGGCAACATGCAGGGAATGTCTACCATCAGAAATGGAAGAGGCTGGAGGTGGAGCTCAGCTAGTCAAGTGCCTATCTGCCTAGCGAGCACGAAGCCCGGGGTTAGATCCCCAACACTACATGAGCCTGAACCAGGAGCGGTGGCGCATGCCTGCCTGCCAGCACTTGGGAGGTGAAGACAGGAGGATCCTGAGTCCAAGGTCATCCTTAGCTCCGTATTGAGTTTGAGGTTAGCCTGGGCAACATGAGATCTTCTCTCAAAAGATAAACAGAAAGCCAGGCATGGTGGCACACACCTTTAATCCCAGCATTTGGGAGGCAAAGTAGGAGGATCGCAGTGAGTTGGAGGCCACACTGAGACTCATCAGTGAATTCCAGGTCAGCTGGGATTAGAGTTAAGACCCTACTGTGAAAAACAAAGAGAAAAACAATTCAGTTCTCCAGTACCCATGTAAAGCCAGATGCACAAGGTGGCACATGCATCTGGAGTTCGTCTCAGTGGCTAAAGGCCCTTGTGTACCCATTCTGTCTGTCTTTCTCCTTGCTTACAAATAAATAAATAAAAATTAAAAAAAAAAAGAAAAGAGAAAGAGAAGCGAGAGGGCTGGAGAGATGGTTTAGTGGTTTAGACACTCACCTGCAAAGCCAAAGAACCCAAGTTTGATTCCCTAGTACCCATGTAAAGCCGGATGCACAAGGTAGCATATGCACTTGGAGTTCAGAACAAAACTACCAAAACAAAGGCTGTATTTTAACAAGTATACCCCCATTTCACCTCCCCAAGTCCTCTGGTCCTTTGGGCTCCAGCAGGATGCCAGCAACACAAATAAGAGCCCACCCCATGATATCAATGGTGGTCCCTCCTTTTCCTCAAATGGTGCCTATGGGACCTGCTCCTGGAATGAGACCACCCAAGAAAGGCAAGGATCGAGGGGAGGGAGGCTTTTATTTTTATTTTTTAAGTTTTTCAAGGCAGGGTCTCATGCTAGCTCAGGCTGACCTGGAATTCACTGTGTAGGGTAGCCTAGAACTCATGGTGATCCTCCATCCTCAGCCTCCCAAAAGCTGGGATTAAAGGTGTGCGCCTCATCATATCAGTTTTGTATCAGTGGTTCTGCTTCGCCAGGAGATCATGACATTGTGACATTGTGACTGCTAGTCACACATGGCAACAAAGACTGGCTCCCTCTTTGCATCCAAGAGAATACTTTTAGAGGGGAGATATGGGAAAAAAAGAAGCAGAATTTCTATTTGTATTGTGAAATATGGAAATAAAATCCTTATCTTAAAAAACAAATTAAAGCTGGGCGTGGTGGCGCACACCTTTAATCCCAGCACTCCGGAGGCAGAGGTAGGAGGATCGCTGAATTCAAGGCCACCCTGAGACTACGGAGTGAGTTGTAGGTCAGCCTGGGCTAGAACAAGACCCTACCTTGAAACACCAACCAAAGAAACAAATTAAGAAATTAGATATGATGGCACATTTCTATAAACCAAACAATAACAAAAAAAAAATTAAGGCATGAAGGAAAAAAACAAAAACAGAAACAGAAAGAACAAGAATTTGATAGTGAGAATATAAATTTCACTTTTTATTTTATTTTTTGTTTTTTGAGGTAGATGCCCAGCTCATCTGTCTATATTATCTATCTGCTCAATGGGGATATTTTACTTGCCTCTAGCTAAAATCATGAGACTATGGTGACTATTCAAAAACAGAGATCAGAGTGGGTGGGCAGTTGTAATGATTGACTATAAGACCATTTTCCTCCCAAACCTATTTATTTTATTTTTCGAGGTAGGGTCTCACTCTAGCTCAGGCTGACCTGGAATTCACTCTGTAATCTCAGGGAGGCCTTGAACTCACAACGATCCTCCTACCTCTGCCTCCCAAGTGCTGGGATTAAAGGCGTGCACCACCACACCTAGCTCCCAAAACCTACATTAAAAAAAAAAAATATATATATATATATATATACACATATATACATAGATATATAAAATTTAATTGAGATAGTGAGAGAGAGAGAATGAGAATAAAAATGGGTATGCCAGGGTCCCTTGCTAATGTAAAGAAACTCCAGATGCAAGTGCTATTTTGTGCATATAGCTTTATATGTGTACTGGGGAATTAACCCCTGGCTGGCAGGCTTTGCAAGCAAACACCTTTAACTGCTAAGCCATCAGCCTAGCTTCCAAACCTGCATTTTCATATGAGAAACTATTTCAGTGTTGGCACAGAGCTAGAGACTGAGTAACTTACCAGAGGCAAAAACTGGTGGTGGTTTTCCTTCCAACTTGTCCACGTCTGTGTTCAAAAGTGGGATTTTAGGATCATCATATGCAACGACTTCCCTTCAAAGTATACAAAAATAGAGACAAACAAGAATATGAACTTTCATTAAAGACGCTGTTGCTCAATCTCATCAGATGCATCTACTGTAAGTAATTATAGGTAGTCTCCCAGTGATGGAGCAGGGCAAGAGTTTATGCATAACTGTTGCCTCTATATGTTAAACAGCACAGTGAGAAAGTATGTCAGCCCATGGAGACACTATGAAATGTGTCCAGTGTGGTAAGCTCCATTTATACAGCTGGGGTCAAAGCAATCATGGCATATCCATTTTGTCCAGGGTGGTGCTTACTGTTGTCACCTTGCTATGAGCGAGGTACTGCCTTTTGGAGTGTGGGTGATAAAAGTCCAACTCTGCCAGTTTCAAGCCCACAGCAAAAGAGACATGAATGAGAAGAGGAAAGAAAATGTCCTGCCAATGGGCAAGCAGTTCAGGGTTTCATTTTGACACTCTCAATGCTTCTTCAGACAATATGTTTTAAGGCGAATTAAAACAAGTATCCTTTTCTCTCTAGAAATATGGTATTAAAAAACAAAACAAAACCAAAACAGACTGGAGACTTCTGGTTAAGACGGTGGTGCAGGAACCACACTGAAGCCGCCCAGGCGAGGAAAAAAGAAAAAAAAAATAAAAACAACTACAACAACAAAAACCAGCAAAATACACTCTCCTACTAAAAAGTGAAGGTGTATAAGAAATTATCACGAAGCTGGGCGTTGTAGCACACGCCTTTAATCCCAGCACTCGGGAGGCAGAGGTAGGAGGATCGCCATGAGTTTGAGGCCACCCTGAGACTCCATAGTGAATTCCAGGTCAGCCTGGGCTAGAGTGAGACCCTACCTCAAAAAAAAAAAAAAAAAAGAAAGGAAAAGAAAATAAATTATCACAGCAGAGACGCAGGAGAGACCCAGGGCGTCCAGAGACCACAGAAGCAGGCAGAAGCGGCTCCAGCAGCGGGGGAACCAGGTCCGCGTGGCCGTCAGGCTTGGTCTGAGCTGCAGAAAAAGCCAGGGGAGAAGGATTCTCCACTCACACCAGCCTGCTGGGGACCTCAAGAAATGTGAAGGGAGGACGTAAGGGACCAACAGAATGGCTGGTGAGGAAGAGGATTGCGAGGACCAGAGGGAGAACTTCAGCCACTGTCCACAGCCTCCCCTCTCCCCACTGCCAGCACAAGCACCAGCAAACCAGGGACCTGGGCAGGAAGCTCACCTACACAGCACCTGGCTCGGATCAGAACAGTAACCCAGCGGCCCTGCCAGCCTACCCGAACCCACAGCACAGCAAAGAGGGACCCAAGCGGGCCCGCAGCACAGCTGAGACCAAAGCCATCCCAAAAGGTAACTGGGATTACACCAGGTCAGGCCAAAAAAGCCTGGTATGCAGATTTGTGTTGGAAGTGCTAATTGCACCTTCCTCGTCAGGGTAAATTATGTGTTAAGTCTGATGGATGGTTGGATTTGCCATTCCTCCTACCTCTGCCTTCCCAGTGCTGGTATTAAAGGCATGCACCACCACGCCCAGCTTCTTCTACTTTTAATATTTTATTTTTATTTATTTGACAGAAAAAGGAGAGAGAGAGAGAGAGAGAATGGGTGTGCCAGGGCTTCCAGCCACTGCAAAAGAGCTCCAGACGCATGTGCCCCCTTGTGCATCTGGCTAACGAGGGTTCTGGGGAATAGAATCTGGGCCCTTTGGCTTTGCAGGCAAATACCTTAATTGCTAACCCATCCCTCCAGCCTAGATTTACCATTAAAAAAAAAATCTTTCGAGGTAGGGTCTCACTTTAGCGCAAGCTGACCTGGAATTTACTATGTAGTCTCAGAGTGGTCTCAAACACATGGCGATTCTCCTACCTCTGCCTCCCAAGTCCTGGAATTAAAGGCATATGCCATCCCATGCGCAGCCAGATTTGCCATTCTCGAGTAAGCTGTATTTTGGGCTTGTCATTTGTTGCTTCCTGATTTATAGTGCCTTTGTCTCCTCTTCTGTCATTCATTGGGGCAGGGTCTCACTTGGTCACAAGCTGACCTTGGAACCCTCTACAGACCAGAAATCTCAGCCTCCCAGTTGGCAGGATTAAGGGTGTGGGGCAACACACATCCTAAGGACTTTGACTTTGTTAAAGGATCTGTTTGTCATAATATTTACTCTTGCATAAATACTCCATTCTGGTTTTCATTGAATGTGTATATTGTTTAGTTACATTCCACCCAGCGTACTAGGATCCTCTCATAGCAGGCAAACCCAACACCTAGGGTCACTTTTGTGGTTACTCTGAGAGTCTTAGGAGCCACACCTAGTACCTTAAACTCCTACCCTGAAGATATATAAAGTCAGATTGATTGATACATCTAATAATAGTGCAGATGATTAGAAAACTCAAGCACTAAATTAATTCAAGATGCAATAATCTCTACATTATAAGAAACACAAAAAATCAAAATAAATCCACCAAAAAATTATAAATCCATCAAAAATGACCTCCAGTGAGACTGATTTAGAAGAAATGTCTGAGACAGATTTCAAAAGAATGATCATAAAATATGCTCAAGGAAATCAAAGGAATCAATGAAGACAGAGGAAACTAATTTAATGAAATAAGGAGGTCAATGCAAGACATGAATAAGGAAATGGAAATAATAAAGAAAAACCAGTCAGAAATGCTAGCAATGAAAACCACAGTAAGTCAAATAAAAAACTTTGGAGAAAATCTCACTAGTAGAATGGATGAAAGAGAAGACAGAATATCTAAACTAGAAGACCAGGTGGCAGATGTAATACAGTCCAACAAAGAGAAAGACAAAAAAAAAGGCATGAATGGGAATTTCAAGATATTCAGGACACTATGAAAAGATCAAACATAAGAGTTCAGGGTATAATAGAAGGAAAGGAATTTTACTCCAAAGGCATAGTAGTCATTTTCAACAAAATTATAGAAGAAAATGTCCTCCAAATTGGGAAAGAGTTGTCAATACATATACAGGGAGCCTTTAGAACACCAAACAGAAAGAACCTCTCCTCACCATATTATAATTAAATTACCAAGATACAAACCAAAGAAAATATATTGAAAGCAGTTAGAGAAAAAAATCAAGTCCCACATAAAGGCAAGCCCATCAGGATCACAGCAGATTACTCAACACAAACTTTCAAAGCCAGAAGGGCTTGGAATGATGTATTCCAAGTTCTGAAAGATAACAACCGTCAACCAAGGTTACTTTATCCTGCAAAGTTATCCATTCAAATAGACAGAGAAATAAGGACATTCCACAACAAAAGCAGGCTAAAGGAGTATTGGAAGACAAAACTAACTCTATAGTAAATACCTGAAAGAATCCTCCATGCTGAAGAGAAAGAAAAGCACACATATAAGGAACCTAGAAAAAACAAACCATACTCAAATACTAGTTAATAGAAGAGAGAAAAGGTAAAATCGGAAGAACTAAAAACAAGAAAAATGGCAAAAATGAATACACACCTTTCAATAATAACTCTTAGTATCAATGGCCTCAATGCCCCAACCAAAAGACACAGGTTTGCAGACTGGGTTAAAAAGTTGTTGCTTCCAAGAAATTCACCTTTCTACAAAGGATGGACACTGCCTTAGGGTAAAAGGTTGGAAAATGGTGTTTTAAGCAAATGTGCCTAGAAAACAAGTAGGGATTGCTATCCTAGTATCTGAGAGGGAAGACTTCAGATCAACATTAGTTAGGAGGAAAGATAAGGAAGGTCACTTTAAATTGATTAAAGGAACACTCCAACAGGAGGACATTATAATCCTAAACATATATGCACCTAACAAGGGGGCTCCCAACTTCATCAAACAAACACTATTAGAACTAAGGTCATAGATAACACCAATCACAATTGTAGTGGGTGACTTTAACACCCCACTCTCATCAATTGACAGGTCATCCAGGCAAAAAATAAACAGAGATGCATCTGGATTAAATGAAGTCATAGAACAAATGGACCTAACAGATATCAATAGGACATTTCATCCAAATGCTGCAGAATATACATTCTTTTCAGCAGTACATGGAACATTCTCTAAAATAGATACCATATTAGGACCCAAAGCAAATCTTTTGTTGTTGTTGTTGATTTTTACTTATTTATTTATTTGAGAGTGACAGACAGAGAAAGAGGCAGATAGAGAAAGAATAGGCATGCCAAGGCCTCCAGCCACTGCAAACGAACTCCAGATGCATGCGCCCCCTTGTCCATCTGGCTAACGTAGGTCCTGGGGAATCAAGCCTCGAACCAGGGTCTTTACGCTTCACAGGCAAGTGTTTAAGCGCTAAGCCATCTCTCCAGCCCCACAAAGCAAATCTTAACAAATACAAGAAAACTGAAATAATTCTTTGCACTCTATCTGATCACAATGGGATCAAACTACAAATCAATAGCAATAAAAGCTATAGAGCGTACATGAAATCATAGAAACTAAACAATACACTACTAAATGATGAATGGGTCAATGATGAAAACAAGAAGGAAATCAAATAAATTCATAGAATCAAATGATAATGAGAATACAACAAATGAAAACCTTTGGGACACAATGAAGGTAGTACTAAGAGGGAAATTTATAGCTTTAAGTGCCTATATTAAGAAATTAGAAAGTTGCAAGTTAACAACTTAATGCTTCACCTTAAGGCCTTGGAAAAAGAACAAGGCAAACTGAAAATCAGTAGACAGGAAGCAATAAAGATTAGGGCAGAAATTAATGAAATAGGGCTGGGGAAATAGCTTAGTGGTTAAGGTGTTTGCCTGTGAAACCTAAGGAACCCAGTTTGATTTCCTAGAACCCATGTAAGCCAGATGCACAAGGGGCGCAGATGTCTGGACTTTGTTTGCAGTGGCTGGAGCCCCTGGTACACCTATTCTCTCTTTCTCTCTGCCTCTCCCCCCTACTTCCTCTCAAATAAATAAATAAATAAAATAAAGGCATGAGCCACCAAAAACAAAACAAAACAAAACAAAAAAAAAACCCCAAAATACAACCCACAAAAAACAATCCAAAGAATCAATGGAATAAAGAGTTGGTTCTTTGAAAGGATAAACAAGATTGATAAGCCCTTAACAAATCTGACCAAAAGAAAGAGAGAAGAGACATAAATTAATAAATTAGAGATGAAAAAGGCACCATCACATCAGATATTACAGAAATTTAAAAAATCAGAGGGACATACTATAAGATCATGTACTCCACTAAGTATGAAAATCTGAAAGAAATGGATGATTTCCTTGATTTATATGACCTACCAAAATTTAATCAAGATGAGATTAACCACTTAAATACACCTATAACAAGTATGGAGATCCAAGCAGTTATAAAAAGTCTCCCAACTAAAAAAAGTCCAGGTCCAGATGGATTCACTGGTGAATTTTACCAGACCTTCATGAAAGAACTAACACCAATGCTTCTCAAACTTTCCATAAAATAGAAAAGGAAGGAATCCCACCAAACTCCTTCTACAAAGCCAGCATCACTCTAACAAAGATAGAACAGAAAAAGAAAATTACAGAACAATCTTCCTCATGAATATGGATGTCAAAATTCTCAACAAAATATTGGCAAATAGAAAAAAAAAAAAATCCGGGCATGGTGGTGTATGCCTTTAATCCCAGCACTTGGGAGGCAGAGGTAGACCACCCAGAGACTACATAATGAATTCTAGGTCAGCCTGGACTAGAGTGAAATCCTACTTCAAAAAACAAAAACAGAGCCGGGCGTGGTGGCACACGCCTTTAATCCCAGCACTCGGGAGGCAGAGGTAGGAGAATCACTGTGAGTTCAAGGCCACCCTGAGACTACAGAGTTAATTCCAGGTCAGCCTGGACCAGAGTGAGACCCTACCTCGAAAAACCAAAAACAAAAAAACAAAAAACAAAAACTAAAACAAACAAACAACAATATATATATATATACATACACACATGCATGCACGCGTGTGCGCGCACACACACACACACACACACACACACACACACACATATATATGTATGTGTGTGTGTGTGTGTGTGTATATGTATATATGCAAACAATACAAGAATATACCAGAAAGATTATTCAGCCCCGACCAAGTAGGTTGTATTTATCCCAGAGATTCAAGGATGGTTTAACATATGCAAATTGATAAACTGATAAATGTAATACATTAAATAAATGGGCTGAAGGACAAAGATCACATGATCATCTCATTAGATGCAGAAAAAGCATTTGACAAAATCCAGCACCTTGTCAGGTGAAGCCCCCGAAACGTCAGGTAGTAGTTCAGTTCTGTATCATTCCAGACTGTGACTCACCAGCTGACATTCTGAGGACGAATAATGATCTTTCGGTAGGCCCCCGATAAGGAATAATCTCGAATTTTGTGTCTCATGTTGTCAATATCAAGGTTGTCTGCTGTGAGCATTTCCCTGTAGGCTTCACTAACTAACACAAAATACAAAAAGGTTAATTGGATTGCAGCCTGTCAGCAAATTAAAGTTACAAAATCTCAAATTTAAAACCAATATAAAGCCAGGCATATTGGCACCTACTATTTTTTGTTGTTGTTTATTTTTATTTATTTATTTGAGAGCGACAGAGAGAGAGAGAGAGAGAGAAAGAGGCAGAGAGCAAGAGAGAGAATAGGTACGCCAGGGCTTCCAGCCACTGTAAACGAACTCCAGACGTGTGCACCCCCTTGTGCATCTGGCTAACGTGGGTCCTGGGGAATCGAGCCTCGAACCAGGGTCCTTAGGCTTCACAGGCAAGCGCTAAAACGCTAAGCCAACTCTCCAGCCCTGGCGCCTACTTTTAATCCCAGCATTTGGGAGGCAGAGGTAGGAGGATTGCTGCCAGTTCAAGGCCAGCCTGGAACTACAGAGTTCCAGGTCAGCCTGGGCTACAGTGAGACCCTATCTTGAAAAAATAAAACAAAAAAAAAATTATCTATTCGAATGTATTCCTTTCTGGCAGACCTTCCTACATAACTATTTTTTATAGATTTTTTGTTTTTTTTTTTTCCAGGTAGAGTCTCACTCTAGCTCAGGCTGACCTGGAATTCACTATGAAGTCTCAGGGTGGCCTCAAACTCATGGCAATCCTCCTTCCTCTGCTTCCCAGGTGCTGGGATTAAAGGCATGCACTACCACGCCTGACAGTTTATAGATTTTTGAAATCTAATTTTTTTTTAAATGTGATGGAAATAAAGTTTTAAAATTACATTTAGGATGTTGATATTTTCCCTTCTCTTTACTCTTGGCTGCTAGTAGCTTAATTATATTAGACTTCTTCTAACTATTTTATCCACATGAGGAACTTACTTTTATGTTTTGGGTAGATAACATCAAAACCAGGCAAAGGCATTACAACATCATGAATGGAGTAATTATGAACATCGTCTTCCTCAATATAGGTGGCTGTGGCTGCAAATCCACAAGTAAACAATGGGTTAAGAAAAAACCAGAACAATATTTTCATGAACTTATGCTCCTAAAATTTTAAATATCTAACCAAGTCAGAAGTGCAAGATGTACCAGCTCAGATGCCAATGAAGCTGAGGTGGCATCTATATTCTCTTGGTTATGACGTATCCACAGGTATGTGCCAAGTGTGGTGCCTCCTTTGCATGGCAGACTGAGAATATTACGTACCCTCCTCCATTTTCTGAACCTGTTTTTCCTTGAGACAGAGGTTTGCTGATCTGGGAGTTTGCTGTTTTAACAATCCCCAGTGATTCTCCAGTCTGCTCCCTATAGGACTGGGGCTACAGGCATCCATGGCCACACATAGCTGTTTACATGAGTGAAGGGGATTCGAACTCAAATGGTCTGGGGCTCCCTCTGGCCCCCATGCTGCCGTGGGAAGTGCTCTTAACCGCCGAGTCTTCTCTCCAGCCTCAGATACATATATAAAAATTTTACTTGAGAGAGAGTTAGAGAAAAGCACACAGAGAATGTGAGTGTGGGCATGCTAGGCTTACTGCCACTACAAGCAAACTCCAGACATGCACCACTTAGTGCACTTGGCTTTATGTGGGTACTGGGGGACTCGAGCCCATCAGGCTTTGCAAGCAAGCACCTTTAACAGCTGAGTCACGTCTCCAGCCCTATATATTTGTTAAAAAATATCTTATTTATTTATTTGAGAGAGGCAGATGAGAGAGTGAGTGAGAGAGAGAATGAGTGTGCCAGGGTCTCTAGCCACTGCAAACAAACTCCAGAAACATATACCACCTTGTGCATATGGCTTCTGTGGGTCCTTAGGCTTTGCAGGCAAGTACCATCTCTCTAGCTCAGCCCTACATAATTTCTATTAGTGATATAAAAGAGTATCTTGAGCTCTTGTGGCCCTTTCATCTCTACCCCGTTTGAGATATTTATTTATTTACTTGTGTGTGTGTGTGTGAGAGAGAGAGAGAGGGAGGGAGGGAGACAGAGAGAATGGGTGTACCAGGGCCTTTAGCCGCTACAAATGAATTCCAGACATGTGGACTACCATGTATATCTGGCTTATTTGGGTTCGTAGGATTCGACCCTGGGTCCTTAGGCTTCACAGGCAAGCAAGTGCCTTAACTGCTAAGCAATTTGCCTGTATTGCCTAATGACCCAGGTTTAATTCCCCAGTGACCATGTAAAGCCAGACGTACAAAGTGGGCCATACCCACCTGGGGCTCGTTCGCAGCAGCTGGAGGTCCTAGCATGTCCATTTTGTCTGTCTCTCTATGTTTGTAAATAAATAAAATTCTTAAAAATTATTATTATTGTTATTTTGGTTTTTTGAGATAGGGTCTCACTCTAGCCCAGGCTGACCTGGAATTCACTATGTAGTTTCAGGGTGGCCTCGAACTCACAGTGATCCTCCTACCTCTGCCTCCCAAGTGCTGGGATTAAAGGTGTGTGCCATCATGCCGGCTTAAAAAAATATATTATTTTTAATTTTTTAATAATATTTGTTATTTTTTATTTATTTGAGAGTAAGAGAGAGAGGTGTATCAGGGCTTTTAGCCACTGCAAAGGAACTTCAGACACATGAGCCTCCTTGTGCATCTGGCTAACATGGGTCCTGGGGAAATCAAGCCTCGAACCAGGGTCCTTAGGCTTCACAGTCAAGCACTTAACCACTAAGCCATCTTTCCAGCCCTAAAAAATTATTTTTATTTATCTGAGAGAGAGAACAGAGAGAAAGATGGGGGCAGAACGAGTGAGTATGGGCACCAGGGCCTTCTGCTGCTGCAAATGGACTCTAGATACGTGCGTCAATTTGTGCATCTGGCTTTAAGTGGGTATTGGGAAGTCAAATCTGGGCCACTGGCATTGCAAACAAGTGTCTTTATCTGCAGAGCCATCTCCCCAGCTCTTTATTTTTATTTTATTTTATTTTAGCCTTTCTTAATTAGTAGCCAGGCTGGACTTCAAAAATACTGAAGCAAACACCTGAACCCGAGTTTGGCCAACAACAATGATGTGTGCTGTTTTACCTCCTTTGAGAACAAGGTCTCCTGGGACAGGTTTCAGCCCGTAGTCTTCTATCCTTTTGCTCACCATGTTGTTCCACACATAGCTTTGATAACTATGAATATACATTAAGCGATTATTTCTTGGTATCTGGAAGGAAAGGGAAAATAGGCAAGAAGACAATTTTAACTACTGAAAGTGCTGTACTTCATAAGACACTGTGTCTTTTTAGTGCAGGAAATGCACATTTTAAGTCGCGGCTGGAAGCACTGGGGAGGCAGCGCAGCGAGTGGAAGAGCGCTTGCAAACAGCCCCGAGTTCCACCCTGATCTCCGTAACGAAACAAACAAAAAAAGCCCAGGCTTAAAAAAAAAAAAAAAAAGAACCTGCCATGAAACCTAGTCTAAAGCCTATGGTGGGGGAGGTCACAACGCCTGCTGTTGCCTGGCTAAACGCACATATTATGCTCACCAAACTGCCCTGTAAGCACTTCTCTTAAGGTTCATATCCATTTATTAATGCTACTCTCACGTTTGGGCTAGAAAAGCTTCTCTTTTCGGATGGTGGTGACCACTGGGAGGCCTCAAAGGCATCAGAGTGCTGAGAAGAAGTGACAGAGGAGTGCTCAGCACTGAGATATCTCTACCACACCTTCCAAGGCCCAGGGTCCTTTGCGGAAGAGGTGGTGGAAAGAACATAAGAGCCAAAGGAAGGGTAGGACTGCTTACAATGCAGTCTTCCAGAGATAAAATGGTCTGGACTGTGTAGTCTCAGGCTGGCCTCGAACTCAGTGATCCTCCTACTTCAGCCTCCCAAGTGCTGAGATCAGAGGCAAGCGCCACCATACCCAGCCACATTTATTTTCTTTTTCTTGTTTTCATATATGTATGTACGCAAGGTATTTTAATCATAATCCTCTCCTATTATGTTATTTTATCTCTGTACCCTGACCCCCTCTGTTGAGCTCCTTTCCACCTAATCCCTCTTTTTGTGTGGAGGTGGGGTGGATTTTCCAGAGGCAGGGTCTCATTCTGCCCTGGGCTGACCTGGAACCTAGTCTGTAGCCTCCTCCTCCTACCTCAGCCTCCCAAGTGCTGGGACTAAGTGTGTGCCACCACACCTAGCTGCCTCTTCTCTTTTGATGAGATAGATAGACAGACAGACAGATAGACAATTCTTGCCAACTTGTTGATGGCTTGATCTTGTTCAGGTCTTGTGCAGGTGACAACAGCCACTGTGAGATCATGAATGCAGTGGTCACCGTGTGTTCAGAAGACAGCATTCTGAAGCACCCCCACTCCATCCTTTATTCTCTCTGCCACCTCTTCTGCAGTGCTCCATAAGTCTTGGGGGGTGTCAGAGACGCCTCCTAGTGCTGAGTACTCAGCTCTGTCACCAGAACTTTGAACTGCCTAAGGTGACTTGGGCAGGAAAGCATCCAAATAGTCGCGTGACATTCTGGTTAAACCAAGAAAGGGGACCATATTGGCAAGTGCAGTTTGTGTGTGTGTGTGTGTGTGTGTGTGTGTGTGTGTGTGTGTGTTCTAGGATACATTAAAGTTTAACCTTTAAATCTGAGTCATGATTTTCCTCAGTTGTACAAAAAAAATCCCAGGAGTCATGCTGTTTGAACGTAGTTATCACTCACTTGTGTTAAGTGATCTCTCTCTAGGATTATAGAGGACAAAGCAATGATGGCTTTATAGTTGACATTTAAGTTCTTCCGGTTGGAAGTTGTGTCTGATTAAGGCAGAAATCCCTAACATTTGCTTTATTTGCACAGATGTATTTATTCATTGTAGATTTAAAACATGAACTCCTGCCACTAATATCTTAGTGCTCTATATAAGAAATTTTATTTATTCATGGCATTTTAATTGACAGCTTCCATAATTATAGACAACAGTCCATGACAATTCCTTCCCCCTCACAAATCCACCCTCCATCATATTCCCTCCCTCTCTATTTCATTTTGATGTCATTATCATTTCCTCCTATTATAAGGATCTTGTATAGGTAGTGCTAGGCACTGTGAGGTCTTGGATATCTTTCAGAACTTGGTGAAATCTTGCGAGCAACATTTATGCGCATTCTCTCTCTCTCTCTCTGCCTCTTTCTCTCTCTGTCTGTCTCTCTCAAAGAAATAAACAACAAAAAAATTTTTTTAAAAAGCGTTAAGGCGCCCCATAAGCCACACTCACTATGCCGAAGGCAGAGACGATGTTCTTCATTCCGTATCTGGAGAGTCCTCGGAGCAGCTGCCCCTCCACACCCCTTTTGACAGGGAGCTTTTTGAGGGCAGCGTCTGGGTCCTTGGTCTTCGCCCACTCTTCCCTGCATTTAACCAAATACCCCTTTTCAGCTGCGGGGGGTGAGTGGGGGAGAAATGAGTTAATGATTTATCCAATAGACTTTCACAACCTGCTTCATAGAAGATGCACAAGGAGCAGACATTTGTAAATGGAGAATCTCAACCT
Source organism: Jaculus jaculus (assembly GCF_020740685.1). Classification (NCBI taxonomy): domain Eukaryota; kingdom Metazoa; phylum Chordata; class Mammalia; order Rodentia; family Dipodidae; genus Jaculus; species Jaculus jaculus. Next base: position 19,367,107 of record NC_059117.1, read on the forward strand.
CAGAGCAGCCACCAGAAAGCAAAAGGATGGAATCCTCACAGTTTAGGGGACTGGGTGACGACCAAGAGCAAAAGCTGCTGACACCTGTCACCGTCACAGCTTATTCAGCTGACTTGTTTGCAGTTTCCCCCATTTCCTCTTTCCATTTTACTGTCACGTTGAAATGGGTTGCTCCCCTTAAAATCAGGTAATTCAGGGCTGGAGGGAAGGCTTAGTGGTTAAGCACTTGCCTGTGAGCCTAATGACCCTGGTTCAAGGCTCAATTCCCCAGTATCCACGTAAGCCAGATGCACAAGGTGGTGTGTGCATCTGGAGTTCATTTGCAGCGGCTGGAGACTCTGTTGCACCCATTCTCTCTCTCAAATAAATAAATAAAAATAAACAAAAATTTAAAAAGGATTTTATATTTCATTATACCATGCTTTAGTAAGATAGTCATACATACAAGATTCCTATACATTGAGATTTAGTAGTAAATGAAGAGAAATTTAATTTCTTAAATATATTTATTTATTTAGGAATAAATTAGATGGATGCAAGAGCTAAAATAAGGATATAGATCAAAAAACTGCAAGCTTATACATAATACTGTGCAAATATAAGAAATAAACTATAGGGCTGGAGAGATGGCTTAGCGGTTAAGCGCTTGCCTGTGAAGCCTAAGGACCCCGGTTCGAGGCTCGGTTCCCCAGGTCCCACGTTAGCCAGATGCACAAGGGGGCACACGCGTCTGGAGTTCGTTTGCAGAGGCTGGAAGCCCTGGCGCGCCCATTCTCTCTCTCTCCCTCTATCTGTCTTTCTCTCTGTGTCTGTCGTTCTCAAATAAAAAAAAAAAAAAATTAAAAAAAAAAAAAAGAAATAAACTATACTTTAACTTATTTTGGTTTTTCAAGGTAGGGTCTTCCTCTAGCCCAGGCTGAGCTGGAATTAGATTCAAGCTAGCCTTGAACTCACAGCAATCCTCCCTCCCAAGTGCTGGGATTAAAAATTAAAGGCATGTGCCACCATACCCAGGTAAACTGTACTTTTAATTTTAATATCAAAACAAAGAGAATTCTGAAATATTATACAATTACTTTTAAAAAAATATTTTATTCATGTATTTATTTCAGACATACACAGAGAGAGGCAGATAGAGAGAGAGAGAATAGATGCACCAGGGCTTTTTGCCATTGCAAAAAAATCCAGACACATGTGCCACCTTGTGCATTTGGCTTAAGTGGGTCCTAGGGAATTGAACCTGCATTCTAAGGCTTTGCAGGCAAGGATCTTAACTGCCAAACCATCTCTCCAGCCATACAATTACTTTTTTTTTGTTTTTGTTTTTTGAGGTAGGGTCTCACTCCAGCCCAGGCTGGCCTGGATTTCACTTTGTAGTCTCAGGGTGGCCTCAAACTCACAGTGATCATCCTAACCCTGCCTCCCAAGTGCTGGGATTAAAGGCATGTGTGACCATGCCCAGCTACAATTACTTTTATTATAAGTGATTTCATGAATAACTTTTTTTTTTTTTCAAGGTAGGGTCTCATTCTACCTCAGACTGACCTTGAACTCATGGCAATCAATCCTCCTACCTCAGTCTCCCAGGTGCTGGGATTAAAGGCGAGCACCACCACATCTGACCAATTTCATGAATACCTTAGCTATACATTTTATTAATTTATTTATTTACTCATTGGTTTTTCGAGGTAGAGTCACACTCTAGCCCAGGCTGACCTGGAATTCACTATGTAGTCTCAGGGTGGCCTTGAAATCACAGTGATCCTATGTCTGCCTCCTAAGTATTGGAATTAAAGGAGTGTATCACTATGCCCAGCTATTTATTTAAATTTAAAAATATATTTTATTTTATTTGGTTTTTCAAGGTAGGGTCTCACTCTAGCCCAGGCTGACCTGGAATTCACTATGGAGTCTCAGGGTGGCCTCGAACTCATGGCAATCCTCCTACCTCTGCCTCCCAAGTGCTGGGATTAAAGGCGTGTGCCACCACGCCCGGCTTATTTTATTTTATTTTTATTTGTTTGAGCGGGGCAGAGAGACACAGAGAGAGAATATAAATATGAGTGGACCAGGGCCTCCAGCTGCTGCAATTTCCAGATGCATGTGCCACCGTGCAAATCTGGCTTACATGGGTCCTGGGGACTTCAACTTGGGTCCTTTGGCTTTGTAGTCAAACACCTTAAATACTAAGCTAGCTATTTGATTTTTTTATTTTTATTTGGGGGGGAGGGAGGGAATTGGCATGCCAGGGCCTCAGCAATTGAACTCCAGATGCTTGCACCACCTAGTGGGCATGTGTGACCTTGCACTTGCCTCACCTTCGTGCATCTGGCTTATGTGGGATCTAGAGTCAAACATGGGTCCTTAGGCTTCACAGGCAAGTGCTTTAACAGGTAAGCCATCTCTCCAGCCCTATCTTTCTCTTGTTGTATTGTTTGTTTTTTTCAAGGTAGTGTTTCGATATAGCCCAGGCTGACCTGGAATTCACTATGTGATCTCAGGGTGGCTTCAAACTCACGGCGATCCTCCTACCTCTGCCTCCCGAGTGCTGGGATTAAAGGTGTGTGACACCATGCCTGGCTATCCAGCCCTATTTTTATTTTTTATTTTTAGTATTTATTTTATTTTTTTATTTGAGAGAAAAAGGAAGAGAGAGAATGGGAATGCCTGGGCCTCTAGCACTGCAAATTAACTCCAGACGCATGCGCCACCTTGTGCATCTGGTTTACATGGGCACTGGGGAATCAAACCTGGGTCCTTAGGTTTCACAGGCAAGCATCTTAACTGATAAACCATCTCTCCAGCCCCATATTTTAGAAAAATGGTTTCCTGCCACTACAATCAAACTCCAGGTCCATGTACCTCTCTGTATCTGGCTTTATATGGGCACTGGGCTGTCAAGCCTTGCAAACTAGTGTCTTTAACTGCTGAGCCATTTCTCCAGCCCATATTTTATTATTATTATTTTTTCTAAACTTTCACTCTTACCTCCAGAACGGGGCTTCAGTATTAAATCCATAACTTCTGTCCAGGAGTTTTGTAGAATAGCCCTAGAATTAAACAGTATTTATTTTACTTAACTTTGCAGTGAGATGAATTTGGTATGTCTAAATCATCGGTAAAATCACAATGTTTACATTATTTTTATTAAATTTAAAAATAAACAGAACAATTATAAGATACATATTTTACATGTAAATCTAGCAGAACCTTAGAAAAAATAAAAAATTAAGGACACAATGCTCCCTTCTAACTTGAACTGTTAATCACTTGAAGTGTTGTCTCCACCTCTTGATTGCTAGGACTGCTGAGAACCAAACCTGGAGCTTCATGCATGCCAGCCAAGCGCCCAGCCCTCCTTCTGCCTTCTTCAGTGGAAAATTATACATACCATTTACCATTTTAACATTTTTTTGTTTGTTTTGTTTGTTTTCCGAGGTAGGGTCTTGCTGTAGCCCAAGCTGACCTGAAATTCACTATGTAGTCTCAGGGAGGCCTCGAACTCATGGTGATCCTCCTACCTCTGCCTCCCGAGTGCTGGGATTAAAGGCGTGCGCCACCACGCCTGGCTTTTCAATCTTTTTTTTTTTTTTTTTTTGCATGTGTTTGTGTGTGTGCATGTTCAATGCATGTGGTCCTGTTTGTTGTTATTCTAACTAAAGAGACAGGGTCTTTCTAGGCTGCCCACGTTGGCCTGAACTCTTAGGATCCTTCTGTCTCACCCCTCTGGGTAGCTGGGACTGTACAGGAACACCATTATTATGTCCAGCTGGCCTTAATTTTGAGTATTTTTAGGGCTGGAGAAATTGCTCAGTGGCGAAGGCTCTTGCCTGCAAAGCTTAGCAACCCAGGTTCAATTCTCCAACACCATATAAAAGCCAGATGCACAAAGTAGCGCATGCATCCGGAGTTTGTTTGCAGCAGCTGGAAGCCCGGGCATACCCATTGTCTCTGTCTCTTCTCTCTGCTTGTATATAAAAATGTTTAAAAAAATTTTTGTGAGTCCTTACTATATTCTAGGCATAGAAAACAGGTTGTATAAATACCATCTCCCTTCATTTCCACCTGTCTGTGCAGCTAGTATTGCCTCCATGTTACACATGAGCAACCTGAGGCTCGGAAGTCGAGCCTGACTTTGCACTTTCCCTTCACAACACTGCCTCTGAGAGTGGCCAAGTACCTCTTTCTTCAGAAAAACCATACAAGCAAATACAACTTCATATTGTATGCAGAAAAACGGCTGCGAATCAAGAGAACGATTTCCATGACTACGGCTAGTGTGCTGGGCAGACCTCCCTGTCCTTCATTCTTACGTGCTCTATACAAAGAGAAGGAACGGCAGCACTCAGATCGGCTCCAACTTGAAACTACCACAGTTTTAATTCCCACATGGATAGTTATTTTATGTAACAGTCTCTGCTGGGTAGCCCCATCTGAAAGCATGCTTATGAATCTAAGTATTTACTAATGTGATTTCTACCTTCATTTACCCTAGAGGGCTTTTCTACTATCTAAAAGTGCATCAGAAGTTTTAATTTCTACTTCATTAATTATATCCTCCAGCACATTCATTAAAGGGTGGGGGAGGGGCAGATCAGAGATAACAAATGGGAATCACTTTTTTTTTTTTTTCAAGCTAGGGTCTCACTCTAGCCCAGGCTGACCTGGAATTCACTATGGAGTCTCAAGGTAGACTTAAAACTCACAGTGATCCTCTTATCTCTGCCTCCTCAGTGCTGGTATTAAAGGTGTGCACCACCACCACCCCACTTGAACTTTGATTTTTTTTTTAAACTATGTCATATGCACAACAAATAGAGTAAAACTTAAGTGGAAGCTATGAACCAGCGGTTACTTCGCCCTAAACACAAATCATCAAAAACACCATAAACAAAACTTGTTTCTTGGGCTGGAGAGATGGCTTAGCAGTTAAGGCACTTGCCTACAAAGCTAAAGGACCCAGGCTTGATTCCCCAGGACCCACACAAGCCAGAGGCACAAGATGGCACATGCATCTGGAGTTCATTTACAGCAGCTGAAGGCCCTGGCACACCCATTTTTCTATTTTTCTATCTGCCTCTCTCTCAAATAAATAAATAACAAAATAAAAATATCACCTTCCAACTTGATAGGTGGGGACAGAAGTAGTTCCAAATCTTTGCATTCCGTAGTAGTTGATGAATCCAATCTCCTTGAGAGAATTCATAGCTTGCTGTACTTGTTCGTCAGTTCCTGTGATGTTCCTGCAGAGGCCCAAAGTAACCAGAAGGAAAAACTGGTGGTCAGAGACACTTGGGGACACGTGCCATCACCATGGCTGTCAGCCTCCGTCCTGGAGGCCTCACCCTCTGCCTTGTTTGCCACTTCACTTGTCAGGCCAGTGGGCCTGCAAGCCTCCAGGAAGTCTCTCCCTATCTCCCGTCTGGCTGTGGGCACACTGCAATTACAGATGTGCACTTCGGTGTCCAGGAGTACGCAGGTTCGGGGGCCCTGAGCTCAGGTCTTCACGGAAGCGCTTTTCCCCACTGCATCATCTCCTCGTCCCTTTACATTAACTTTTCATTAAAACTGAACAGCATTAAGTATATTCACAATGTCATGTAACTTTTACCACTGTTATTCCCCAACCTTCTCTACATCTTCCTAAGTGAAACTATTGCGTTGTTCTGAGACAGGGTCTGGCTGTGCAGCCCGGGCCTCATTCTGTACATCAGGCTGGCCTTCCGGTCTGCACTGCTCCTTGGGCTGAGGACTGTGAAAGGCCCCTGTGTGCAGGCAGCCTCCTGCTTCTGCCTCACAAGTGTCAGGACCATGCATGTGGCACCACACCTGGTCCAAACAGAAATTCTTTATTTTTTTTTTCCCCTTTGTTTTTTTTGAGGTAGGGTCTTGCTCTGGCCCAGGCTGAGCTGGAATTCACTATGGGGTCTCAGGGTGGCCTTGAACTCATGGTGATCCTCCTACCTCTGCCTCCCAAATACTGGGATAAGAGGCCTGGCCCAAATTGAAATTCTTTTTTTTTATTATTTATTTATTTATTTTTATTAACATTTTCCATGATTATAAAATATATCCCATGGTAATTCCCTCCCTCCCCACCCCCACACTTTCCCCTTTGAAATTCCATTCTCCATCATATTACCTCCCCATTACAATCATTGTAATTACATATATACAATATCAACCTATTAAGTATCCTCTTCCCTTCCAAACTGAAATTCTTAACCCTGGTAAAGAACTTTCTAGCGCTCCCTGTCCCAGTACCCTCCTACTGTACTTTCTGTGAATTCGTCTACTCTAGAAACTTCACCCCAGTGAGATCACAGGTGTCTCGTCTTTCAAGAGGATGTGCTGAAGATGATGGGTTTTTATTTTCTGAAGGCAACCCTAACCATTCAGGAGGGGAGGGGGCAAAGACTATTTGCTGTCAGAGACCACACGAGCCTTTTGCGCCCCTCGCCCCTGCGGGCCTCTTCTGCCCTTCCTGCTGCCACTGCTCCCGGTACCAGCTAACCTGCCCCTGACCACCAAGTCTGAAGATCAGGCCTGCGGGGAGCCTGCTGGACACCCCGCAGCCCCGCTTGCGGCTCATTACCTGAGAACGACCGTGAAGTGATTTCCTTGAAGCTCTCCCAGTTTCAGAGGGGTTTTCTGGTAGCTGAAGTTCCCTAGCTTGAAGTTCATCAAGCACTTATTCAGGTGAGCCAGCCTTTGTGCACTGATTCTTTAAAAGAAAGCAAAGAAAAAAAAGGAGCATGAGATACCACGTGGCTGAAAGAACAAGGCCGCCCAACAGCCGAGGGGGCTGGAGGCTCTCACTGCAGCAGACGCAAGGGTAGAAGGACACGTGTCCTTGCTGCTTACGCACTGGTGAGAAACGAGCAGTAATATCTGTGGAACCTCTGCTTTGTGTGCAGGACGTGAGAAAGGAGATGGTGGCAGATATAAATCCCACAGAACTGGTTAGCCATCGCTCTGTCTGTTAAGAAAAATAACCTAACAAAAAGAAAATCTTAGAAAAATAAAAGCTGGGTATGTAGGCACATGCCTTTAACCCCAGCACTCGAGAAGCAGAGGTAGGAGGATCACCGTGAGTTTGAGGCCACCCTGAGACTACACAGTGAATTCCAGGCCAGCCTGGGCTAGAGCTAGACCCTACCTTGAAACCATCCCCCCAAAAATAAATCTTAGAAGATACAAGTGAGTAGAGAGAAAAGATAATTCATAGAGTAAGAGGCAGATGGAGAGAGAGAGAGTCGGCTCTTCCAGCATGGAGCTGCGTGGGGATGCTGTGGTCCGTGACTGGACCAAGTATTCAGGTCTCAGCCAGGCTCTGTTCTGGTGCTGCGGTGCCTATGAAAGCCAGTGTGATGAACGAGGGTAAACGTCAAAGCAAGGAACCAGACAGACCAACGCCTCCTGTGGGTCCTGTGGCAACTGATCTTAAAGGTTGTGTCACTACAGCCACGCATGCCAAGCTTGGCTTCAAATGAAATGCTGTAACAGATCTGACGACTGAGGCCCTGAGCATAGGGATCGCAGCACCTCCGTGAGAGGGTGAGGCGAGCGCGGAGGAGCTCTGTCGGCACCTTCACAAGGTCTTAGAACTCAGGAAGAGAGATGTGATTTTGGAGACTCGTGAAAAGGTGGTGAAGCTGTTGGCCTCTACAACTCCCGAAGAGATCTTAGAGAAATGAAAAAAGGAAGCTTAAAAAAAAAAGGCAAAAGAGAATAGGCACACCAGGGCCTCTAGCCATTGCAAATAAACTACAGACACATGTGCCACCTATTGCATCCAGCTTTATGTGGGGCCTGGGGAATTGAACCCAGGTCATTAGGCTTTGCAGGCAAGCATCTTAACCACTGAACTATCTCTCCAGCCCTCCTCACTAATTAAAAAAAATTTTTAAGGCTGGAAAGATGGCTTATCAGCTAAGGCATTTGCCTGCAAAGCCGAAGGACCTTGGTTCAATTCCCCATGACCCACGTTAGCCAGATGTACAAGGGGCTGCACGCATCTGGAGTTCATTTGCAGTGGCTAGAGGCCCTGGCATGACCATTCTCCCTCTCTCAAGTAAATAAACTTAAAAAAAAAGTTTTAAATTTATTATTATTTGTAAGCAGGGACAGACAGAATGGCCAGGGCCTCTTGCCAGTGCATACAAACTCCAGATGCATGTGCCCACTTTGTGCATCTGGCTTTATGTGGGTACTGAGGATCTGAACCAGGGATGTCAGCCTTGCAAGCAAGTACTTTAACCTCCATCTCTCCAGCCCTCATTAGTTGTTTTTGTTTGGTTTTGTTTTTGAGGTAGGGTCTTGCTCTAGTCCAGGCTGACCTGGAATTCACCATATAGTATCAGGGTAGACGTGAACTCACTGCAATCCTCTGTACTTTGAGAGCTAGGATTAAAGGCATGCACCACCATGCCTGGCCTCATTAATTTTTTAGAATTATTATTATCTTTTAAAAAATATATTTATTTGCAAACAAGAGAGACAGAGAGAGAATGGGCACGCCAGGGCCTTTAGGCACTGCAAATGAACTCCAAATGCATGTGCCCTTTGTGCATCTGGCTTATGCGGGTCCTGGGGAATTGAGCCTGGGTTCTTTGGTTTCACAGGCAAATGCCTTAACCATTAGCCCCAAATTACTTCATGTTTTGCTTCTGTGTGTGATATGTGCACATGCAGGTGCCCTCAGGAGCCCATATGCTCGCCTGACTCAAGTGGCTGGAATGGAATGTCCAGTGTCCTGCTCCGTTGCTTTTCCACTGGTCTTGCTGTGAATACGAGTCTCCCTTTTTTTTACTAATTCCAGGGCTGGAGGGAGGGGAGGCTCTAATGATTGTGGAGTCTCTGCTTGCATGCCAGGATGTTTTACACAGGATTTGGAGACTTGAACTCAGGCACTCTTTGGTTCCCTCAGGCCCTTGTCCTTGCACAGGAAGTGAACTTAACCGCCGAGCCATCTCTTCAGCCCCATTATGATTTTTCTGAAACATGTTAAAGTTGTGTGTGGCTAGACTTCCCACAAACCTGTACTCTGCTGCTTTCATTTTACAGAAACAGAGCCAGGTGTGATGAGTCACACCTTTAATCCTAGCACTCCGGAGGCTGAGGTAGGAGAATCACAGTAGGTATGGGGCCAGCCTGGGCTAGAGAGTGAGTGCCGGATCAGCCTGGGCTAGAATGGGACTCTACTTCAGAAAAACAAACAACAACAAAAAATGTATGGCAGCACCAGGCATTGCCTCTCTGGTTGCTGTGCAATGGCCCCGCGGGTCATGGAGAGGGTTCCCTCCCGAGAACCCCTCCTCCGCTGTACCTGGGACTAGCCATGTTTCCTTTCTGCCTTGATTTATAGGAGGTCGCCTATTCCAGGGTTCCTGCCTTTGTGAGTTTGGATAAAGGGATTAATCAGGAGGTTGGCTGCTGGAGAGAGATCTTAGCAGTTAAGCGCTTCCTTGTAAAGCCTAAGGACCCCAATTTGAGGCTCGACTCCCCAGGACCCATGTTAGCCAGATGCACAAGGTGGCGCATGCATGTGGAGTTTGTTTGCAGTGGCTAGAAGCCCTGGCATGCCCATTCTCTCTCTTTCTCTCTCTGTCGCTCTCAAATAAATAAATAAAACTAAACAAAAAAAATTAAAAAAAGGGGGGAGGGAACTGAAGAGATGGATCAGCAGTTAAGGCACTTGCCTGCAATGCCTAAGGACTCGGGCTCGATTCCCCAGTGCCCACATAAAGATAGATGCACAAGGTGGCACATGTGTGCGGAGTTTGTTGCAGAGGCTACAGACCTTGGCATGCCCATATATAGTATGTTTATTCAAAACAACAACAACAACAAAAAAGAAAACGATAAGACAAAAACACCAGGCTGGAGAGATGGCTCGGCCATTAAGGGCGCTCGCTTGCAAAATCTGCTGCCCCTGATTCAATTCCTTAGTACCCAAGTAAAGCCAGATGCACAGTGGCCCATGCATCTGGAGTTCCTTTGCAGCGGCCAGAGGCCCTAGCCACCCATACTCTTCTCTCTTTCCTTCTGTCTGCTCATAAAAAAAAGGGGGGGGGAGAGTTTATTCTACTCGGTCACAAGTGCCATGTTCAACGTTACATACACTGTTTAAAAAACTCCACAAGTTCGAGGCCACCCTGAGACTACACAGTGAATTCCAGGTTAGCCTGGGCTAGAGAGAAACCCTACCTTGAAAACCAAACCAAAACAAAACAAATTCATCTATACGACACCAGCTTGCTTTCTAAGCTCCTAGAATCCTTTAATGAAAATGTACTTGTACTTCCAGCTGGGCATGGTGGCACATGCCTCTAATCCCAGCACTCGGGAGGCAGAGATAGGATGAGTCCGAGGTCACCCTAGACTACATAGTGAATTCCAGGTCAGCCTGTGCTAGAGTGAAACCCTATCTCAGAGGAAAAAAAATGTATATTCTCCATACTTCCTAAAGGCAATCCCATCCCTTGGTATAGTAGACACCACTGAGACATTGTTTCCTGGCTTGATAAGTCAGGAAGCAGTCTGATCAGTTTTTGTTTTTTTGAGGTAGGGTCTCACTCTAGCCCAGGCTGACGTGGAACTCACCCATATTCTCTGGGTGGCCTCAAACTCACAGCAATCCTCCTACCCCTGCCTCCGAGTGCTGGGATTAAAGGCATGTGTCACCATGCCCGGCTTTTTTGTTTTTTTCCAAACTCTCCCCACCCCGTAACACCAGGCACTGAACCCAGGGCCTCACTTGGCTCGCTAGGCACTCACTGTACCCCTGAATTTATCTCCAACCTAACCAAGTTGAAGAAGGAAAAAAATTATAGCTGCCTCATTCATAAACACAAAAGGTGGGAAGCTAGCCATAGATGTCTGTCTGACGTGTCGGTCTGCACAGAATCCAATACAAGTTCAACCAGGTGGGAAGCAGGTGCAGCCCAGGTGTGGAACAGCTGCGGAGAAGCAGCAGGAAAAGGGCATGGGGCTGGGGCGGGGGGCATGAGCTACTTCAGAAACTGTATCCTGAAGAACCCAGAACGCAAAGGATGGGTGTGGAGAGAGGGAGGACCATGCGGACGGGGCTCTCGAACCAGCACACAGTGCCACAGAGCTGTCGGCATCAAGCAGAGACAGCCGGAAGAGGAGGCCAACTGTCAGCTCTACGTCCTGGAAAACTCTGGAAACTGCCATGCCAGGGCCAGGAAAGGGCCTGACAGATGTGCTTTTCTAAGCTGAGGTAAAATTAACAAAAAAATTCACCATTTTAACTATCATGGCATAGAGTACCAGTGGGTTTTAATACAGTTACAATGTTGTGTAACTGTCATCAATATCTGATTCTAAAGCATTTCCACTACTTTAAGAAGAAGCCTCACACCCACTCAGCAGTCACTCCCACTCCATCTATGCCCTGCAGCCCTTAATATACAGTCTAGAGTTTCAGTTTGAAGGTTTCATGTAAAATAAATTAATATAACAGCAGGTGTGTGTCCTTCTATGCTTGAGAGATGGTTTAGTGTGTAAGGCACCTGCCGGTGAAGCCGAAGGACCCATGTTCAACTCTCCATGTCTTTGCATGAGAGTGCAAGGTCACACTTGTGCACAGCGTCTGGAGGCCCTGGCATGCCAATTCTCAATCGCTCTCTCATAAAAAATACAAAAAAAAAAAAAAAAAAAGGGGGGGGGGCGCTGAGCTGGGTGTGGTGGTGTAGACCTTTAATCCTAGCACTTGGGAGGCAGAAGCAGGAGAAGAGCTGTGAGTCTGAGGCCACCCTGAGACTACATAATGAATTCCAGGTGAGCCTGAGCTAGAGTGAGACCCTACCTCAAAAACACTTTTTTAAAAAAAAGGAGGGCTGGAGAGATGGCTTAGAGTTGAAGACACTTGCCTACAAAGCAAAAGGACCTGGGTTCGATGTTCCAGGTCCCATGTAAGCCAGATGCTCACAGTGGCACATGCATCCGGAGTTCACCTGCAGTGGCTGGAGGCCCTGGCGTGCCCATTGTCACTCTCTCTAATAAATAAAAAAATAAATAAATCTTAAAAAAAAAAATGGGGAACTGGAGAGATGGCTCAGTGGTTAAGACCTTGCCTACAAAGCCTAACAACCTGGGTTCAATTCCCCAGTACCCACATAAAGCCAGATACACAATGTGACGCATGTATCTGAAGTTCATTTGCAGCGACTAGAGGCCTTGGCGCATGCATTCTCTCTCTCTGCTTGCAAATAAATAAATATATTAAAAAAAAATTAAGGACCAAATTGACATGGTACACAAAAGCCTTTAAACAAAGCCAGGGAAATACTGGCCCGAGCTCAGAAGGAGCCTGCCAGGAAAAGGAACCGGCCATTATGAGTCAGAGGGTTCCTGCTCAAGATCCTGTCAAAATTAACAGTGCTGTGAGAATTATGTGAGGCTGAGAAGGCAGGCAGCTTATCCCAGAGCCGATCAACTCAGTGAGGATTAAAATCCCTGCAAAGCAGAGTGGGTTCATCCTGTTCGCCAGTTCTCACGAGAAAGGCCGATTGGCCTGGCCCCACAGACCCACTAAGCAAACTCAGGGTGCAGCCTGTATCCGCGAGATAAGTGCAATGTGCTTTCAAAAGGCCAGTAGTTAGGTGTCTGCTGCCGCCTCTTCCAAAGTCAACAGGAAGATGAACAAGGCAGCAGGCATCTCTGAGGGCAGAGCAGGATCCTGATCACGCATGGCATCTGCCGGCCGACCGAGGGCACAGCTATCTTCAGTCTGATACTTGAATAGTTCATATTGTAAGGCACAAAATAAAACAACGAGATGCCAGTTTTTAAATCCTCAAACTGGCACCCTTGCCCCTCACTGCTACAAGACTTCCTGAAGAGCTAAATTGGAAGCAGTTTTTCTTCAGGGCAATTAGTTTGGTTATTACAAACCATTCATGGGCTGGACAGATGGCTTAGCGGTTGAGTGCTTGCCTGTGAAACCTAAAGACCCTGGTTCAAGGCTCGATTCCCCAGGACCCATGTTAGCCAGACGTACAAGGGGGCGCACGCATCTGGAGTTTGTTTGCAGTGGCTGGAGGCCCTGACACTCCCATTCTCTTTCTCTCTCTGCCTCTTTCTCTGTCTGTCGCTCTTAAATAAACAATAAAAAAAGATCATTCATATTTTATACCCCCTTTAGTCAGCAACTCCAGTGCTGAGTTTATTCTAACTAAGCTCATCACAAATGCACATCAAGGTTAATCTACAAAAATGCCGGATATGTGCACACATGTAGATTTGCAGTGGCTGGAGGCCCTGGCATGCCCATCTCTCTCTCTCTGTCAAATAAATAAATAAAAATAAAATATTAAAAAAAGGAAAAACTGCCTGATATGGGATTGCATAACAACAAGAAGCAGGAACTAAAACATTCAAAAGTAGTCACAAATGGGCTGGTCAGATGGCTCAGCAGTTTAGGCACTTGCCCATAGAGCCTAATGACCTGAGTATGATTTCCTAATACCCATGTAAAGACAGACTCAGAAAATGGTACACGCATCTGAAGTCTGTTTTGTGGCTGGAGACCCTGCTGTGCCCATTCTCTCTGTCTCTCTTCCACCTATCTCTGCTTGCAAATAAATAAAAATATTTTTTAAAATTTGGGGAGGAGGGCTGGAGAGATGCCTTAGCAGTTAAGGTGCTTGCCTGCGAAGCCTAAGGACCCATGTTTGACTCTCCAGATCCCACGTAAGCCAGACGCACAAAGATGAGGCAAACACAAGGCTGTACATGCTCACGAGGTGGTACAAGCATCTGGAGTTCAATTTTAGTGGCTGAGGCCCTGGCGCACCAATTCTTTCTCTCTCTAAAATAAAAAAAATTAAGTAGTCATAGTTAATAAACTATAAACTATATTCAAGTATCTTTTGTTACGTTTTGTTATGTTATGTTTACATGGAATGAGGCACATCATCTACTGCCCATAAGGAAAGAACACCTTATGTAAATACTTTGGTTTAAAAGGTGGGAGGGGGGCTGGAGAGATGCTTAGCGGTTAAGCGCTTGCCTGTGAAGCCTAAGGACCCCGGTTTGAGGCTCGGTTCCCCAGGTCCCACGTTAGCCAGATACACAAGGGGGCGCACGCGTCTGGAGTTCGTTTGCAGAGGCTGGAAGCCCTGGCGCGCCCATTCTCTCTCTCCCTCTATCTGTCTTTCTCTGTCGCTCTCAAATAAATAAATAAAATTATAAAAGGTGGGAGGGGGCTGGAGAGATGGCTTAATAGCTTGTCTGCAAAGTCTAAGGACCTAAGGACCCAGCTTCAATTCCCTAGTACCCATGTAAGCCAGATGCATGTGGTGACACGTGCATCTAGAGTTCATTTGCAGTGGCTAGAGGTCCTGATGTGCCTATTCTATGGCCCTCTCTGTCTGTCTCTCAAATAAATAAATAAAAGGTTGGAGGGAAGAGTCCTCTATAAAATATGTACTAATGGGTTGGAGAGACAGCTTAGCAGTTAAGGCGCTTGCCTGCAAAGCCAAAGGACCCAGGTTCAAATCCCCAGGACCCATGTAAGCCAGATGTGCAAGGTGGCACATGTGTCTGGAGTTCGTTTGCAGCAGCTGGAGCCCCCGGCGTGCCCATTCTCTCTGGAGGCCACCCTGAAGCTACCTAGTGACATAGTGGGATTAAAGGCGTGCACCACCATGCCAGGCTTTCAACAGTTATTTCTTGCTACATGCCCACAAAGCTAAAGTACCTGGCAGATGTGAATGCGCTGCATTCCCCAACTCCTTCCAACATCTTCAGAAGCTGTTTTCGTGGTTTGGAACTAACAACCTAGGCCTTCCTTGACCCCAGAAAACATATCATGTTTCTAAGAATCAAGACCAGTGGTTCTCAACCAGAGCCAGTACTGATCCTCATGACAGAGTTTGAGACATTTTTTGGTTTTTGTTATCACAGCTGTGTGAGGAGTCGTGAACTGGTCCTATCATGCAGAGAGGACAAAGACCAAGGAGGCTGCTAAGTATCCTACAGTGAACAAAAGTTTCCTTGTCCAAAAAGCATACGATGCAAGGGCAGCAAAGCCCTGACCTCACTTGAAACCTAAGCATGCCGCTTTCTTGCGATCTTCCCCTGCCTGGCCTCCACAGTAAACCCCATGCTTGCTGCCAGACTGACTAACGTGTGCCTCTTTCAACACAGCTCACTGCAGACAAGCTCTACCTGTCTGTCTGCTTTGTTAAATTAACACTGCTTCAAAGCAGAGACCATCTGTTTTCGTTTTAATCTATATGCCTCCGTTACATAAAAGCTCATTCTCTGTTTTGCAACTGAATTTTAAGTAACACATACTGACATTTAATGAACAAATGAGAAAGAAGTCTTTATTCCTTTGGCTCTACCACACAAGTCCTTTAAAAATTAGTCACAAAATATGTTAGACATAAAAAACATTAGGAAATGCAGAGAAGCAGGGAGAAGAAAAAAAAAACAAGTAACAAAGTATTTTAAAAGGGAGAGGGGCATTACATAAACTGAAAGAGGTAAATCCCACCAGGGAAACTATTTTTGTTGTTGTTTTGTTTTCAAGGTAAGGTCTCACTCTAGTACAGGCTGACCTGGAATTCAGTCTGTAGTCTAGGTTGGCCTCAAACTCACAGCAATCTTCCTACCACTGCCTCCCACGTGCTGGGATTAAAGGTGTGTGTCACACACATAGCCCCAGCAGGCAAACCTGAGGACTCTGAAAGGCAATGATAAATCTTTGCAATACAAATGGTGCACACACGCTACTTACTTGAGAACAGCAATTTCCTGAACGGTAATGGCCCTTTTGTCTTTGGTTCCCATATAGGAGAATATGTTTGGCTTTACTCTGGCAAGACAGAAACAAAGCAATTGGAAGTCACATATCTTAAGCAAATATGTCTCATAAATTTCAAAGTAAACAGACTTAATTACAGTAAGAGAACGGGGAGAAACTTCACTTTTAAAATTTTATCTGGGAAATATAAATAAGCAAACTAGAAAAGTAACCGCTGCCTCCTTACCAGTGCTTGCTTGAGTTACAGCATTTGTGACTAAACTGATGTTGCTCAATTTTGTTAGCTAATAACAAAAAAAGCTCATCTACTTCCATCATCATAAGCAACTCATTAAGTTACATTAAACTATGGAAGTAAAAATCTAGAGATACAGTGTAACACTCTGAAATTTTATATCTTCAACTTTCAAAAAATTAATGCTGAACTGGGAGTGATGGTGCACGCCTTTAATCCCAGCACTTTGGGAGGCAGAGGTAGATGGACTGCCATAAATTCAAGGCCCCCTGAGACTACAGAGTGAATTCCAGGTCAGCCTGGGCTAGAGTGAGATCCTACCTCTAAAAACCAAAATAATAATAATAATAATAATAATAATTTAAAAATAATAAAAATTGATGCTAATGTGATTTTTCCCCTTAAATATATGTTATTACTTCATACAAAAAAGCCAACTGCTAAACAGAGATCTAAATAGCTTTTTTAAAAAAATACTTTATGTATTTGTTTATTAGAGAAAGAGGCAGCTAGAGAGACAGAAAAAGAGAGAAAATGGGCACACCAGGTCCCCTAGCCGCTGCCAATGAACTCTAGATGCATATGCCACCTTGTGCATCTGGCTTACGTGGGTGGGGGAATTGAACCTGGGTCCTTTAGCTTTGTAGCCAAGTGCCTTAACTGCTAAGCCATCTCTCCAGCCCCCATATCGTTTCGATACGAACATGCGGGAAGCTCATTAAGCTTGTGAACCCTGAGCAATTCTAACTCTGGATCCCAGAGGAACCCCTTTTTCAACTGTCTGTTCCCATCAGAACTGTTGCTCTCCTTGGGGCTCAGATACTGGCAGGGATCCGGACTCTCCAAAAAGCTAGTAAACAGATTAAACGCTGTTTAACTAGGTACTGTGCTATGGACTGAGCTGTGTCCTCTTCAAATTATATGTGGAAGCCCCAAACCATTAGTACCACAGAATGGAACCATATTTGGAAATACAACCTTTAAAGAGATGGTCAAGTTAAAGAGACCATTCAGCCAGGCGTGGTAGCACATGCCTTTAATCCCGGCACTCGGGAGGCAGAGTTAGGAGGATTGCTGTGAGTTCAAGGCTACCCTGAGACTACTGAGTAAATTCCAGGTCAGCCTGGGATAGAGACTCTACCTCAAAAAACAACAACAAAAAACAAACAAATAAAAACAGATAAAAAAAAATTTAATTCGCCTGTTGCCCAAGAAAATCCACACCGGGAGTACATTATCTACCCACTGATTTACGTCCGGTTCTTTCCATCAGCACAGTAAGTCAGAAACACATGTACTGGTTTTGTATAAGAGCAAGATACTAACCTTAAATATTTGGACAGCACATTAATAGCATCCATGGTATCTTTGTTTTTCTTGTACAGAACAAAGTGGCAGTAACTTCCCCTAGATTTTGGCCAAGAATGTTTTCTTGGATCTTAAAAAAAAAAAATTAAATGTTATATATACCATCACAAAAGCTGACTTTTTTTCTTGTGAAACCTTATTGAGCTCATTTTTTTTTTAAACTATAGGACCTTTCAGTGCCAATTCAATCATGGCCTGACAGGAAATACAAGTTAAGTGGTTATGATAGGTGGATTATCCATACTCGACTTTCTATGATTGCACACTTAACTCTATCTACATTTCAAATCAAAAGTTGAAACTCAGGTGGTGTGAGGAACGAGCAGGGCGAGCAGCAATCCTGCCACATCGGGTAATGGAGGCAGCACCTGGGGCCCTGCAGGGTCACTGGATGAGCTTTGGACTTTGTCCAGCGACAGAGGGCTGATAGGATGGAAGCTATCTTGCTTCACCGCCAGTCAGGTGTTCATACCTACAGTAGCTGGGGGCTGACTTTATGAGGCGTTGCCTTAGTGACTCAGTTTATTGGTTAATTCTACCTGCAGTCTATAGATGTATAGATGTCTACCTGATAGAACAGGTGGCACTGGAAACCTGTGATTCCTGGGAAAAAAGAAACTGAAGAATTACGCCAAGTTGAATGCCAATTTCTGAGCCAGCGCCACCATCGTTCAACTCTTTGGAAACCGCCTAACTTGAAACAACCTAATTGTTAACTATTCTTTTAATTGGACATTTCAATTGAACTGTCATCTAGGAACATATATTTAAACACCTAAGATTCAGATTTAAGCTCCTCCAAGAGTGTTCTCAAAAATAAACTCTAACTGTATTTTATAGACACTGAAATATTCATGAGTGCTGTGGTTATTTGAAGAACATACTAGTTCACTGGATTTCTGTACTTTCATGAAAGAAAAACTGTAAAATAATATTCTGTAAAAATTTAAAAATGGTGCTTTTGCCATTGCCATTAAAATAATCTTTTCACACAGACTTAGGCATCCTTCATTGTCAGCATGTGAGATGCTCCAGCTACTGATGTGAACTGGAAATCTGGCTTTGTCAGGGCAAAAATACTGTTCTGCTTGGTACCATGGCAGTGATGTCAGCTGAGATGTAAGAACCATCAACCTCAACCTACGTAAAGAACCCAGAAACCACCTCGGAAATGCCACACTGTGTATGTCTAGTCAATCAGTCTTCTTGATAAATATGTGAGTCTTTTCTGCCATGTGCAGGAAAGATGCTGAGGAGCATCTCTTTAGCTCTTGGTGTGAATTACCCACAATTCCCTTAGCAAACTGTGCCCGGGACGCGCCGTTTTGGTTTTCCTTGCAGCTCGCTGTATCGGTTAGGCCAAGTTATCATTGGCATTTCATCGTGTGTGTATGAAACGCCAACTGCTCTTACCTGCTGCAGTTCTGACCTCTGTCCAAACGCACAGCGTAGAGAGCACAAGAGAGCAATGTTTAATTCATGGTACTGAAGGGCTTTCAAGGCGAGCATGCAAATGAGCGCATGGTTATGGTTATGTTGACTCCAGGTGGTTACGTGGTGGGTTCACAGCCATTCAGACACGAACAATGGGATGTTGGGGAGGGAACAGTGAAGACAGATAGAAACCTCCCTTCCAGGCACAGGCTCTCTCACGATGAACATGCCAGTTCATCCTCACAGATGCACACTGCTTGTGGCCGTGGGACAGAGCCCGAGTGCGACTGCGCCCTTACCTGCTGAGTTGTTTTCTTCAATGTGGGAAGACAAGTCCCAACTGCTAGGTGTGACTGTCTTTGGCAGTGGGAATGTAATTACTTGCTCGCTCGTGCTCTCTCTCTCTCTTTTTGGTTTTTCAAGGTAGGGTCTCACTCTGGCCCAGGCTGACCTGGAATTCACTCTGTAGTCTCAAGGTGGCCTTGAACTCATGGTGATCCTCCTACCTATGCCTCCCCAGTGCTGGGATTAAAGGTATGTGCCACCATGCCTGGCTGCTTCTCTATTTTATTGAAATGGATTTTTTTTTCTTATTTGTGTATTTGCAAGTGTGTATGTACGTGCCAGGGTTTCTTGCCACTAGAAATTAAGGTCATATGCACGTGCTTTGTGCCCTACTTTGCATGGGGGCTGGGGAATCAATGAAAGCTGGGCTGTCAGGTTTTGCAGGGGAGCAACTTTAACTGCTGAGCCATCTCTCCAGCCATGAAGTATAAAATCTTTCAAATTTGAAAACTGATAAATTACTACAGAAAAAAGTTCCCTACACTCTCTAACTTTCAGATTCAGAATTTAAGGGATGATTTATGGGACATCCATTGAATGTAAAATTCTGACCTGGTTTTTGTCATCATCTGAAGAAAATGTGTATGTAAAAGAAAGGATTTTTGTTTGTTTGCATTTGGTTTTGAGGTAGGGTCTCACTCCAGCCCA
Organism: Jaculus jaculus; assembly: GCF_020740685.1. Lineage (NCBI taxonomy): Eukaryota > Metazoa > Chordata > Mammalia > Rodentia > Dipodidae > Jaculus > Jaculus jaculus. Next base: position 19,386,936 of record NC_059117.1, read on the forward strand.
GGCTAACCTGGAACTTACTCTGTAGGCCAAGGCTAGTCTTGAACTCATGGTTATCCTCCTACCTCTGCCTCCCAAGTGTTAGGATTAAAGGCGTGTACCACCACGCCCGGTGTGTATGAGACACTTTTTATTGGATATAATAGTTTGTGATTAGTCTGAATTATTATTCTTTCTTTCTTTCTTTCTTCTCTGTCTCACTTTTTATTTTTTCAAGGTAAGGTCTCACTCTGGCCCAGGCTGACCTAGAATTAACTATGTAGCCTCAGCGTAGCCTGGAACTCATAGCAATCCTCTAACCTCTGCCTCCCGAGTGCTGGGATTAAAGGCGTGCGCCACCATGCCTGGCTTAGTCTGAAGTATTTAATGCTCCATAAAGAAAAAAAAAAGGGGGGGGAGGGGGAGTTATGGATTAAACAGAAACAACAGGATGTGAGTAATTTTGAAGATGGTTGATGGTGTACACAGAGGTGCCATACACTACTTCCTCTACTTGGGTACGTAACTGAAAATGCCCAGGATAAAAAATCTACACAAGCCAGGTATAGTACAGGTTTTCCCTTCACTTAGTACATTCACATGCAAGTATGACAGTTACAAGTAAATGAAGCTGTAAGACTGAAAGGCTAATTGCTACCATCCCTTAATAAAAACCATGACAACCAGCACGTTCTGGTTCACAAGCATGCGCCTTCTATTAGCAAACTCAAGCACTGACCATGCATCCATTACCTCCTCTGCAAAGAACAATGCAAGTATTCTTTCTCTAGGTGTACTCGGTATATAAGAGCAAAGCCTTTACCAATTAACCAGAAATATTTTGAATACAAGAATCAAAATTTTTGTTGTTGTTGTGGTAGGATCCCCACTCTAACCCAGTCTGACCCAAAACTCACTCTATAGTCCCAGGCTGGCGTTTAACTCACACTGATCCTCTTACCTCTCACTCCTGAGAACTGGGATAAAAGATGTGCACCGACATGCCCAGCTCAAAATCAAATTTTTTTGTTTTTGTTTTTCAAGGTAGGGTCTCACTCTAGCCCAGACAAACCTGGAATTCACTCTGTAGTCTCAGGCTGGCCTTGAACACAGTTATCTTCCTATCTCTGCTTCCCAAGTCCTGGGATGAAAGGCATGCGCCACCAGCCCAGCTTAAAATCAAGTTTTTATTTTATTTACTTATTTGCAAGAAGAGAGAAAGAGAGAGACAGACAACGGACGCTCCAGGGCCTCCAGTGCTGCAAGCAAATTCCAGGTGCCCGCACCACTTTGTGCATTGGCCTTATATGGGTACTGGGGAATTGACCTGGGTCATCAGGCTTTGCAAGCAAGTGCCTTAACTACTGAGCCATCTCTCCCAGCCCCTCAAAAGTTGCTTTTTTTTTTTTCAATTTTATTGATTTGTTTATTTGAGATATATATAGAGAGAGAACAGGCACTGCAGGACCTCTACATACTGTAAAAGAACTCCAGATGCATGTACCACCTTGTGCATCTGGCTTAAGTGGGTACCAGGGAATTGAACCTGGATCATCAGGCTTTGCCAGGCAAACTCTATAACTGCTAAGCCATCTCCCCAGCCCCAAAATCAATTTTTTAAAACTTTTCGAGGTAAGGTCTCACTGTAGCCCAGGCTGACCTGGAACTCAAGTCTGTGGCCTTGAACTCATGGCAATTCCCCTACCTCTGCCTCCTGAGTGCTGGGATTAAAGGCATGTGCCACGATGCCCATCTTAATTTTTTTTGTTTATTTATTTGAGAGCGACAGACAAAGAGAGAAAGGGGCAGAGAGAGAGAGAGAGAGGGAGGGGGGGAGAGAATGGGCGTGCTAGGGCCTCCAGCCATTGCAAACAAACTCCAGATATGTGCATCCCCTTGGGCATCTGGCTAACATGGGTCCTGGAGAATCGAGCCTCAAACCAGGATGCTAAGGCTTCACAGGCAAGTGCTTAACTGCTTAGCCTTCTCTCCAGCCCAGTTTTTTTTTTTTAATGTGAGAGAGAGAATGAATTGGTGTGCCAAGGCCTCTAGCTACAGTAATCGAACTCCAGACACATGTGCCACTTTGTGCACATGTGCAGCCAGCCTTGCATCACCCTGTGTGTCTGGCTTACATTGGATCTGAAGAGTTGAACATGAGTCCTTAGGCTTTGCAGGCAAGTGCCTTAACCTCTAAGCCATGTCTCCAGCCCTTTTTATTTTACTTACTTATTTATTTGCCAAAATCAATTTCTGACTGTATTAAAACTTCAGCCCCGTTCAGGTGTGGTGGTGCATGCCTTCAATTCCCATACCTGCGAGGCCAAGCTAGGAAGCACCACTGTACATTCAAAGCCAGCCTGAGACTACACAGTCAATTCCGCATCAGCCTGGGCTAGATTGAGACCCTACCTCAAAAAAACAACATGGAGAAGAATTGAGAAAGACAACCACCTCAATCCCTGGCCTCCACATACACCCATGTGCCCACAGGTACATGAATACACATGTATGTATCCACACACACAAAAAGGAAAAGAACACAGAATGAGCAATAATCCTTCTGTGGGGCTGGAGAGATGGCTTAGCGGTTAAGCGCTTGCCTGTGAAGCCTAAGGACCCCGGTTCGAGGCTCAGTTCCCCAGGTCCCACGTTAGCCAGATGCACAAGGGGGCGCACGCGTCTGGAGTTCGTTTGCAGAGGCTGGAAGCCCTGGCGCGCCCATTCTCTCTCTCTCCCTCTATCTGTCTTTCTCTCTGTGTCTGTCGCTCTCAAATAAATAAATAAAAAATTAAAAAAAAAAAAAATAATCCTTCTGTGTTCTTCTTGGATTGCAGTCAACCTACTCTGTTCCTCAGGGAACATACTGGATCCCCAAAGCTCTCTCGGGCACTACTGGGGTGTCTGTGACTCTTCACTCCTGTATTAGACCACGGAACACCCAATGCAGCTGGGCATGGCGGGGCGCACCTGTAATCCCAGCACTCAGGAGGCAGAGACAGGAAGTGGGAGGATTGCTGGAACTACACAGTGAGTCTCAGGTTAGCCTGAGCTACAGTGAGACCCGACTTCGAAAAAACAAACAAGCAAGCAAGCAACAAGCAAACAAACAAACGACTAAACGCTCCCGCCAGACAGACAGGATCCGGAATTGCTCTGCATCTGAAATGACGATTCACCCTCTCTGAAAAAATGCCAAGGTCTGTTACCCTCCTCTGAATAGCAGTAAGGCAGCCTTTGACTGTGACCAGGTGAGGCCAGGAGGGGCAAGGTCTGCCCTTCACACCTGCCTGGCAAGAGAACACAGCCTCTTGCACACTTACTTGCCAAAGCCTTTTTTCCAGCTGCGTGGTAGGCGACAACATATTTCTTGCCTTCTCTGTCCTCTGTTTTGGTCTCTAACCCCGGAAACAAAGCTTTAATAGCTTGATGGATGGCAGTTCTTTTCTCTTTGGTGTCCTCAATAACCTATTAAAAATAAAAACACTGTGACTCTTAAGACAGTCAGTGGGGAAATATAATACAGGGAGTTAGGGAGACAGACATCATCTTAACTACATAAGAATAACGACATCCCTGATACTGAAAACCTACAACGGGTAGTCACGAGCCCTAGGGGCGTAACATCTGCTGCTGCCTGGCTAATGTATATAGTATGCTCGTCAAACTGCCCAGTAAGCACTTCTCTTAATGTTTATACCTATATATTAATGCTACTCTCACTTCTTCATTAGAGAAACTTCTCTTTTCAGATGGCAGTGACCTTGGGATGACTCAGAAGGCATCATGGTGCTGGAAAGTGACAGAGGAGTGCTCAGCACTGAAATATCTCTATCACTCCTTCCAAGGCTCAGGGCCCATTGTGGAAGAGGTGGCAGAAAGAATGTAAGAGCCAAGGGAAGAGTAGGTAGGACTCCTTACAACGTGCTCCTCCAGACACAAAATGGCTTGATATCCATGACCTCACAGTGCCTGACACTACCTACACAAGACCATCATAACAGAAGGAAAAGATTATGACATCAAAATAAAAGAGGGACTGATTGAAAGGGGGAGGGGACAAGATGGAGAATGGAGTTTCAAAGGGGAAAGTGGGGGGAGGAAGGGAATTACTTTGGGATATTGTTTACAATCATGGAAGTTTTAATTATTAAAAAAAAACATAATAACCAAAGTGCTTAGGTACTGTTTCAGCAAATGCTTTCTAGCTTCCCGATCCAGCAAAGCCAAAGGGTTTGCTGATAGAGCGTAACCTTCGGCCAGACTTCATTTTATTCAGTCTTCAGTCTCCCATGAATCCCACCATCGCCATGCACATAAGGAAATGAGGCTCCGAGAGCTGTGGAAGCTGTCTAAGGCTGGAGGGCAGGGGAGCTGGCTCTGAAATAAGGCCGACGGACTCTTGGATCAACTACCTAGGATCCTTCGCAGTATCTCTCTCTGCTAGACCAACAGCTGGGGGACCAGAGAGAAATGCAGACAAACAAGGTCTTTGTTAAGTCAGAAACTTGACCTTTTACCAACCTAGCCCACAATGGTCTCCTGTTGAGTTTCATTCCACACTAAGTTTTTTTTTTTAATTTTTTTAAAATTTTTATTTATTTATTTATTTGAGAGCAACAGACACAGAGAGAAAGACAGATAGAGGGAGAGAGAGAGAATGGGCGCGCCAGGGCTTCCAGCCTCTGCAAACGAACTCCAGACGCATGCGCCCCCTTGTGCATCTGGCTAACGTGGGACCTGGGGATCCGAGCCTCGAACCGGGGTCCTTAGGCTTCACAGGCAAGCGCTTAACCGCTAAGCCATGTCTCCAGCTCAGTTTTTTTTTTTTTTTTAATGCTGGTATCTACATGCGCACGTTTGCGTGTGAATGCAGGTACGCGTGTGCAAGTGGACGGGCAGGCCTAGAACTACCTTGGATGGTGTGCCTTTCCTTGGGACTGTCATCCACTTTGTGTGTGTGTGTGTGTGTGTGTGTGTGTGTGTTTATACAGGTGTGTGCATGCCAGGTCACATCTGTGGACATCAGAGGACTGCCTCAGGATGTGTCGGTCGTTACTTTCCACCATGTTTGAGACAGGGTCAGTCTTGTTCATTGCCATTACGGACACCAGACTAGCTGGTCTGGGAGCTGTGGGATTCTCCTGACTCTCCACCTCCACTGCCACACGTGTACAGGAGATATACATGTGCTGTACCTGCATGTGGCTTTACATGGGTTTGGGGACTCAAACCCTGGTTGTCAGGCTTGCACAAGGATTTGTAACTACTGAGATGACCCCCACCCCATCTCACCCTGTTATCCACCCTTTAAAATTATTATTTATTTATTTGAGAGTGACAGAGAGAAAGAGTCAGAGAGAGAGAGAATGGGCGCGCCAGGGCCTCCAGCCACTGCAAACGAACTCCAGACGCGTGCGCCCCCTTGTGCATCTGGCTAACGTGGGTCCTGGGGAATCGAGCCTCAAACCAGGATCTTTAGGTTTCCCAGGCAAGCACTTAACCACTAAGCCATCTCTCCAGACCTCCACCCTTTCTTGAGTTGGGGATCTCTCATTGGCTTAGAGCTTGCCAATTACTCTAGACTGACTGGCCAGAAAGTCTCAGGTAATCCCGGTTTCTGCTTCACCACTGCTAGGACTTTTACAACTCATTTGTTTATTTGTGTGTGTGTGTGTGTGTGTGCACGCAGGTGCACATGTATGGACATGCGGGGGGTCTCTTGCTATTGGAAATGAATGCCAGATACACATGCCTGGGCTGGCAGGCTTTGTAACCAAGAACTACTAATCACTTTGAAGTGCTGAGCCATTTCCAAGCCTTCCAGTGCTGAGATTATGAGCACACATCACCACACCGGGCTTTTTTGTGAGTTCTAGGGATCAAACTCAGGTTCTTATGCTTGTATTCCACACATGAACAAAAAATAGGTATTGGGCTGAGGTGATGGCTTAGTGGTTAAGGAACTTGCCTGTAAAGTCTAAGGACCCAGGATCGATTCCCCAGAGCCCACAAGAGCCAGATGAACAAGGTGGTGCATAAATCTGGTTTGTCTGCAGCAGCTGGAGGCCTTGGCACACCCTTCCCCTCTCTCTTCCCCTCCCTTTCTCTCTTTCAAATAAATAAAAATAATTTTTTTTTAATTTTTAAATTTTTATTAACATTTTCCATGATTATAAAAAAAATATCCCATGGTAATTCCCTCCCTCCCCCAGCACTTGGGAGATGAGGGTAGGAGGATCACCATGAGTTCGAGGCCACCCTGAGACTACATAGTGAATTCCAGGCCAGCCTAGACTAGAATGAAACCCTACCTTGAAACACCAAAAAAAAAAAAAAAAAAAAAAAGTGCAGCTACTGACTAATGCCAGGTTGCATTAACTCCAGGTACTATGTACATGTTGTAGTGGTGTGAGGACTGAAGAATTAAGGAAATGGTCACAGTGACCCTTATTTGTAATCCCTGAACTTGGGAGATGAAGGCAGAAAGATCAGCAATTCAAGGTTATCACTAGCTGCAAAGAGAATTCAAGGCCAGCTGGGCTACATGAGACCTTGGCTCAAAAGAACCAATCAAGCTGGGCGTGGTGGCGCACACCTTTAATCCCAGCACTCGGGAGGCAGAGGTAGGAGGATCACTGTGAGTTCGAGGCCACCCTGAGACTACATAGTGAATTCCAGGTCAGCCTGGGCTACAGTGAGGCCCTACCTCGAAAAACAAAACAAAGAGTAGAACACGGGTCCTTAGGCTTCACAGGCAAGTGCCTTAACCACCAAGCCATCTCTCCAGCCCTCATGATTTCTTTTAATATGGATTACCTATATTCTATTGGCCCCATGAAAGCATCTATTAGTGTAATGCCCTTTAGACCAAATAGGACAAGGTTATCCTTTTGTTAAATACTGTTCATTTTTTCAATGTCCACTTGTTAACATCCACCCAAGAAGCAGCAACCCAGACCCTAAAAACCTTGCGTGTTTGCATTGCTTACCTCGATGGCAACACTGGTTTCTTTGTTCTTGAAAAGTTGCAGCTCTTCCAACTGCTGCTTTTCTTCAGCTGTCAAAATCGTAAATACGTCTTCTGAAGGATCCTTGAACATGAGAATGCACAATGAGTCATACCCTGGGTTCACACAAGATAAAGCTCTGGAGTTCTATAATCTCTAAGAAGGGCTATTTTTACACAAAAGACAACTTTTTTTTTTTTCCCCTAGAGAGATCTACCTCCTCATCCACTGGAACAGACAAGTCATCCAGATGGCTGATCCGACCGTCTTTTCCTATTTCATGAACGACGAAGTCAGAGTATCTAATGGAAAGAAAATACATGGTTTCAAGAAGGGACATTTTACTATTAATTTTAGAACAAACTTATCAACATCTCGGGATGGTGACACACACCTTTAATCCCAGCACTCGGAAGGCAGACGTAGGAGGATCACTGTGAGTTCAAGGTCAGCCTGGAACTACAGAATGAGATCCAGCTCAGCCTGGGCTAGAGTGAGACCCTTCCTCGAAAAAAACAACAAAAAAGCTTATCAACAGTAAGTCTTACTGTTATGCAAAACAACAGATTGAAAATAATCTTTTTCTTGCACGAGTGCCTGTGTGGTGTGTATATGCATGTTCACAAGACTATGCGCACATATGCACACGGAAACTAAAGGCCAACATTGGGTGTCTTCCTCATTCACTCTCTAAGTTTTTGAGACAGGGTCTCTTACTGAATGTGGAACTCACAGATTTGGCTACATTAGGCAGCCACCAAGTCTCAGGGATTCTTTTATCTCTGCCTCCCCAGAACTGGGATTATAGATGTGTACTGCCAAGCCTGAATCTGAACTCAAGGCCTCATGTTCCCATGACAAGCACTTTACTAAGCCATCTCCCCAGCTCTGAAAAAAAATAAAAATAAAAACTTGCTGGGCCAGGTATGGTGGGGACTGCTTTTAATCCCAGCACTCTGCAAGGCCGAAGTAATGTATTTATTAGAGACACAGAGAGAGAGAAATGGGCACACCAGGGCCTCTAGCCATTGCAAACAAACTCCAAATGCATGTGTCACTATGTACATTTGGCTTACACGGGACCTGGTGAATCGAACCTGGGTCCTTAGGCTTCACAGTCAAGTCAAGTCAAGTGCCTTAACCACTAAGCCATCTCTCCAGCCCCATTATATCCCTTTTGACCATAAGTATAAGCTGAAGCTAAATGGGAAGCTGGGCATGATGGCATATACCTATATTCCTAGTACTGGGAGACTAAAGATTAAGAGTTCAAGGCCAGCTTGGGGTGCACAGCAAATTTAAGCCAACGTGGGCTCTTTAGTGAAACCATGTCTCAAAAGAATGAATGGGGCTGGAGAGATGGCTTAGCCATTAAGCACTCGCCTGTGAAGTCTGAGGACCCCAGTTCGAGGCTCGATTCCCCAGGACCCACATTAGCCAGATGCACAAGGGAGAGCATGCATCTGGAGTTCGTTTGCAGTGGCTGGAGGCCCTGGCACGCCCTTCTCTCTCTCTTTCTCTCTGCCTTTCTCTATCTGTCACTCTCAAATAAATAAATAAATAAATAAAAATAAACTAAAAAAAAAGAATGAACAAAAGAAAGGAAGGCAAAGACAAGAAAAGGGAAAAGGGAAGGGAAAGGAATCAGAAGGCCCTAGGTTTGATGCCCAGCACAGAAGAGAAGGAAGGAAGCTAAATAGAATGGCATATGATTTCTTTCTAAAAGGGGGGACAAAAGGAAAAAAAAAAAAAAACAACTTAACACCATTAAGACATATACCAATCATACCTTTCTTTCAAGATTCCTGAAAATCCTTGATGAGAACTCACAAATTTGGTGATGCCCACATCAAGTTCAGTGAGTCCATGTTTCATCATATCTGCAAAACTCTCTGGCTCCTCCTCTTCTTTCTCCTCCTCCTCTGACAGGCCATCTTCCTCCTCCTCCTCCACCTCAGCGCTGGAATTCTTGTCACCTTTCCCAGCAACTCCAGCCTCTGGCAGCCCAGGCTCGTTCTCACTGCTGGGCACACAGTCATCTTCCACCCCATCTTGACCTTTGGTCAGACAGCACTCAGCGATTTTCGGTTTCTTTGTCTCCTCAGCTGGGGCCACACTGTCACTATCTTCCACAACAACGCATCCACGTTTCAGGGACATTCCTGTCGTTTCCATCTTTAAGTTTCCAAGAAAACATTTAAGAGAACCTTTTAGGAAGAAGAGTAGGTAGGAAGTAACGATCACCAAAAAGAATCTGGCTTCAACAACGATGAGCACAGTGAACTCTGTTCATAGAGTCCTACAAATCATCGATTACTGGGCTGGAGAGATGGCTTAGCAGCTAAGGTGCTTGCCTGTGAAACCTAAGGACTCAGGTTCGATTCCCTAGTACCCATATAAGCCAGATGCACAAGGGGGCGTATGCATCTGCAGTTTGTTTGCAGTGGCTGGAGACTCTGGCGTGCCCATTCTATCTGCCTCTTCCTCTCTCTTTCTCAAATCAATCAATAAATAAAATATTTACAAAACAAAACAAAAAATCATTTATTACAAACATTAAAAAAAAAAAAACAAGCAATTTGTGGTGGCACACACCTTTAACCCGCAGCACTAAGGCCAGCCTGAGACTAAAGAGTGAGTTCCAAGTCAGTCTGGGCTAGAGTAAGACCCTACCTTGAAAAACCAAAAAGAAATAATAATAATAAATAAAATATTTCTCCTGACATTGTACTCTTGGTAGGACAGAAAACTGGCACAACACTCCCATGTAGGCTCCTAACAGTGTGCATCAGAAATCATATAAACAGGAGCTAGGCAGCTGCCTTTAATCCCAGCACTTGGGAGGTAAAGGTAAGAGGAATTGCCATGAATTTGAGGCCAGCCTAAGACTACATACTGAATTCCAGGTCAGGCTGAGACCCTACCTTGAAAAACCAAAAAACAAGAAACAAAAAAGGCTGGAGAGATGGCTTAGCACTTAAGGCACTTGCCTGAAAAGCCAAAGAACCAGGTTTGATTCCCCAGGACCCACATAAGCCAGATGTATGAGTGTATGCATCTGGAGTTGGGTTTGCAATGGCTGCATGCCCCCGTTCTCTCCCTCCTCCCCATGCCTCTAAAAGAAATAAATGGAAAAAAATCATACAAACAAACAGAAAATCAGGCTGGAGGGATGGCTGGACAGTTAATGTGCTTGCCTGCAAAGCCTAATGACCTGGGTTCAATCCTCCAGTACCTATATAAGGCTGGGTGCATAAAGTGATACATGCATCTGGAATTTGCTTGCAGTAGCTAAAGGCCCTGGCATGCCCACTCTCTTTCTCTGATTGCAAATAAATAAATATAAATTTTTTTTTCTAGTTTATTTTTATTTTTTATTGGAGACAGAAAGAGGGAGGAGAGAGTGAAAATGGGTGTGCCAAGGCCTCTAGACACTGCAAATGAAGTCCAAACACATGCGCCACCAGGTGCATCTCAGCATAGTGGAGCACACCATTAATCCCAGCACTTGGAGGTCAAGGTAGGAGGACCATTGTGAGTTTGAGACCAGCCTCAGACTACATGGTACATTTCAGGTCAGCCTGGGCTAGAACAAGACCCTACCTTAAAAAAAGGGGGGGGGGGGTGGAGAAATGGCTTAGCAGTGAAGGAGCTTGCCTGCAAAGCCCAAGGATCCATATTTGACTCCCAAGATCCCACATAGCCAGACGCACAAGGTGACTCATGTACAATGTCATGCATGTGCACAAGTTCTACTGCAGTGGCTGGAGGCCCTGGTGTATCAATTCTCTTTCTCTCACTAAAAAAGAAAAAAAATTGGGGCTGGAAAGATGGCTTTGCAGTTAAGGTGTTTGCCTGCAAAGCCAAAAGACCCCAGTTCAATTCTCCAAGACCTACATAAGCCAGACACACAAGGGGGCGTATGCCACTGGAGTTTGTTTGCAGTGGCTTGAGGCACTGGTGTGCCCATTCTCTCTGTCTCAAATACATAAAATATATTTTTTAAAAAATAGAAAAAAATATTTTAAAAAATTGGCGGGGCGTGGTGGCACATGCCTTTAATCCCAGCACTTGGGAGGCACAGGTGGGAGAACTACCATGAGTTCAAGGCCACCCTGGGTCTACATAGTGAATTCCAGATCAGCCTTACATAGAGTGAGAGCCTGTCTCAAAAAACCAAAAAATTAAAATAAAAAATAAAAGTAGTAAAATAAGGGCTGGAGGGATGACTTAGCGGTTAGGGCGTTTGCCTGCAAAGCCAAAGGACCCAGGTTCAACTCCCCAGGACCGCTTAGCCAGATGCACAAGGTTGTGCATGCATTTGGAGTTCATTTGCAGTGGCTAGAGGCCCTGGTGTGCCCATTCTCTCTCTCTCTTCCCCCCCCTCAAATAAGTAAATAAAAATAATAGAGCCAGGCTAAGTGGCACACACCTTTAATCCCAGCACTCAGGAAGCAAAGGAAGGAGGATCACCATGAATTTGAGGCCACCTGAGACTACACAGTGAATTCCAGATCAGCCTGGGCTAGAACAAGACCCTACCTTGAAAAGCCAAAAAAAAAAATAAATAAATAAAAAATACTACTACTACTAATAAAATAAATAAATAAGCTGGGCATGATGGCACACTCCTTTAATCCCAGCATTTGGGAGGCAGAGGGAGGTGGCCACCCTAAGACTACATGGTGAGCTCCAGGTCAACCTGGACTAGAGTGAGACCCTCCCTTGAAAAAGTAAACAAAACACAAAGAGCAAAACAAACAAACAAACAAACAAACAAACCCACGAACCAATAACGTCCTGTACTTTCAAATTTTTGAAAAGTGGCCCAGTGCTGGAAAAATGGCTTAGCAGTGAGGGAGCTTGCCTGCAAAATCTAAGGGTCCCAGGTTTGATTACCCAGGACCAAAGTATGTTAGGTGCATAAAGTGGTGCATGCTGGTGGAGTTTACTTGCAAGTGACTGGAGGCCCTGGCACACCCATATAGTCTCTTTCTCTCCCTCCCTCCCTCTCTCTCTCTCTCTCTCTCTCTCTCTCTCTCTCTCTTTCACACCCATATAGTCTCTCTCTCTCTCTCCACACACACACTTTCAAATAAAAATTTTTAAATGCAAAAAAAAAAAAAAAACACATTAAAAATGCACCCTGGCCCCTCAGCGCAGGACTGGTGCTAATGGCCATGGGAGGAGGGCGCTGTCACTGAGCAAAGGGGTTGGAGACACAACACCCGCAACCCCCAAAGCCAGCAAGCGGCTCGCACCTTGTCGGCGAGCTGAGACCCATCAAGCGATGCCCAAGGCCTACCTGGCACGTAGTAGGCTGGCAGCCAGCACCGGAGCCCCGAGCACGTGGGCTGGGACCAGTGGCAGGGTGATGGGGGGACGTAGGGGAGCAGGGCTAGGGGCTGGGGGGGGGGGCGGGCGAAAGGCCGCGGAGTTCCGGGGCGGGAAGGGGAGGCCGGTGCCCCGCCGGGGAGGAAGAAAGCGAGGCGCTGCAGCGGGCACCACGGGGGCGGCCTCTCGGGGCCGGTGCGGCCTGGGGCCGGGCGCGGGAGGACCGCAGGCCTGCGCGCACTTACCCGGAGCCCGGGGCCGCGGGCACGGCGCGGGCCGGGCGGCGGCGGCGGCGAGGAGGCGGGCGCGGGGCTCGGGGCGCTGGACGGCGGCGGCGGCGGCCCAGGTCTCTAGGAGAAGCTGGCGGCGGCGAACGCGGGCCAGCATAGACTTCACGGCCGCGCGGACCGACCGACAGACGGACGCAAGCGCTCGCCGCCTCCGGGCTGGTCCACGTGGGGCGCTGGTCCCCGCCCCGCCCCGCCCCGCCCCGCCCCGAGGCTCCGCCCCCGGGAGCTCAACCAATGGAGAGCCCTTTCCGTCTATCAAGCGGGCCAGCCAGAGGTGCCAACGCCAGCGAGAACTGTGGGCTTCCCCTCTGCCCTCCCCGAAGCTCAGGGGTACCCCTTTTATCTGCACTGAAACCAGCGCGGTGTCTTTAACCCCAGCACTCGGGAGGCAGAGGAGGGGGATCGCCGTGAGTTCGAGGCCACCCTGAAACTACAGAGTGAATTCCAGGTCAGCCTGGGCTAGAGTGCAGACCCTACCTTGAAAAAAAAAAAAAATTAAAAAATAAATAAATAATTAAAAAAAAAAAAAAACAGGCTGGAGAGATGGCTTAATGACCAAGCGCTTGCCTGTGAATCCTCAGGACCCCGGTTCGAAGCTCGATTCCCCAGAACCCACGTTAGCCAGATGCACAAGGGGGCGCACGCGTCTGGAGTTCATTTGCAGAGGCTGGAAGCCCTGGCGCGCCCATTCTCTCTCTCTCTATCTGCCTTTCTCTCTCTGTCTGTCGCTCTCAAATAAAAATAAACAACAACAGCAAAAAAGCCAAAAAGCAAACAAATAAACAGGGCTGCAGAGATGACTTAGTGGTTAAGGTGCTTGCCTGTGAAGCCTAAGGACCCATGTTCGACTCTCCAGACCCCACATAAGCCAGAAGCATAAAGGTGAGGCAAGTGCAAGGTCTCACATGCCCATTAGGTAGCGAAAGTGTCTGGAGTTTGATTTTAGTGGCTGAGGCCCTGGCAGGCCAATTCTGTCTGTCTCTAAAACAAGAAAACATCTTGGCATCCATACTAGATGTAAGTTGGGATAATGTTTGAATAACCTTTATTTTGTTTTGATTTTTCTAGGTAGGGGAATCTCACTGTAGCCCAGGCTGATCTTGAATTCTCTATGTAGTTTCAGGGTGGCCTCAAACTCATGGCGATCCTCCTACCTCTGCCTCCCAAGGGCTAGAAATAAAGGCATCCGCCACCAAGCCAGTCCACAACTGTTATTCTTTTAAGATTACTTTTATTTATTTATTTACTTATTTGAGACAGACAAAGGCAGAGAGGCAGAAAGAGAGAGAGAGAATGGGTCCACCAGAGCCTCCAGCCACTGCAAACAGACTCCAGACACATGCTCCACCTTGTGCACCTGGCTTACATGCAACCTGGGGGATTCAAACCTGAGTCTTTTGGCTTTGCAGGCAAATGCCTTAACTGCTAAGCCACTGTCTGGAAAAACAAAAATTAATTTCTCTTCCTATGCTCTTCAAGTAGAAAAATTTGTAGAGCGGGGTGTGGTGGCGCATGCCTTTAATCCCAGCGTGAGGGAGGCAGAGACAGGAGGATCACTGAGTTCAAGGCCTGAAATTGCAGAATAAGTTCCAGGTCAGCCAGGGCTAGAATGAGAGCCTACTGTTATAGTTGATGTCAGAGAATTACAGACAAGTGTGTTTCTTAAGCCAAATGAGAACCCTTTCTATTAAGCTGGTGACCAAGAGCGGGTAAGGGCAGAAAATAACTTCTTGGCCCTGAAGCTCAGGGTTACAGTGATTTTTTTTTTTTACATAATTTATTTGAGAGAGAGAGAGAAAGAATGGACACACCAGGGCCTTGAGCCCCTGAAAATGAACTCCAGATGCATGCATCTTGTGCATCTGGCTTATGTGGGGAATTGAACCTTGGTCCTTAGGCTTTGCAGGCAAGCGTTTTAACCACTGAATCATCTCAGCCACCACGCCTGGTTAAATCTGCCCTCTTGTATGGATAAATCTGTTAATGGATAAATGGGTTATCTGGAGAAAATGAGAAAATGGTTCTGTTATCAAAACCAGCTTTGCTCTGCCTCTTGGATGGAGTCCCTTGCCCACCATGTTTTGCTTCTGCAGTGTTCCCATCAGAAGGCCTTCACCAGATACTCACCCCCCCCTTTTTTTTTCTGAGGTAGGGTGTCACTCTAGCTCAGGCTAACATGGAGTTCATCATGTTGTCTCAGGTGGCCTCAAACTCACAGCGATCCTACTACCTCTGCCTTCTGAGTGCCGGGATTAAAGGCATGTGTCACCACACCCAGCTTCAGATATTCCTTGATTAGAGGCATTCCAGCTACCAGAACCATAAACCAAATGAACTTAAATTTTTAAAAATTTATTTATTTGAGGGGGGGAGGGAGGGAGAGAATGGGTGTGCCAGGGCCTCTAGCCGCTGCAAACAAACTCCAGATGCATGCACCACTTTGCACATCTGGCTTACTGGGTCCCGGGGAATCAAACCTGGGTCCTTAGGCTTTGTAGGCAAGTACCTTAACCACTAAGCCATGTCTCCAGTACTAAGTGTTCTTTAAAATAATTTTTTATTTTTATTTATTGATTGAGAGAAAGAGAGAGAGAAAATGGGCTTGCCAGGGCCTCTAGCCGCTGCAAACGAACTCCAGACACATGTGCCACCCCGTGCATCTGGTTTACCTGGGTCATGGGCAATCAAACCTTTGGTTTTGCAGGCAAGCGCTTTAACAGCTAGAGCCATCTCTCTAGGCCCGAGTTGTGTTTCTAAGAGCTCCATTGCAGGGCCGGGCGTGGTGGCGCACTTGGGAGGCAGAGACAGGAGGATCGCCGTAAGTTCAAGGCCACCCTGAGACTACATAGTGAATTCCAGGTCCAGCTTGACAGACTGAAGGTTCTTGCCCCTGACGTCCGGCCTCCGGCCAGCAGGGGGCGCCACAGGGCCGGGCCCCGGCGGCGAGTGCGGACGTCTCTGAGCCGAGAGGACGGAACCAGCGAGACGGCGAGAGGAAGTCGAGGTGGCGCTCGGCCCCGCGGCTCCCGGCGCGGAGCTGCCGCGTGTGTCCGTAGGCCAGGCTGGCTGTGCATGGAGCGCAGCACGCGCGCGGAGGCAGGATGCTCCCGGCGGGCGACGGTGCCGAGGCGCCCGCAGCCCCGGTGAGGTGTCCCTGGAAGCCCGGGGCGGGACACTGAGTGAGGTGGCACTGACCCCCCCCCCCAGCCCCCCCCGGGAGTAGATGGTCCCCGCTGCCCCAGAGAGAGGCAGAGGCCTCCCTGGAGAGGGTGAGGGAAGAGTTACAGCAAAGTGACAGATCTTTTGAGGGAGGTGACTTTAGTGGCCAGGCAGGGCAGCCTGGAGCCTGGGGGACCTGGCAGTGGCGGCACCAAGGAGGCGGCCCTCTTTGGAACCTGCATCGGACAGCCTGAGCACCCCAGGAATGGCCCCCTGGAAAGGCTTTTGGGAAATCTGCTACCTTTCAGTGGGCGCCCCTTGGGAGCCCTGTGTGAATTCTTAGGACTTCCATCTTACTGTGTCACACCCGCTTGCCTTCTAGCGCTGCTCAGAGAGTGGAGACGACAGGAAGGCCATGGAGAAAAGTAAGGAGACTCCACACACCTCAGCTCATTCTGTCCAGCCAGTGCTCACCAGTTCACCCTGTCAGGGTCTGCAACAGAGAAGGCTTCGTAGCCTGTTAGTTTTTGTTTGTTTGTTTCCGAGGTAGAGTCTCACTCTAACCCAGGCTGAGCTGGAACTCGCTCTGTAAGTCCTCGGTTGGCCTCGAACACACCGTGACCCTTTTACCTGTCTCCCGAGTGCTGGGATTATAGGCTGGCACCACAACGCCCTGCTAACCTGTTACTTTTAATATATATATTATATATATATGTAATATATATATATATATATGTATGTTTATTTGCAAGCAGAGAGAGAATGGGCACACCAGGGCCTCGAGGCGTGTGCCCCTTTGCACATCTAGCTTTATGTGGTACTGGGGAATTGAATCCTGGTTGTTAGGCTTTGCAGGCAAGTGCCTTAATTGCTGAGCCATTTCTCCAGCCCCCTCTGTTACCTTTTTGTTTGTTTGTTTGTTTTTGCTTTTCAAGGTAGGGTCTCACTCTAGCCCAGGCTGACTTGGAATTCACTGGGTAGTCTCAGACTACTCTCGAGTTTTTGTGATCCTCCTATCTCTGCCTTCCAAGTGCTGGGATTAAAGGCATGTGCCACCACACCATACTTGAACTTTTTTTAAATTCCAAGGTAGGGTCTCACTCTAGCTCAGACTGACCTGGAATTCACTGCGTAGTCTCAGGGTGGCCTTGAACTCATGGCGATCCTACCTCTGCCTCCCCAGTGCCTGTGTGCCACCACGCCTGCCTTAATACTGTACTTTTGCCTGTAGTGAATTTGCAATTAAAAAATGCCCCAGGAAGTACTGAGTAACATCTCGATCACACCTTCCAAGGCTCAGGGTCTAATGCGGAAGAGGTGGCGGAAAGTATGTAAGAGCCAAAGGAAGGGTAGGACTCCTTACAACGTGCTCCTCCAGACACAAAATGGCCTGCATATCCATGACCTCACAGTGCCTGACACTACCTACACAAACCATCATAAGAGGAGGAAAAGACCATGGCATCAAAATAAAAGAGAGACTGATTGAGATGGGGAAGGGATATGATGGAAAATGGAATTTCAAAGGGGAAAGTGGGGGGGGGATTTACCATGGGATACTTTTTATAATCATGGAAAATGTTAATTAAAATTAACCCCCGCCCAAAAAAAGGACATAGTCCCATATATCCCTTAAAAAAATGCTCCAGGAGCTGGAGAGATGGTTTAACAGTTAAGGCATTTGCCTGCAAAGCTAAAGGACCCAGGTTCAATTCCCCAGTACCCATGTAAGCCAGGTGCACAAAGGGCACATGTGTCTGGATTTCGTTTGCAGTGGCTACAGGCCCTGGCATGCCCATTCTCTCTCTGTCTCTATCTCTCACTCTGCTTGCTAATAAGTAAATAAAAAAAAAATGCCCCAGGGATTGTTGGGGAGATAGTCTAGCTGGTAAAGTTGTTGCCTTGCAAGGACCTGAGCTTGATCCCCAGTATCCTTATATAAAACTGCTGTCAATGGTGCCTTGGTTTGTAATCCCAGTGACTGGAAAATAGAAACAGGAAGACTGCTGGGGTTCACTGGCAAGCTAGTCTAGTCTAGTTGATGAATTCCAGACCAATAAAAGACCCTTTCTCAAAGGAAATGGTTGGCATTTCTGAGGGTGATACCAGATGCTTTCCTCTAGCCTCCATGAACACATGCCTTCAGCACAGACATGCATTAAAGCAATAGTCCCGGGGCTGGAGAGATGACTCAGTGGTTAAGGGGTTTATTTGCAAAGCCTGATGGCCTGGGTTTGATTCCCCAGGACCTACATAAGCCCGATGCACAAAGTGGCACATGCATCTGGAGTTTGTTCACAGTGGCTGGAGGCCCTGGTGCACCCATTCCATCTGTCTGTCTCTTTTCTATCTCTGCTTGCAAATAATAATAATAATAATAATAATTGCCCCAGCAGGCCTGAAGAGATGGCTCATCAGGTAAAATGTTTGCTGTGCAAGCATGAGTTTGGATTTCCAGTATCTGTAAAAGCTGAGTCTGGGGGTATGTACCTGTAATTCCAGTGCTGTTGAGGTACAGATAAAGAGATTCCCTGGGACCTACTGGCTAGCTATTTGAGCCAAATTAGTGAGTTCTAAGTTCAGTATGAGGGCCTGTCTAAAATACTAAGGCAGAAGCTGGATGTGGTGGCACACGCCTTTAATCCCAGCACTCTGGAGGCAGAAGTAGGAGGATTGCCTAGAGTTCAAGGCCATCCTGAGAATGCAGAATGAATTCCAAGTGAGTCTAGGCTAGAGTGAGAGTCTCCCTCGAAAAACCTTGAACTTTCCTTCCTCCTGCGTCCACCTCCCAGTACAGGGATCGCAAGCATGCACTACATGCTCAGCTTCTTCGGGGGCTGTTTTTAATGTGCGGAGTCTAGAGGACAACTTTGGGTATTACTCCTCTGGATCATTTTTTGGGGACAAGAAATTGGCTGGCCATTGAGAGTCCTAGGGATTCCCCTGCCCTTCCCTGCTGTGCTGGGATTACAGATGCACACTACTACACCTAATCTACCAGCTAGTCTAGCCCGATTGGTTAGTTCCAAGAAACCTGTCTCAAAGTACATTGAAAGCATTTTTGACGATGAAGCTTTCTTCTGGTTTCCACACATGTGTATATACATGTACTTACCCTTCCCTTGGGTTTTCAGGATGGAACCCAGGTCTGTGAGGTAAGCACTTTACCAACTGAGCTCTCTCCTTAGTCCATCAGGGGCTTTAACATTTTTTATTTTATTTTTATTTGTTTATTTGAGAGAGAGAGAGAGAAAATGGGCATGCCAGGGCCTCCAGCTGCAGCAAACAAACTCCATATGCATGTGCCACCTTGTGCATCTGGCTTACATGGGTCCTGGGAAATTGAATTTAGGTCCTTTGGCCATGCAGGCAAGTGCCTTAACTGCTAAGCCATCTCCCCAGCCATAAATTTTATTTTTTATGGAGAGTGTGAGAGATTGAATTGGTGCGCCAAGGCCTCAGCCACTGTGATCAAACTCCAGATTCTTGTGCCGTCTAGTGGGCATGTGTGACCTTGCGCTTGCCTCACCTTTATGGTCTGGTTTATGTGGGATCTGGAGAGTTGAGCATGGGTCCTTAGGTGTCATAGGCAAGTGCCTTAAGCACTAAGCCATCTCTCCAACCCAGTGGCTTTTTTTGGGGGGGGGGCAGGGCTCATTGTAGCCCAAGCTGACTGAAACTCAGTCTGTACCCTAGGCTGACCTGAAACTCATGGTGGCCCTTGCATCTGAGCCTACCAAATACTGGTATAACAGGTGTGGCCAGCATGCTCATCTCCCTTCAGGGACTTTTGGAGTAAAACTGTTTGGGTTTTACTTGGCAATGACACACTGGTAAGGAATAATGATAAGAAACAGGATGCCCACATTGTCCTCTGGCTGTCAGGAATAAGACTTGCTTTTAACATTGGCTACTGGTGAAATCTGCCTCAGAAAGAAGGTTCCAAGTTGTCCATGGCATTGACAGTCATAGCTGCCACATCCATCTACTTTTCCTTGAAGGGTTTGGGAGTGTCCATAGCTGCTTTTGGTTAAACCCTTCCCTTCTCTACCTTTGCTCCACTTGGACACCTCAGATGCCTGATATATACCTGTCATTTCAGTAAAACGATAGCACGGGCTGTCATATCAGGGACTTTGTCCTTGTTCCTTCAGTGGCTCAGTCAGCTGTTTTGCAGTTTGAAGTGGAGGGAGATTGAACCCAGGGCCTTGCACACAGCAAGCAAATATTCTACCATTGAACTATATCTCCAGTCCCACAGTATTTTAAGTTAAAAAAGTTATTTATTTAAAAAATATATTTTATTTATTTGAGAGAGAGAAAGAGGAAAAGAGAATGGATGCACCAGGGCCTCCAGCCACTGCAAACGAACTCCAGATGCATGCGCTCTCTTGTGCATCTGGCTTACATGGGTCCTGGAGAGTTGAACCAGGATCCTTTGGCTTTGCAAGCAAACACCTTAATTGCTAAGTCATCTCTCCAGCCCCTATTTATTTTTAAAATATTTTTATTTATTAGAGAGAGGAGAGAATGGGCATGCCAGGGCCTTTAGCCACTGCAAACAAACTTCAGATGCATGCACCACTTCATGCACCTGGCTTATATGGATCCTGAGGAATCAAAGATAGGTCCTTTGGCTTTATAGGCAAGTGCCTTAACTGCTAAGCTATTTCTGTAGCCCTGTTTACTTATATATTTATTTGGAAGCAGAGTGAGAGACACACATACACACACAGATAGAGAGGGAATGTGCAAGGCAGGGCCTCTAGCTACTGTAAGTGAAGTACAATATGCATGCATCCCGCTTTATGTGGGTACTGGGGAATGAAACTCAATTTGTTTTGCTGGCAAATGCCTTACCTCCTGAGCCATCACTCCAGTCCAGTATTTTTAATTTTTCTAAATTTTTACTTATTTATTTGAGAGCAACAGGGAGAAAGAGAAAGAGGCAGAGAGGGAGAGAATGGGTACATCAGGGCCTCTAGTCATTGCAAATGAACTCCAGATGCATGCGCCACCTTGTGCATCTGGTTTATGTGGGAATTGAGCCTTGAACCAGGGTCCTTAGGCTTCACAGGCAAGTGCTTAACTGCTAAGCCATCTCTCCAGCCCTTAATTTTTTTTTTTTTGATAATTTATTTGGAGCTTTTTTTTTCCTTTTGCTTTAAATTTTCTCAGATCATAAGCATTTGTAATAATTGGTTGATGAATTGCTTTGTACTCATTTGGGTATTACATAACTATATATGTAGCAAGAGTGATAGAGTGTGTGTGTGCTCTTTAAAGTATTAACTTTTTTTTGTGTGTTGTTGGTTTTTGAGGTAGGGTCTTAATCTAGTTCAAACTGACCTGGAATTCACTATATAGTTTCAGAGTGGCCTCAAACTCACGGCAATCCTCCTACCTCTGCTTAGGATTAAAGGCATGTGCCACCACACCCGGCTCTTTAAGGTATTAACTTTTTTTGATGGCGCTGGCAATCAGCTCAGGGCCTTATGCTGAATACTGAGTGACATCCCTAGCCTTTAATTATGATCTTTAAATGATAGCATACTGCCTTGTATATCTTTTTAAATATCTCCTCTAATTCCGCCCTGGTGTTAAGTAGTGCTGTTCTTTTCTTTTAGGTGAAATAAATGTCACAGCCCTTGTTGGATGTGACCAGGTCAGTGATGGTGGAGATGATGCTGGTCTTGCTTCATATGTGTCCACCTTCATAGACAAAGAAGTTGGACACGACCTTAAATCTTTAAAGAAACTTGATAAACTTATAGAACAAATGACGGAAAATAAGATGCACTTAGAAGAACAGGTAAGTCTAAAGCTTATTAAAATAATGTAAATCTTGTATTAATTATAAATGATAGAAATAAACAATTTAGAGAGCCAAGCATGGTGGTGCACGCCTTTAATTCCAGCATTCAGGGGGCTGAGATAGGAGGATCCCTGTGAGGTTGAGGCCACCCTGAGACTATGTAGGGAATTCCAGGTCAGACTGGGATTGAGCTCGACCCTACCTTAAAAACCAAAAACCAAAAAAAATATATATTTAAAGACATACATTGTGACAAATAGTTTAAATACTTAACTATAACAAGCTTTAAAGACCTACTATGAGCTATGTATTTTATAAATTATGTAAAGGACAAACTCCTTGATTTTCTTTGAAAGCCAGGACAGTTAAAATTTTTACCATTTTTCATATGCTACCAGCTAGAGTGCTTTGATGAGTAGTTACATGGCGCACAAAAAAGTTGAAGCAGCGTCAGTGCAAATGTTGATGAAGGCACCTGGGAAGGAAGGAGGCATGGAAAGAAGCCCCACATTTTCACAGTGGTGGCTGTCATCTCAGCATTTGGAGATGGAGGCGAGGGGCCCAGGTGGTGGCGAGGCCAGCCCCAGCTGTCAAGATTGAGACTGCCTTAGGCTACCTGAGACCCTGTCTCAAAAAGCAAAAACAGTTTTCACTTTGGCGGCACGTATTCAAAAATAGTGGAATTATACAGTTAAGATTAACGTTCCTTATTCAAGGATAACAGTTAAATTCATAAAGTGTTCTCTGTGTGTGTGTGTGTGTGTGTGTGTGTGTGTGTGTGTGTGTGTTTGTGTTTGGTTTTTCAAGGTAGGGTCTCACTCTACCTCAGGCTGACCTATGATTAACTTTGTAGTTTCAGGGTGTCCTCAAACTCATGTTGATCCTCCTACCTCTGCCTTCCAAGTGCTGGGATTAAAGGTGTGTGTCACCCATATATACATTCTTTAAAAAAAAATACTTAGCTGGGTGTGGTGGCTCTCACCTTTAATCCCAGCACTCGGGAGGTAGAGGTAGGAGGATCGCCATGAGTTTGAGGCCATCCTGAGACTACAGAGTGAATTCCAGGTTAGCCTGAGCTAGAGTGAGACCCTACCTCGAAAAAAAAAAATATTTATTTATTTGAGAGAGAGAATGGGCACGCCAGGGCCTCTAGCTACTGCAAACAAATTCCATATGCATGCACCACCTTGTATACCTGCTTACATCGGTCCTGGTGAATCGAACCTGGGTCCTTAGGCTTTGCAGGCAAGCGCCTTAACCACTAAACCATCTCTCCAGCCTGAGTGCATATTCAGGGTAGAGTCTCACTTTGGCCTAGGTTGATCTGGAATTCACTATGTAGTCTTAGGGTGGCCTTGTACTCATGGATTCTCTTAACCTCTGCCTCCTGAGTTCTAGGATTAAAGGCGTGTGCCACTATGGCAGGTTTGATTTATTTTCTTTATACTTTTATTTATCTGCAAGATTTTTCAGTTATTTTTTTGAAGCAGAATCTCACTCTAGCTTGGGCTGTCCTAGAACTCACTCTGTAGCACAGGCTAGCTTCAAACTCAGAGATCTTCCTACCTCAGCCTCCCTAGTGTTGGGATGAAAGATATGTACCACCATGCCCAACCTACTAGTTGTTGTTTTTTTTTTTTTTTGATCATGAACATGTTTGTTTGTTTATTTATTTATTTATTTTTGAGGTAAGGTCTGTCTCTATCTCAGGCTGACCTGGAATTCACTGTGCAGTCTCAGGGTGTCCTTGAACTCGTGCCAATCCTCCTACCTCTGCCTCCTGAGTGCTAGGATTAAAGGCATGCACCACCATGCGAGCTGAACATATTTATTTTTTTATTTTCGAGGTAGGGTTTCACTCTAGCCCTGGCTGACCTGGAATTCACTACCTAGTCTCAGGGTGGCTTCAAACTCACACGATCCTCCTACCTCTGCCTCCTGAGTGCTGAGATTAAAGATGTGCGTCACCATGCCTGGCTCTGAACATATTTTGTTTTTAAAAACCAATGAAGGGCTGGAGAGATGGCTAAGCAGTTAAAACATTTGTCTGCAAAGCCGAATGACCCAGGTTTGCTTCCCCAGGACCCACATAAACCAGATGCACAAGGTAATACGTGTGTTCAGAGTTAGTTTGCAGCAGCTGGAGGTCTCCGTGTGTCTATTCTTTCTTTTCTTTTGAAAAAATTTTAAATTATATATATATACATATGTGTGTGTGTGTGTGTGTGTGTGTGTGTGTGTGTGTACGTATGTATGTATCTATGTATCTACCTATCTATCTATATTTTTTTGTTTGTTTGTTTTTCGAGGTAGGGTCTCACTGTAGCCCAGGCTGATCTGGAATTCACCATGTAGTCTCAACGTAGCCTTGAACAGCGATCCGCCTACCTCTTCCTCCCAAGTGCTGGGATTAAAGACATGTGCCACCACGCCCGGCTAGTATTTTTTTTTTTTCCGGCTAGTATTTTTTAATATTTTATTTTTTTATTTATTTGAGAGAGAGAGAGAAGCAGTGAGAGGGAGAGAGAGACAGTGGGTACCTCAGGGCCTCCAGCCACTGTAAACGAACTCCAGATGTGTGCGCTCACTTGTGCATCTGCCTTATGTGAGTCCTGGGGAATTTAAACCTGGGTCCTTTGACTTTGCAGGCATACGCCTTAACCACTAAGCCATTTCTCCAGCCCTCTTGTTAAATTTTTATTTATTACGGACAGAGAGAGGGAGCAAAAGAGAAAGAGAATGGGCGTGCTAGGGCCTCTAGCCACTGCAAAAGAACTCCAGACACATGTGCTGCCTTGTGCATCTGGCTGACATGGACTTGGAGAATCCAACTTGGGTCCTTAGGGTTCCTGGGCCAGTGTCTTACCCACTAAACCATCTCTCCAGCCCCTTTCTCTCTTTCTTTCAATCTGTCTCCTTGCTCTTTCAAATAAATATTCTTAAAAAAAATGAATACTGAATTGAAGGACTAGGAAAAGTAATAAGACTGGGAAAAATGACCTAAAAACTAATGAAGAGAATCTTAAGCCAAATACAAGTGGATTTCTCTGTTGGAATATGTTTCTCAAAGAGACATGATTTTATCATACAGCTCATAAATTGGTTAGTCAGGCTGTGTGGAAATGTGAGTGTGTCATCCTTGCCAGGTTATCAGTCTTACGTTTTCCCATCCCCACCATCCCCTTAGGCCTCCACATTGTCTTGCCACCCCACCTACTGCTCATGTCTGTGTCCAGCCTGGCCTCTCAGCCTTGTCCCCACCTGCATGGTCACGTGCTGGAAAAGTCACCGCCAGCCGGATCTGCAGACCGCCACTCTGTTGTCCTTCACTGTCTTCCTTAGTCTTCTCTGTGCAGTGGCTGGTTCCGCCTTTCCTTTTCCCACACAGGAGAGTTTGTGGCCATCTGGCAGCATTGAAGCGTCTTCCCCACGGCGCGGTCATGTTCATAACCATTTTCAACCTCCTTGTTTAAGAGAGGCTAATACTGTCTTTTCTTTTTTCTCGAGACAGGGTCTCAGTCTCTCTCAGGCTGGGCTCAAACTTGTGGTAATCCTCCTGCCTCAGCCACCCAAGTGCTGAGGCTACATACATAAGCCACTATATCTGGTCTCTAAAAACAGGTATCAACTACTTTGTTTGAATCTGTCTGCAGAGTAATGGGTTTCATTCTGTCATTTTCATATGTGTATGGCATTGAACATTGTCTATGTTTCCTTCCCGCCCCCACAACTGTCTCATTCCTCCTCCTCCTCTTTTAATGGTGTCCTTCTTTCCCCCCCAAGTAATCATTTTTCTAGCAGAGGCTTTTTTTTTTTTTTTTCCCCAAGGTGGGGTCTCACTCTAGCCCAGGCTGACCTGAAATTTACTCTAGTCTCAGGGTGGCCCTGAACTCACAACGATCCTCCTACCTCTGGGACTGAAGGTGGGCACCACCATGCCTGGCGTGCAGAGGCTAGTTCTACGTCACCCCTTTCTCCCCAGTCCCTCCTGTCATCTCAGCTCCTCACTGAATTTACTTTGCTCTTATAATTTCATCCTTTGCTTTTAGGCCAGTCTTGCCTCTTCAACAGATAGAGTCTTTCCTAAGATGGAGAGATGATTCAGTGCTTAGGGCACTTTCCTACAGAGCCTAATGACCTGGGTTCGATTCTCCAGTACCCATGTAAAGCCAGATGCACAAAGTGGCGCATGCATCTGGAGTTTAGTTGCAGCACTTAGATGCCCTGGTATGCCCATTTTCATTCTTCTCTCTCCTTGCAAATAAATAAAAATGCTTAATAACAAACCTTCCCCCATCCTCAAATAGGTGTTTGTTCATCCCTTCGCCTGTCAGGCGTCCTGGCTTTCCCACTGCCACCTTGTCCTTCAGGCTCTCAGTCCCTTCACATCTGATTGTTTGCTAGTGTTCTGTTTTCCTCACGCTGCCCAGTAACTATCTTCTTATTCCTTACAGAATTTATAAATAGGAAAAAATCTATACGTACTGAGTTAAAATATTTTCTGTGCCTACTAACACATGTATGTTTAAAATATGCGTAACCTAACTTTTTGCAATCCACAGTGCTTATTTTCCTAACCTCCTCTCTCTCCCTCCCTGCTGCCCTCCTCTTTGCAGTGCTGGTGTGCAAATCAGGGCTTTATAAGTGCTAAGCAAGTACTCTTCCACTGAGCTACATTCCAGCCCTCTCTCATATTCAAATATGGCTTCACCATAATTTATTTAATCAACTGTCCTTATGATAGGCATTTTTGCTGTTTCTAGCCTTTAAAAAATAACTCTTGGGGGCTGGAGAGATGGCTTAGCAGTTAAGGCATTTACCTGCAAAGCCTAAGGATTCAGGTTTGATTCCCAGTGCTCATGTAAGCCAGATGCACAAGGTGACACATGCCTCCAGAGTTCATTTACAGTGGCTGGAGGTCCTGGTGTGCCCATTCTCTCTCTCTGCCTCTTTCCCTCTCTCTCAAATAAAATGAAATAAAATAAAATGTTAAAAAAAAAGAAACAAAACATTTTTTATGGTGCTGGGGATTGAACACAGGGCCCCATGCATGCTGGGTAAGCACTCTACCACTGAACTACATACTTACCCTGGCTTACACTTTTATCATTACAAATAATGTGGAATAAACATTGTTTTTGTCATATTAACTTTGTAAATGTAAATTTAACTGAAGTACTCTTACCAAAAATACTTAGTGGGGTCCCGTTACCTATTAGATGAAACCCACATTCTTTTGGGGCCACCTGTGATTCTGTCTCTCCCCACCTGTCCAGGTCTGTCTCTGCATTGTTTTGAACTATATTCTATGTCCTACCTAGATCCTTGCTATTCTCTGATCACAGTTGAGCTGTTCCTTGTGCTTTGAATACTTTTCCTCTCAAACTTCCTTGGAAGACTTTTTTTTAAAAAAAAGATATTTATTTGCAATTAGAGAGAGAGAGAAAGAGAGCGAGAATGAGAATGAATGGGCACACCAGGGCCTCTTGCCTCTGCAAGGGAACTCCAGATGCATATGTCACTTTGTGCATCTGGGTTCACGTGGGTAAAGGTAAATCAAACCCAGGCCATGAGGCTTTGCAAGCAAGTGTTTTTAACTGCTGAGCATCTCTCCAGCCCCCCTGGAAGATTTGTTCTGCATAAGTACTCTGTGCACAGTGATGCAAAAAGCCTGTACTGAAAAGCTCACTTGTTCAGATTAAGGGTCTGATCTGTGCTAATTGAATTGAAATGTCCTATAAAATTATCTGTATTGTTGCCTGATTAATTCATGTTTTCCTATATACCATAAAAATCATTTAACAGGTCCTTTTTTTTTTTTTGGCTTTTCGAGGTAGAGTTTCACTCTAGCCCAGGCTGACCTGGAATTCACTATGGAGTCTCAGGGTGGCCTCAAACTCAGGGTGATCCTTCTACCTCTGCCTCCTGAGTGCTGAGATTAAAGGTGTGCACCACCATGCCCGACTCCTTTTTTTTTTGAGGTGGGGTGTGGTGGTTTGATTCAGGTGTCCCCCATAAACTTAGATGTTCTGAATGCTATGTTCCCATGGAGATTTGTGAATTAACGCCTCCTGGAGGGAGTGTATTGTTGGGGGTGGGCTTACAGGTGTTATAGCCAGTTTCCCCTTGCCAGTGTTTGGCACACTCTGCTGTTGCTATTGTCCACCTTATGTTGGCCAGGGGGTGATAGCCACCCTCTGCTCATGCCATCATTTTCCCCTGCCATGTGGAGCTCCCCCTTTAAGCCTGTAAGCCAAAAATAAACCTCTCTTTAGCAGAAGCTGCTCTTGGTTGGGTGATTTCTACCAGCAATGTGAACCTGACTGCAACATAGGGTCTCACTCTAAACCAAGCTGACTTAGAATTCACTATGTAGTCTCAGGCTGGCCTTGAACTCACAGTGATCCTCTTTCCTCTGCCTCCCAAGTTCTGGGATTAACGGCGTGTGCCATTGCGCCCAGCCCAGCCGGCTGTATTTTGTGTGCTTGTTCTTTGTGGTGTAGCAGGCACTCCTGTAACCCAGGCTAGTCTCCCACTCCTGGGTAGCTAAAGCTGCCCTTGTACTACTGATCCTCTCAGGTGTTGGGATTACAGGCTTGGGCTGCCATGCTTTTTTTTTTTTTTTTTTTCTGGTTTTTCAAGGTAGGGTCTCACTCTAGCCCAGGCTGACCTGGAATTCACTATGTAGTCTCAGGGTGGCCTCAAACTCACAGTGATCCTCCTACCTCTGCCTCCCAAGTGCTGGGGTTAAAGGCATGGGCCACCATGCCTGGCCCACTTTTTTTCTTCCTTCCTTCCTTCCTTTTTCTTTTTTTTAAAGGTAGGGTCTGGCTCTAGCCCAGGCTGATCTGGAATTCACTACGTGGTCTCAGGTTGGTCTCAAACTCATTCATGGTGATCCTCCTATCCCTGCCTCCCAAGTGCTGGGGTTAAAGATTTGTGCCACCACACCCGGCCTTTCCTTTCTTTTGAAGAAATTTCTAATGGACAGTTTTCAAGTAGGACAAACGTGGATTTGGGAAGTAATAAATAATAAGAAAATAAGAAAAATAATGAAAATTTTATCTGATTGCTTTTTTTGTGTGTGGGGTATTTATTTAGGTGCTTACAATTTCATCAGAAATCCCTAAAAGAATTCAGAGTGCTTTAAAAAATGCAGAAGAATCAAAGCAATTTCTTAATCAGTTTGTGGAGCAAGAAAATCATCTCCTCACTTCCATCAACAGCCATTTGCTGAGTGCACAGCCCTGGATGGACGATCTTGGGGCCATGATTAGCCAGATTGAAGAGATTGGACGGCATCTCTCTTACCTTAAATGGATTTCACAGATTGAAGAACTAAGGTAAAGTGGGCCTCTTTGTTCTCATAATTATTATTTCCCTTTGAGGCTCTGTCTTAAAGAGTGCATGTATGCTATTAAACAGATGAGTTAATTAAAGATTATAATAATGCAATTTTACCAGTTGTTATGAAAATAGCATTATGATAATGATTCTTTTTTCTTTTATTGTGAATGAACATAAACTTTTCAGGAAGCTTAATTTGCATTTGAAAGAACCCAATAAGTAAGCTAAAAATTTAAGTCTTATAGTCCTGTTTTGAACACATGGTGGAAAGTATTGTTTATGAGCTAGCAAAATGACTAAGCAGCTAAAAGCACTTGCTTACAAAACATACTGGCCTTTTTAAATATACACAGTAGCACAGGCTTCTTGAGTTCATTTGTAGCACAAGTCTCTGGTGTGCCTATACTCTCTCTTTACCTCAAATAATAAAATATTTAAAAGACAGCCTTTAGGGGCTGAAGAGAGAGTTCTGCAGTTAAGGTACTTGGTAGGAGGTTCTCTGTGACGTCAAGGCCACCCTGATACTACATAGTGAATTCCAGGTCAGCCTGGCTTAGAGCCAGACCCTACCTTGAGAAGCCAAACCAAACCAAAACAAAAAACTAAGGCAAAACAAACCAATAAAACAAAAGCCCACAGTGTTCCTAGGTGACCTACAGAGTTATAGTACATGTTGGGTCTGGAAAGAAGAGAACTAAAGGTCTTTTGGATGGAATACATATCACTGATATATGTCCACCTAAGTGACATCATATGGTTTCATGATGTGTTCCCCCAAACTCTTCAAATCCTGTCTCATCCTTACTTTGTTTTAACTACTTTTTAAATTTTTATTTTTATTTTCTTAACTACTTTTTTTTTGTTTTATTTTTATTTATTTGAGAGCTACAGACAGAGAAAGAGGCAGAGAGAGGATGGGCGTATCTGGGCCTCCAGTCACTGCAAACGAACTTCAGACACGTGCACCTCCTTGTGCATCTGGCTAACATGGGTCCTGGGGAATTGGGCCTCGAACCGGGGTCCTTAGGCTTCACAGGCAAGCGCTTAACCCCTAAGCCTTCTCTTCAGCCTGAAATTTTAAATATTGTTTTATTTTACTTCATTTCTCTTTGCCCCTCTAAAAAGTATAACAAGGGGTAATATCAACAACCTTATTAAGCAAAATAAGTTTTTAGTATAAAAAATCTCCCTTTTCTAGGAGTCAAAGTAAGAGATTAAACTAATTTTGGTTGCTTTTTACTTATTTATTTTTGGTGTTTTTAAGGTGGGATCCTGCTCTAGCTCAGGCTGACCTGGAGTCTGGAATTCAGTCTCAGGGTAGCCTTGAACTCCCAGTGATTCTCCTACTTCTGCCTCCTGAGAGCTGGGATGGATTAAAGGTGTGTGCTGCCACACTTGGCTGCACCCACCTCTTAATAACCTTTTTTTTTTTTTTTTTTTTTTTGGTTTTTTGAGGTAGGGTCTCACTCTAGCCCAGGCTGACCTGGAATTCACTATGTAGTCTCAGGGTGGCCTCGAACTCACGGTGATCCTCCTACCTCTGCCTCCCAAGTGTTAATAACCTTTTTTGATATATGGATTATTTTAAAAGAATTATGTTTAGGAATGTCATTAAAAATAAAGTTTTGCATGTGGAAAGATCTGCCTCTCGTTTCTTTGAGGGCAGGAGTGTATCCATAACATGCTACATTAATCAAAGGAGTTCTCAGGGCTGCCAACCTTACAGTAGAGGTTGAGTAGTAGTATATTTCTCCTACATTAAAAAAATCAAATCTCTCGAAGAATGTATTCTCAGGCTGGAGCCATGGCTAAGTGGTTTAGGCATTTGCCTGTAAAGCCTGAAGATCCAGGTTCGACTCCCCACTACCCATGTCATCCAGATGACAAGGTAGTACATGTGTCTGGAGTTTGTGTGGCTAGAGGCTCTGGTGTGCCCATACTCTCTTATCTGCCGCTTTCTCTTTCTCTCTAATAAATAACTATATTTAAAAATGCATTTTTTCTTTAGGTCTTTTGTGATAATGCTTCTCTTAGCTTTCTTAAGCTTCTGAGATTTGCCTCATTTCAAGGTTTCCCTTCAATGACCATTTTTCCCCCCCAAGGTAGGGTCTTGCTGTAGCCAAAGCTGACTTGGAATTCACTCTGTAGTCTCAAGGTGGCCTCCAACTGACAATGATCCTCCTACTTCTGTCCCCTGAGTGCTGGGATTAAAGGCATGTGCTACTATGCCCAGCTTAATGGCCTGTTTTCTCTAAAAAACTATTTATTTTTTATTTTAGGGAGGTGGGTGGGGAGAATTGATGTGCCAGGACCTTAGCCACTGAGATCGAACTCCAGGTGCTTGCTCCACCTAGTGGGCATAGGTGGCCTTGCACTTGCCTCACCTCTTTGTGTCTGGCTAATGTGGGATCTGGAGAGTAGAACATGAGTCCTTAGGCTTCGCAGGCAAGCCATCTCTCCAGCCCTCTAAAAATTTTTTTTTTTTTTTTTTTCCCAAGGTAGGGTCTCACTGTTGCTCAGGCTGACCTGGAATTCACTATGTAGTTTCAGGGTGGCCTCGAACTCACGGCGATCCTCCTACCTCTGCCTCCCGAGTGCTGGGATTAAAGGTGTGCACCACCACGCCCGGCTCTAAAAAATATTTTTATTTGAAAGAGAGAGAGAGAAAGAAAGTATGGGTGCACCAGGGCTTTATACTACTACAAATGAACTCTAGACACCACTTTATGCATCTGGCTTTATATGGGTACTAGGGAGTTGAACCTGGGCCACCAGGCTTTACAAGTAGAAACCTTTAACTACTGAGCCATCTCTCTAGCCCATGACCTGTTTTTCTTCTTCTAAGCTGTCTCTGACTCTTGTTGCTTTTTGCTAGAATTAGCATGTTTGTGGTGCCTGTTTCATGACTGCTACAGTTCAGTGAGTCATCGAGGAAGGTCATCATTCTGGCTGCTGTTGTTCTAAAGGTTCTTCATGCTTAAGTGCTCCGTAGAGACCTCCCTCATTGTGCCTTCCACAGCCCATAGTGTGTGGATACTCGTACATTTTCTTTCTTCTTATCTATTTAGTCTTTTGGTTTTCAGAGGTTTGGTTTTTACTCTAGTTCAGCCTGACCTAGAATTCACTGTGTAGTCTCAAGGTGGCCACAGACTCACGGTAATCTTCCTGCCTCTGCCTCCCGAGTGCTGGCATTAAATGCATGCGCCACCACACCCAGCTTTTGAAATTTTTTTCTTACATTTTATTTTCTTTTTGGTTTTTCAAGGTAGGGTCTCACTGTAGCCCAGACTGATCTGGAATTCACTAGGTAGTCTCAGGGTGGCCTCGAACTCATGGCAGTCTTCCTACCTTTGCCTCCCAAGGGCTGGGACTAAAGGCGTGCACCACCATACCAGGCTTATTTTCTTTTTTTAAGGGGAAAGGGGCCAAGACAGGGTCTCATATTGCCCACACTGATGTCAAACTAGCTGAGGATGACACTGAGTCTCCTGATCCTCTTGCTTCCACCTCCCAAGTGCTGGTGGAATCTCAGGCTTGCACCACCATGCCCAGCTATATTTGTACTTTTCTGTTTATTTGAGAGAGAGAGAGATGAATAAACAGATGGGAGGTGAGGAGAGAGAGAAAATATGAATGAGAATGGGCAAGCCAGGGCCTCTAGCCTCTGCAAACAAACTCCAGACATATGCACTACCATGTGTATCTGGCTTATGTGGGTACTGGGGAATCAAATCTGGGTCCTTAGGCTTTGCAGGCAAATGCCTTAATTGCTAAGACATTTCTCTATCCCTGTATATTTCCTAAGTATGATAGTTCTTATTTCTTTTTTTTTAATTTATTTTTTTTTCTTTTCACAATTTTTATTAACATTTTCCATGATTATAAAAAATATCCCATGGTAATACCCTCCCTCCCCACCCACACTTTCCCCTTTGAAATTCCATTCTCCATCATTTTACCTCCCAATAGTTCTTATTTCAATGTAATGAAACACTTAGTTTGGAGTATATTTCTTTGAAGTAGAAATCAAATTCTACTGGACACAGTAGATAAAAACTGAATTATTGTACTCATGTCACTCCTTTGGATTAAGACTCCAAAAACATCTGTAAAACAAGTCCTCGAAGAATTGACAGAAAGTGACAAATCTGTTTTTTGGAGAAGTAGGAAAGAGCTGGTGGAAGAAGATGTTCTGAACATGACTGCTGCTCTGAGAAGTATTGCAGGCTCTTAGAGACACACAGATGTCAGATAAAATAATTCAAGCACCGGGCTGGAGAGATGGCTTTGTGGTTAAGGCACTTGCCTGCAAAGCCAAAGGACCCAGGTTCAATTCCCCAGGACCCACGTAAGCCAGATGCACAAGGTGGCGCATGCATCTGTAGTTTGTTTGCAGTGGCTGGAGACTGTTCTGTCTCTCTCCCTTCCTCTCTGTCTCTCTCTGTATCTTTCTCTCAAATAAATAAATGCAAATAAAATATTAAAAAAATAATTCAAGCACCATGTCAAGGTGGTGCTTCATTCTTCCTTAGGTGTACTCTTATGAAAAATATGAGAGAGGCATAACTTTTTTGAACTTCAAATTAACCTGAAGAAACTCCTTAATGTTTGCTTTGCATCATTTCAGTGACAATATCCAGCAGTACCTGTTGACTAACAATGTGCCCGAGGCGGCCTCCACCCTGGTTGCCATGACAGAGCTTGACATCAAACTTCAGAAATCGTCCTGTGTTCATCTTCTTGAATTCATGAGAGCCACAGTTAAATTCTGGCATAAAATTCTGAAGGACAAGCTTACAAGGCAGGGAATTCATCCATATTTTGTAGTAATTACTTTCTGGTGGATACTTGTTAGTGATTTGATGACATTATATTGAAATACTGTGTTTCTTTTCTGTTGCAGTGATTTTGAGGAAATTTTAGCTCAGCTTCATTGGCCATTCATCACACCCTCCCAGTCTCAAACTACTGCTGTGAGCTGGCCTGCTAGTTCCCCTGAGGTGTACAGTCATCTGGAGACACTGTTTTGTCAGCTGCTGAAACTGCAAACCTCGTATCTTTTTTTAAAATTAAAATTTAATTTTTATTTTATTTTTTAATTTTAATTTTTATTTTATTTTTAAAATTTAATTTTAATTTTTTCTCAATTTTTAAAACATTTTCCATGATTATAAAAAATATCCCATGTTATTACCCTCCCTCCCCCCCTTTTCCCCTTTGAAATTCCATTTTCCATCCCCTCTCCATCTCAATAAGTCTCTCTTTTATTTTGATGTCATGATCTTTCCCTCCTCTTATGATGGTCTTGTGTAGGTAGTGTCAGGCACTGTGAGGTCATGGATATCCAGGCCATTTTATGTCTGGAGGGAGCACATTGTAAGGAGTCCTACTCTTCCTTTGGCTCTTACATTCTTTCCACCACCTCTTCTGCATTAGACCCTGAGCCTTGGAAGGTGTGATCGAGATGTTACTCAGTACTCTAGTCACTTCTTTCCAGCACCATGATACCTTCTGAGTCGTCCCAAGGTCACTGCCATTTGAAAAGAGAAGATTTTCTACCCAAAGTGAGAGTAGCATTAATATAAGGGTATGAATATTAAGAGAAGTGCTTACTGGGCAGATTGATAAGCATAGTATATACACTTATCCAGACATCAGCAGATGTTACACCCCTAGGGCTCATGACTACCCCGTTTTAAGTTTCTAGTATCAGGGATGTATTCCCTCCCTTGGAGCGGGCCTCCAGTCCAATTGGAGGGCAGTTGGTTTCCACCATGACAGATGTGCCACTATTGTACCCGTTGGCTCATTTGGCCTGTCTGGCCAATTATAAGGCTTGCAGTGTCCACTGTTGAGTATCTTCACTGGTGGTTTCTCTTTCTCCCATTGAACTGCATGTAGAATGGCTTCTTCCAGCTTTCTATCAGCTGGTCTTCATGGAGGAGCAAACCTTATATTTTTGTTGAAGTGGAAAACTTATTGCAATTTCTTCTTTCTAGTGTGAATTGTGGCTAAAGAATTCAGTGTTCTGAGCTAGGGATATAGCTAGTATAGCCTAGTATACATGAGCAATGGGTTCAAACTCCAGTACTGAGAAAAGAAAAAAATTTGAAAGCAGCCAAGCAGCCAAACTGGAGTCCTGGATTGGACTTGATGTGTAAATGCCTGTTGAAAAACAGATTCTTTTCTTGCAAAATGAATTGTGGAAGCTGGGCATGGTGGCACATACCTTAATCCCAGAAGAAGAAGCAGAGGTAGGAGGATTGCTGTGGGTTTGAGGCCAATCTGGGTCTGCAGAGTGAGTTCCAGGTTGGCCTGCACTAGAGTGAGACCCTTGGGGGGGGGGGGGTTTGGAGAACTAAGGGTGGATGGGAGAGCTCTAAGGAAGATTCTGAGATAAGCACTACAGTGAGACCCTTGGCGGGGGGACTATGGGTGGATGGGAGAGCTCTAAGGAAGATTCTGAGATAAGCAGCTGATTCACATTGGTGTTATATATAGTTCTTTTAGAACAGTAAAACAGGCAATTGGCAGGAAACCTTAGTAATCAAATGTTAAAGGAATCAAATGATTACTTGAATTTATTTCCTTATAACTATTCATAATTTTAGGAAAGATGTACAGATTAAAAACATTTGTAGCTGGGCATAGCGTTCACATCTTTAATCCCAGCACTTGGGAGGCAGAGGTAGGAGGGTAGGAGGATCGCTGTGAGTTCAAGGCCACCCTGAGACTACACAGTGAGTTCCATATCAGCCTGGCCTAGAGTGAGATCGAAAAAAAAACAACAACAAAAAATTTTGTGTACATATTACTGAATTATATTCAGTGTAAAGCTAGATTTCATATTACTTGTTCTGCTTGTTAAATACTGAAACATGGGCCCCAGATATGGCTCAGCTGTTAGGGTGCTTGCTGAGCTTGCACAAAGCCCTGGTTTTGATACCCCAGTGCTGCAAAGAACTGGTTCCTTGAAACCCTGTCTCAATAGGCAAATAAGTGAAAACATTCTATTTGTTGGAAAAGTTTCTTGTGTGTGTATGTAGCTGTGTGTTTAGATAAGTGTTTGAGTTTTTTGAGGGGGAGGATTTCTCAAGGAAGGGTCTTGCTCTAGTCCAGGCTGACCTGGAATTGTTATGTAGTCTCAGGGTGGCCTCGAACTCATTACAATGCACCTACCTGTGCCTCCCAAGTGCGGAGATTAAAAGCGTGTGCCACCACGCCTGGCTCCTTTTGATTCTTTCTCCTTGACTTGACTATGTCAGAGATGAATTACTTGCTGAGCCCAAGCATCTCCCAGAAAAATACTGTCTTCCCGCCTCACCTTCTGTCATCCTGCCCATCCAGATTATGCTGACTCCCCTTCAGAAGAGGTTCAGGTACCACTTCAGAGGCAACCGGCAGACAAATGTGCTAAGCAAGGTACGCCTTGCCCGCTCCTGACCTTTGAAAACAGGCCAGTGTACTTCACCGTGATCTCAACATTAAGATCTGTCTCTGCCTCAAGTGATTGGAACACAGCTGTGTACCACTACGCCCAGCTTGCCCCTGGTTTTCATTAATAGCAAATATTAGAGCTTTTTGTGCTTAAAGTTGTGTTGAGTTCAAATCTATCTTCATTTACGTTTCTGGGTTTTTGTTTTGTTTTGTTTTGTTTTTTCTGAGGCAGGGTCTCTGTAGCTCAGGCTGACCTGGTATTCACTCTGTAGTCTCAGGGTAGCCTCGAACTCATGGCAATCGTCCTACCTCTGCCTCCCGAGTGTTGGGACTAAAGGTGTGCACCACTATGCCTGGCTACTTTTCTATTTTTCCTCTGAAAAGCTAAGTTCCTGTTTTGTCACTGCATTGGAGCTGTCAGTGGGGACTTGTGTTGCTGTGTTACTTATTGACACATCTTCTGGCCGCTTTTTAAAATTTGCCTTTGCTGTGGCCATTTTCTAGTTACAGTGCTTGCTGAGCCTGCACAAAGCACTGATTTTGGTTCCCCAGTGCCACAAAAAACTGGCTCCATGAAACCCTGTCTCAACAAACAAGTAAAAGTATTCATTTCATTTGTTGGAAAAGTTTCTTGTGCATGTACACAGCTGTGGGTTTAGACAAGCGTTTGATTTTTGGGGTGGGTTGTCTCGAGATAGGGTCTCGTGCTTGCCCAGGCTGACCTAGAATTCATGTGTACAATCTGCTCCTTCATTTATAAATAAATCAAAAAGAAAAATCAATTTCAAAAGACAGCATTAGCTCTCAAATCGAGGCACTGGTGCTAACATGATCTATAGTTATGCATGACAGATTGTAGGAATAAATGCAAATAATTTTGAGGAAATTGTTACTCTTTTTTTTTTTTTTTTTTTTGAGATATCACACTAGCCCAGGCTGACCTGGAATTCACTGTGTAGTCTCAGGGTGGCCTTGAACTCGTGGCAATTCTCCTTCCACTGCCTCCCAAGTGCTGGGACTAAAGGTATGTACCACCATGCCCGGCTTTTGTTAAAGATTTAATTTTAATGTATTTATTTATTAGCGATGGGGGAGGGCTGAGAGAATGGGCACACCAGGGCCTCCAGCCACTGCAAACAAACTCCAGATGCATGTTGCCACCCATGTGCATCTGGCTTATGTGGGACCTGGAGAATCGAGCCTGTGTCCTTAGGCGTCACAGGCAAGCACCTTAACCGCTAAGCCATCCCTCCAGCCCTGTTCCTAACATTTTAATTGAAGGCTTAAATCAGTATATCCTGGATTGGCTGTTTTATTTAATTATATTTTGGGATATTACTGAGAGGTGGGTACTACCTTATTTATCCTTGATATTTGTTACATTAATGTAGTGGCAATGTATGTCTGTACTTTCTGGGTCTCATTTTTGGATGGGATGTTGATAGAAGGAAGAATAGAGCCACTTAGTATGAAGTAGTAAGTCAGACAAAGCTATAAACCTAAAGATATAAGGAAGCAATAATAATTGGTGTAAGAAAAGTGGGTTAAGTTGGCTGGCCTCAAACTCACAGTAATTCTCCTACCTCTGCCTCGTGAGTACTGGGATTAAAGGCGTGCGATACCACACGGGGCATTGGCTCTTTTGTTGTTGTGTTATTAACAACACATTTTATATGGGTACATTATGTGTTGGTTCTCTTTTCCCTTGTCCCCACCACCATTCCGTTGGGGACCCTCCTCATGGGGTTGCATTGGCTCCTTTTTAATGTGTAGTCCTGATGGATGATGTGCTCTGTCACCAAAGCAAAACTGGGCAGCTATTGAGATTAGATGTTGTCTTTATGCATATTATCAGCTTTTAATCTATATAGCAGAAATTTATCATTTAGTAAATAGTTTTGTTTTCTTTTTTTCTTTTTTCAGTACTGGGAATTGAACTCTGGGCTTTATACATACTAGGCACATGCTCTGGCACTAAGCTGTATCACCAGCGCAGTAAATGTTCTTACTCCTCTAGAATAACTTGGAAGGCTTGAAGAATCATCTCAAAGAACAATTAAAATTGCTGTATGCCTCCATTTCTTTGTCTTATAATACCTATGTGAAGGTTTAGATGTATTTTATAATGCAGACCAATTTTTCCCCTTAATTTATCTTGTGAAATGAAATGGCAAAAGAAAATAATGTTTAAAAATTAGCTGGACATGGTGGCACATGCCTTTAGTCCCAGCACTCGGGAGGCAGAGGTAGGAGGATCATTGAGTTTGAGGCCACCCTGAGACTATATAGTGAATTCCAGGTCAGCCTGGACTAGGTTGAAACCCTACCTTGAAAAACCAAAAAATAAAAATAAATTAGAAAATAAATATTTTGGGGGCTGGCAAAATGGCTTAGTGGTTATGGTATTTGTCTGCAGTGCCTAACAACCCAGGTTTGATGCCCCAGAGTCCACGTAAGCCAGATGCACGAAATGACGCATGCATCTAGAGTGTGTTTGTAGTGGCTGGAGGCCCTGGTGTGCCCACTTTCTCTTTCCTTTGTAGTGCTGGGGTTGTGCCCAAGGTGTTTTTTTTTTTTTTTTTTTTTTTTTTTTTTTTTTTTCCTTTTGGAGGTAGGGTCTTACTCCAGCCCAGGCTGACCTGGAATTCACTATGTAGTCTCAGGGTGACCTTGAACTCACAGTGATCCTTCTACTTCTGCCTCCGAGCCCTGGGATTAAAGGTGTGAGCCACCATGCTCGGCTTATACCCAAGGCTTCGTATATGCTGGGTAAACTTGTACTACCAAGAGATACCCTAACTTCAACATGACATTTTAAATTATGAGTTGATTATCTTAAGCTACATTATTAGAATTTGTTGGGAATATATTAGGAAACATTTGATTATCAAGATTTTCATGATTTTGAAGTTCAGAGTAGAAATTATCCTCTTATATACAGTAGCTTTCAACTAATTTTTATAGAATGTTTATAATTAAGTGTAATTATAATTTTTCTTTTCTTAAATTAGTTTTATTCATTCACTTATTTGAGAGAGGGAGAGAATGGGCATACTAGGGCCTTTAGCCACTGCAAACAAACTCCAGTCCCATGTTCCATCTTGTGTCTCTGTCTTACATGAGTTTTGGGTAATTGAACCTGGGTCTTAGGCTTCACAGGTAAGCTGCTTAACTGATCTCTCCAGCCCTAATTATAATTTTCTAAAGAATTAAAACTATTTCCCCTTCCCCTTTAGCCTGAGTGGTACTTGGCTCAAATACTTATGTGGATTGGAAACCACACTCCATTTCTGGATGAGAAGATCCAGCCAATATTAGATAAAGCCAGCTCGGCAGTGAATGCAAGGGTAAGAGACTCCGCCCTCCACGCTTCTGTTTTACTAGAGTTGCTCACACACCTGAGTACCTTGTTACTTACCCACTTCCTGCTTGTCTGTTCTTTTTAGCTTGAATTTTCTCAGGGCCTTCTGATGCTCGTTCTTGAGAAATTATCTAACGACATTCCTTGTCTGCTGTACGATGACAGTCTCTTCTGTCACCTGGTGGATGAGGTGCTCTTGTTTGAAAGGGAGCTGCACAGTGTTCATGGCTATCCTGACACCTTTGCCAATTGTATGCACATTCTGTCAGAGGAAACCTGTTTTCAGAGGTGGTTGACTGTGGAAAGAAAATGTAAGTGCTCCTGTGGCCATAGGGTAGGAGGAGATGTCTTGTTTGGGGAATGTAAAGTTTTTGGTATTTTTTTCCCTTTAGATATCTTAAGAGTGAGAACTACAGCCATCTCAATTTTTCCTGGTCAAGATATATTAAGTTGTCTTTAAAAACAATCCTTTTTTTTTTTGGTTTCTTGAGGTAGGGTTTCAGGCTGACCTGGAATCTACTATGTAGTCTCAGGGTGGCCTTGAATTCATTTCTTTTTTTTTTTTTTCTCTCACAAAACTTAAGTTTTCCTGGAATTACACGTACATGTTTCTAGAATTGAGCGCTGAAGCCAGTAATCTGTTGCTATTCTGTATGTCTTCCCATGTACTGTTTCTGTCCTTGGATATACCATATCGAGTCACGTAACTATTTTGCAGATGTTAGAAAAGAGAGGGATAATTTTATTTAACTCAGAGTTTTTTGTTTTTTGTTTTTTTTTTTGTTTTTTGTTTTTTTGAGGTAGGGTCTCACTCTAGCCCAGGCTGACCAGGAATTCATTCTGTAGAACTCACGGCGATCCTCCTACCTGTGCCTCGAGTGCTGGGATTAAAGGCGTGAGCCACCACGCCCGGCAAGAGCATTTTAATTATAGTTCACATAAGCAATGTATAAGTTGATTTTTATTTGAAGTTTATTTTTATTTGACAGAAAGAAAAAGAGAGAATGAGTGTGCCAGGGCCTCCACCCACTGCAAATGAACTCCAGACATGTGTGCCCCTTGTGCATCTGGCTAACATGGGTCCGAGGGAATTGGACCTGGGTCCTTTGGCTTTGCAGGCAAATGCCTTAACTGCTAAGCCATCCCTCCAGCCTAAAAAGTCATCATTCTTAAAAAAGTATGAGTTGAGCTGGGCGTGGTAACACATGCCTTTAATCCCAGCACTTGGGAGGCAGAGGTAGTAGGAGGATCTCTGAGTTTGAGGCCACCCTGACACTATATGATGAGTTACAAGTCAGCTTGGGCTTAAGCAAAACCCTACCTTGAAAAATCAAAAAATTTAAAAAATAAAGTATAGGGTGACAAGAATGACTATAACTACTTGATATAATTTTTTTTCCTTCATATTAGTTGCTCTTCAAAAAATGGACTCGATGCTTTCATCAGATGCTGCCTGGGTATCCCAGTATAAGGATATCACTGATGTGGATGAAATGAAGGTTCCAGACTGTGCAGAAACATTTATGACTTTACTTTTAGTCATAACTGGTAAGGATTCATCTTTTTATTTTTATTTAGTTAGTTATTAGGGAAAAGGGGGAGAGAATGGGCACACCAGGGACTCTAGCCACTGCACACAAACTCTAGATGCATGCACCACCTGTGCATCTGGTTTTACTTGCATACTTGGGAATCAAACCTGGGTTTTTAGGGTTCACAGGCAAGCACCTTAACCACTAAGCCATCTCTCCAGCCCTCATCTTCATTTTTTCTTTTTTTAAATACTTTATTTATTTATTTGAGAGAAAGAGAGAGGGAGAGAATGAAAGAGAATGGGCACAGTCAGGGTCTCTGACCACTGCAGACGAACTCCAGACACGTACCTCTTTGTGCATCTGGCTTTATGTGGGTATTGGGGAATCAAACTTGAGTCATTAGGCTTTGCAGGCAAGCACCTGAACCACTGAACTACCCCTCCACCCCTATTTTTTTAAAATGTTTTTATTTATTTGCAAGCAAAGAGAAATAGAAGAGACACAGAGAATGGGCACACCAAAGCTTCTAGCTATTGTAAACAAACTCTAGATGCATGTGCCACTTTGTGTGTGGCTTTATGTGGGCACTGGGGAATCAAACCTGAGTTGTTAGGCTTTGTAGGCTGGTGCCTTAACCACTGAGCCATCTCTCCAGCCCTGTATTTTTATCATAATAAAATTGTCTAGGGCTAGAGAAATGACTTAGCAGTTAAAGATACTTGATTGTAAAACCTGATAGCCCTAGTTTGATTTCCCAGTACCTACAAAAGGCCAGATGCACAACTGTTTCTATCTCTCTGCTTTTCTCTTTCTCAAATACATAAATAAAATAAAAACCTAGCCAGGTGTGGTGGCATACTCCTTTAATCCCAGCACTCAGGAGGCAGAGGTAGGAATGAGTTTGAAGACATCCTGGGAACTACAGAGTGAGTTCCATGTCAGCCTGGACTACAGAGAGAACCTACCTTGAAAAAACCAAAAATACCAAAAAAAAAAAAAAAAAAACAATCTAGCAAAATAGTTTAACTTAAAAAAAAAACAAAAACTTCTTTTTTGGAAGGGGGTTAATGTAGGGTCTTACTCTAATCCATCTTACCCTTGAACTCATGGTGATCCTCCTATCTCATCCTCCCAAGTACAGTGATTAAAGGCATGAGCCACCATACCTGGCATTTTTCTTTTTAATTTTTGACTTTGTTTTTGAGGCAGGGTCTCACTCTAGCCCAGGCTGATCTGGAATTCACTGTGTAGTCTCAGGCTCACCTTGAACTCAGTGATTCTCCTACCTCTGCCTTCTGAGTGCTGGGATTAAAAGTGTGTGCTATTACACCCAGCAATTTTTGGCTTTAAAAAATATTATTTATTAATTTGATAGAGAAAGGGTGGGAAGAACGAGAGAGAGAATGGGTGTGCCAGGGCCTCCAGCCACTTCAGATGACCTTCAGACACATGTGCCACCTTGTGTGTCTGGCTTATGTGGGTTCTGCAGAGTCTAACCGATGTCCTTTGGCTTTGCAGGCAAACACCTTAACTGCTAAGCCATCTCTCCAGCCCCCGCCTTTTTTAAATATTTTAATATTTATTTATTTGAGAGAGAGACAGAGGTAGATAGATGAGAGGGAGGGAGAGAGAAGAGAGAATAGGCACAGCCAGAGCTTCCAACTACTGCAAACAAACTCCAGATGCGCCCCCTTGTGCACCTGGCTTATGTGGATTCCAGGGAATCTAACCTGGGACCTTTGGCTTTGCAGACGAGTGCTTTAGCTGCTAACCCATCTGTCCAGCCCCTGGCTTTTTTTGTTTTTTAATGAGGGAGAGAGAATTGGCACATCAGGGCCTCCAGCCACTGTAATCAAACTCCTGACATATGCACCACCTTGTGCGCATGTGTGACCTTGTACATATGTCACCTTGTATGTCTGGCTTACATGGGATCTGGGAGTTGAACATGGGTCCTTTGGCTTCACAGGCAAGTGCCTTAACTGCTAAGTCATCTCTCTAGCCCTTTATTATTACTTAAAAGAGGATTCTTAATTAATGTTGCCCATGTTGGCCTCAATAGAGGTGCATACCCCCATGCCCAGCTCCAACTTAAATTTTAATAGTATTTTCTTGACATATCAAGGATTGTCAGAAAGAGTAAAATAATAAGGTGATTTGAGGAATTAGAGTGGTAATGGGGATTTTTCTTATGCAAAATTACTCCAGCCAGAAAGTGGGCCAGGATTCTGGGCCACATAAGATCTTACTGCCTTCACCTAAAGCCACTTACTTATTGAAGAAACTGTTTTAGAATATAATTGTCTTATGTTTTATTAAATGAAACATGATTTATATATAGTGAAACGCATAGATGTAAATCTTTTAATATACTGCTGAGTGAGTGTTGACAAATGTATACTTGTGAAATCCTTTGGGAGTTTAGAAATAGACTCATATAGACCCACACTTAAATGGTCAATTCATTTTTCACAGTGATAATAGAGCAGTGTGAAAATGTTATATCATGGTCAGTACCAAAACCTTCCTATGTTTCATTTACTTTTTTCACAGATAGGTATAAAAGTCTTCCTACAGCTTCCCGAAAACTGCAGTTCCTGGAGTTACAGAAGGACTTAGTAGATGATTTTAGGATACGATTAACGCAGGTGATGAAAGAAGAGACGAGAGCTTCCCTTGGCTTTCGATACTGTGCAATTCTTAATGCTGTGAACTACATCTCAACAGTACTAGCAGACTGGGCTGACAATGTTGTGAGTTAATACGCTTTTTTTTTCTTTTTTCTCAGGGTGGCCTCGAACTCACAGTGATCCTCCTACCTCAGCCTCCCGAGTGCTGAGATTAAAGGCGTGCACCACCACGCCCAGCTTAATATGCTTTTATATTAAGTAATGTATTATAACTACTTTAATCTTTTGAAATGTTGGGTCTACTACAGCCATACCACCTTGATTGTACCCAGTCTTGTTCAAAATGTTGGATCCATTGTAAGCAATATGTGTGTGTGATGTTAGACAGAAGCATACTGGTGTCAAGTTTAGGATATGTGACTAAAGTACACATTTTTATCAATCAGGTCTCAGATAAATAACCCTAATATTTTAATAAATTTGATCTTAAGAGGAATGGGGTTATCTCAGTAGGAGCATACTTACGTAGCCCTGGATTTGATCCTTAGCACTAGAGAGAGAGAGGGAGTGAGAGCCATAGTAGTGGTGACTCACGCCTTTAATCCCAGCACTCGGGAGGTGGAGGTAGGAGGGCTGCCATGAGTTCAAGGCCACCTTGAGACTACAGAGTGAGTTCCAGGTCAGCCTGGGCTAGAGTGAAACCCTACCTGGGGGGGGGGGTCAGGGGAGGAGGGAACTTTAATCATCTTCCCAGTGCTTCAGCCTAAAGTTGCTCTAAGTAAAACCATTCAAGTTCTTACACTACATAACCGTGTAAATAGAAAAAAAGTCACACAGTTCACCTTCCATTTGTTTCAGAATCTGTGTTTGTAACTGTCATCAGAATATGCCAAATCTGAAATATCCAGACATTTAGAATAAGGACTTTTTGGGCCA
Organism: Jaculus jaculus; assembly: GCF_020740685.1. Taxonomy (NCBI): domain Eukaryota; kingdom Metazoa; phylum Chordata; class Mammalia; order Rodentia; family Dipodidae; genus Jaculus; species Jaculus jaculus. The sequence goes on from NC_059117.1 coordinate 19,431,766, forward strand.
GGCATGGTGACACATGCCTTTATTCGCAGCACTCGGGAGGCAGAGATAGGAGAATCACTGTGAATTCAAGGCTAGCCTGGAATTACAATGTGAGTTCCAGGTTAGCCTGATCTAGAGTAAAACCCTACCTTGAAAATACAAAAAACAAAAAAAAAAAAAAAAAACTTTTCTAGAAGCACAATCCAAGCTGCTCTAAATTCTGGGGCTGGGGTGGCGGTGGGGGTGAGGTATCTGTGTAACTGAATAGATTGAGATTGGCTGCTCTAAAGTTCCTTTTTGGTTTCATTCTTGAGTACTTGCAAGGACATGTGGCCATAGATAGCTCCAGGTTCACCATTGTACAAGTGACATTTTAGTTCTCTGATTCTGAGATATTTCAGGGTTACTCCAATCTTCATTGTGTGTTTGGGAAAGCTGAATATTAAAGGGACTTGCTAGACAGCAGAAAAATACAATACCACAAGTAAAAATAGCTACAGAAACGAGAATAACAAAGCTGGGTATGGTGGTGAACACTGTAAAACCAGGCAGTTAGAAAACTGAGGCAGGTGGATTGTGAGTTCAAAGCCATCCTGGGCTACATAGTGAGTTTGAGGCCAGCTTAATCTATATAGTAAGACTCTGTCTAAACACAAAAACAACAAATAGGGCTGGAGAGATGGCTTAGCGGTGAAGGCACTTGCCTGCAAAGCCAAAGGACCTTGGTTCGATTTCCCAGGACCCACATAAGCCAGCTGTACAAAGTGGCACATGCGTCTGGAGTTTGTTTGCAGTGGCTCGAGGCCCTGGCGTACCTATTCTCTCTCTCAAATAGATAAAAATAAAATATTTTTAAAAATATATAACAAAAAGGTAATTACCAGTATTGAGTGTGTATATGGAAAAATGTGACCCCTCATGTAAAGCTGGTAAGAATTTAAGTTGCTATGGCAAAAGTCCTGGCATTTCTCAAACAGTTAAATGTAGGCCTATCACAGGAACCAGCAGTTTTACTCCCAGGCATACACCAAGAGACGTGAAGGCACTCGCTCCCGTAAGAACTTGTGCATAATTGTTCACAGCAGAATCATTCATAATATAATAGGAGTAACCCAAATATCCATCAGCTGATGAAAGAATAAAATGCTGCAGGTCTCTATAATGGAATACTCTTTGGCAATGTAAAGAGATACAGTACATACTGATCCATGTTGTAATGGATAGAACTTGAAGACATATTAAGTGAAGGGAGCCATCCATGAAGTACCATATATTATATTCCATTTGTTTGAAGTGTCCAGGAATGGTAGTTTAATCCATAGAGACAGAAAGTAGATTAGTGACTGATTGTTGTGGGTTGAAGAAAGTAGGGAATGGAGCAGTTAGGACTAAGAAATAGAGATTTTGGTGGCAGAGGTTAATGAAGTTGTTCTAAAATTGTGATGGATGCACAGCTCAGCAAGTACCTAAGCTAGGGCCTGGGGACGTGGCTCAGTGGGTGAAGTGCTGTTCATGCGGTGGGAGGACGCAAGTTTGATGCCAGCATCCACATAAAATGCTGGGCTTGGCGGCGTGTCTACCATCCCAGGGCGGTAGAGGTAGACAGAGGCAGATCCCCAAGACCCCTATGCTGGCTGGCTAGATTGTCTAGCTGAATGGGTTCAGTAAGAGATCCTGTCTCCAAATAAATCAATAAGGTGTAGAGTGATAGAGGGGAACACCTGACATTGACCTGTGGTCTGAACACACACACACACACACACACACACACACACACACACACACACACACACACTCACACTCACAGTGGTCCTACTTCAGCCTCCTGAGTGCTGGGATGAAAGGCATATGTTACACCCTTTGTTCATTTTTGTTTTTTTGACACAGGGTCTCACTATGTTAGCCTTGAACTATATAGCCTAGGCTGGCTTTGAACTCATGGTAATGTTCCAACGTCAGTACTGGGATTACAGGCATGTTCCATGATGACAGGTTAAACTGTACCCTTTGTTTGCTTGTTTGTTTTGAGGTAGGGTCTTAGGTAGCAGAGTATGGCTTTTAACTCCTACCTGTGTCCATCTCCCAGATTCTAGGATTATAGGTATGTGCCACCACACTTGGCATGAACTGTATGCTTTTTTTTCTTTTTTAAAAAAAATTTTTATTAGCATTTTCCATGATTATAAAAAAAATCCTATGGTAATTCCCTCCCTCCCCCTCCCCCTCCCCACACGCTTTTTTAAAAAAAATTGTTATTTATTCGAGAGTGACAAAGAGAGAAAGAGGCAGATAGAAAGAGAGAATGAATGTGCCAGGGCTTCCAGCCACTGCAAACGAACTCCAGACGCGTGTGCCCCCTTGTGCATCTGACTAGTGTGGGTCCTGGGGAATTGAGCCTTGAACCGGGGTCCTTAGGCTTCACAGGCAAGCACTTAACTGCTAAGCCATCTTTCCAGCCCAACTGTATGCTTTAAATAAATGGATTGTATGAAATATAAGTTCTGTGTCAAGATGTCGGGCATTGTTAATAAACAGGCTAACATTTTTTTTATTATCAACTTCCATGATTGTAAACAATATCCCATGGTAATACCCTCCCTCCCCCGACTTTCCCCTTTGAAGCTCCATTCTCCATCATATCCTCTTCCCCTCTCAATCAGTCTCTCTTTTATTTTGATGTCCTGATCTTTTCCTTTTATTGTGATGGTTGTGTAGGTAGTGTTAGGCGCTATGAGGTCATGGATATCCAGGCCATTTTGTAAGGAGTCCTACTCTTCCCTTTGGCTCTTATGTTCTTTCCCAGGCTAACATATTTCTGCGTTCAGTTCTTCCTACAGCTTCAGCAGGCAGCACTGGAAGTCTTCGCCGAGAATAACACCCTCAGTAAGCTGGAGCTGGGACAACTTGCCTCCATGGAGAGTTCTGTCTTTGATGATATGATTAACCTCTTAGAGAGATTAAAGCATGATATGTTGACACGTCAAGTGGACCATGTTTTTAGAGAAGTTAAAGATGCTGCAAAATTGTATAAGAAAGAAAGGTACGTCTATGTGTAAAAAAGTTATTTTTGTTTTTAAATTTATTTGATAGCAACAGACAGAGAAAGAGGCGCAGAGAGAGAGAGAGAGAAATAGAGAGATTGGGCACACCAGGGCCTTCAGCCACTGCAAACAAACTCCAGACGCATGCACCCTTTTGTGCATCTGGCTAATGTGGGTCCTAGGGAATTGAGCCTCAAACTGGGTTCCTTAGGCTTCATAGGCAAGTGTTTAGCTGCTAAGCCATCTCTCCAACCCTAAAAAAGTTCTTAACATGAGTTTAGTCATAGAGTTAAAAGATGGTACATGGAATCAGATTTCCATAGTGTCTGTATAGAACAGAATTAGGCTTTTTGCACTCTAAATTTGATAGCTTTTAATTCTCTCCTGTTTTTGTTTGTTTGTTTGTTTTTCTCTTTTTCCCTGAGATATTGTCTCACTCTAGCCCAGGCTGACCTGAATATACTGTACTCTCAGGGTGGCCTTGAACTTTCAGTGATCTTCCTACGGAGTGCTAGGATTAAAAGCATGCACTAAGGCTAGAGAGATGGCTTAGCGGTTAATGTGTTTGCCTGCAAAGCCAAAGGACCTCAGTTCTATTCTCCAGAACCCACGTAAGCCAGATGCACAAGGGGGCACACGCATCTGGAGTTCATTTGCAGTGGCTAGAGGCCCTGGCGTGCCCATTCTCTCTTCCTCTCTCTCAAATAATAAAATATATTTAATTTTTTTTTAATTTATTTATTTGAGAGCGACAGACACAGAGAGAAAGACAGATAGAGGGAGAGAGAGAGAATGGGCGCGCCAGGGCTTCCAGCCTCTGCAAACGAACTCCAGACGCGTGCGCCCCCTTGTGCATCTGGCTAACGTGGGACCTGGGGAACCGAGCCTCGAACCGGGGTCCTTAGGCTTCACAGGCAAGTGCTTAACCACTAAGCCATCTCTCCAGCCCTAAAATATATTTTAGAAGCATGCATCAGCACACTCCCCTTTTTTTAAAAAAATATTTTTATTGGGCTGGAGAGATGGCTCAGCAGTTAAGGCACTTGCCTGCAAAACCTAAGGACCAAGGTTCAGTTTCTCAGTACCCATATAAGGCCAGTTGCATAGGGTGATAACATGCATCTGGAGTTTATATGCAGTGGCTAGAGACCCTGGTGTGTCCATTCTCTCTCTCTCTCAAATAAAAATATATATTTGAAAAAAATTGACTTATTTGTATGCAGAGAGAAAAAGTCTATGGTCATGGCAGGGCTTCTTGCCATTGCAGACGATCTCTAGATCATGCTCCACTTTGCATCTGGCTTGCAGGCTTGGCAAGCAAGTGACTTTAAGCCACTGAGCCATTTCCCTAGCCCCCTCCCTTTTTTTTTGAGGTAGGGTCTTACTCTAGCACAGGCTAACCTTGAACTCACAGTGATCTTCTTACTTCAGCCTCCTGAATACTGGGGTTATAGGCAACCACACCTATCTTGGTATATTTGATTGTGATAAAGCTTTTAATATTGGACAGTATATATATTGCTATAGCCCAGGCTGATTTAGAATTCCCTATGTAGTCTCAGGGTGGCCTTGAACTCATGATGATCCTCCTACCTTTGCCTCCCAAGTGCTGGGATTAAAGGTGTGCACCATCTCACTCTGCTGTGGCTTTTTTTTTTTTTTTTAATTTAAAATTCCCCAGGACCATTCACTTCCCCAAATTTCAAATGATGTGTTAAGGTCTGGTGAAATAGCTAAGTGGGGAAGTGCACTTACTGTACAAGCCTGAGTTTGGATCCCAGAAGCTATGTGAAAGCCAGGTACAATATCAAGCATCTCGAATCCCAGCCCACCTGTAGCCAGGTGGGAGGCAGATTCAGGAGACTTGCAGAAGCTCAGGGTCCAGCCAGCCTGTGTATGCATTGGTGAGCAGCAAGAGACCCTGCTGCAAACAGAGTGGAAGGTGAAGACCACCTGAAGTTGTTCTTTAATCTTCGTGTACACACCATGGCGGATGTGTGCCTGCACTCTCCCAATGATCATAAAAACAAAAGATGTGGTCAGGGGTGGCTGCACACGCCTTTGATCCTAGCAGAGTAAGGAGGGTGAGGTAGGAAGATCCAGGTCAGCCAGGGCTAGATTGAGACCCTGCCTTGAAAACAAACTTTAAAAATAAAAAAAGTGGGGCTGGAGACATGGCTCAGTGGTTAAGGCACTTGCCTGTGTAAACCTAACCACCCGAGTTCGATTCCCCAGTTCCCCTGTAAAGCCAGATACACAAAGTGGCACATGCATCTAGAGTTTATGTGCAGTGGCTAGAGGCCCAGGCTTGCCCATTCTCTGTCTGTCTCTCCCTCTCTCTCTCTTTGCTTGCAAATAAATAAAAATTAAAAAGTAATGAAAAGCCAGGTGTTGTGGTACACGCCTTTAATCTCAGCATTCAGGAGGCAGAGTCACTATGAATTTGAGGCCACCCTGAAACTACATAGTAAATTCCAGGTCAGCCTGGGCTAGAGCGAAACCCTGCCTTGGAAGGAAAAAAAAAACGATGACATTTTTTCTGGTAAAGTTTTTTTTCCTCCCCAGATGGTTGTCCTTGCCATCCCAGTCCGAGCAGGCCGCGCCATCCCTGTCCAGCTCGGCCTGCCCGCTGCTGCTCACGTTGCGAGACCGTTTGCTTCAGCTGGAGCAGCAGCTTTGTTTCTCCTTATTTAAAAACTTCTGGCAAATGCTTGTAGAGAAGCTGGATGTATACATCTATCAAGAAGTAAGTAAGCAAGTATAGACTGTTTGGGGGCTATGAGGATAAAGGTAGCTAGTGAATGCATTGTTCTTTATTTCAGGTAATTCTTGCCAATCACTTCAACGAAGGAGGAGCAGCCCAGTTGCAGTTTGATATGACTCGGAATCTCTTCCCTTTGTTTTCTCACTATTGCAAGAGACCAGAAAATTACTTTAAACAGTAAGCTTGATATTTAACACTTATATCTAATTCTCAGAGGAGGTTGACTTGTTTTTAATAGTTCTAGAGTTCCATTGATATGGATGGAATGAGATCATTTGAAATTTTAGGACATTGTATAGCTGTTACGTGTTCAAAGCTCAGTAGGCAAACCTAATTAATATATGTTACCCATGTCCTCAGAAATCTGACCAGAAGTTTCCTGGCATTTGCTTATTATTGGAAGGGTAAGCAGAAAGTGAGCATGTGCAGTTCTGATATATTCAGTATATATAAGAATTTATAACTGCCAGGTGTGGTGCACACCCTTTATCCCAGAACTTGGGAGGCAGAGCCAGGAGGATTGCTGTGAGTGTGAGGGCAGCCTCCAAGTACAGAGTGAATTCCAGGTTAGCCTGGACTACAGTGGAATTCCATCTTAGGGGTGTGTGGGGGGGATTAAAATAGAGATATTTCTAGTGCCTAATAATAGCCCAGGCCAGAATAAAATTTGTTTTCTTATTTGATTAAAAAAATTGTGTTGACAACTTACATAATTGTAGACAATAATCCATGGTGATTCCCTCCCACTTTCCCCTTTGCAACTCCACTCTCCATCATACCCTTCCCCCTCTTAATCAGTCTCTCTTTTATTTTGATGTTGTCATTTTTGTAGTAGACTGGGTGAAGAAAATTACTGGCGAATTCTAAAATTCACCTGAGCAACATAGACATTCAATCAAAACCAGCAGAATATTCTTACAAGCGTGGGGGTTGAACTAAACCGATCACTGAGTAAAGCCAAAGTCCCTGACGGTGTGCGTTGCCCCACACCCCTAATCCTGGCAACCGAGAGACTGAGCTTTCTAGTCTGAAAGGGGTTCCAAGTCAGCCTGGGGCCAATCAGGCCCTGCCCCCAATAGTGACAGAAGAAAAAAACAAAGGCCCTGAAAATCAGGGAACGCCAAAGGCAACAATGATCAACACCAAAATACAGTTTATTGAAGAAGGGTAAAGCCAGCCAAGAAGATCTCATTCAAGTGTCATGCAGAACCTTTGCTGACATGGAAAGAGGGATTAGCACTTGCAGTGCAGGCCTCTGGATCTGGTGTTGTAGAATTAGGCCCTGTTCCCTTTTGGAGTCACTTCCAATCTCACCATTGCTGAGTGCCCACCTCGACCCCTCTGGGTGCGGGGGATGAGTTCGGAAGTCCACAGCCCTGATGGTTGGGGGCTGGGAGACTTTGCACGGTGCCTGGCGTCGTACTGGAGCTGCTCAGCTGGTTCCATTTCTATTCTTCTATAGCAGCTGCTCAGATGGTCTCTGGTGTCTTCCCTTTTGGGTTTCTTGCCTTTGCGAGGAGGCTGATGTGAGTGGAAAGTCCCCTCACCTTGTTTCTGCTCCTGCAGCTCTGCGCCACTGGCTGGGCTCGCAAAACTGGGGCTGCTAATGCCTACGCGGTATTCTGGCCATTTTTCTCCTTTCTGGAAGATCTTGGTCTCTCCTGCTTCTCTGCTGTGGTTAATAATAACTTATACACCTTCACTTTTCAATAGGAGAGTGTATTTTGCCGTGTTTCTGTTTCTTTCCCTTCCTAGGTTGCTTTGATATGGCTAGCATGCCACCATCTTACCCAGCTGATTTTTCTTAAAGAATATTTTATTTTATGTATTTGAGAGAGAAAGAGGCAGAGAAAGAGAGAGAGAGAGAATGGATGCACCAGGACTTCCAACCACTGCAAACGAACTCAGGACCCATGCATCTGGCTTATGTGGGTACTGGGGAATCGAACTGAGGTCTTTGGCTTTCTACGCATCTTTCCATCCCCTCTCCCCCCACCCTTTTTTTTTGTGACAGGGTTTTTACGTAGCCCAGACTGGCTTTAAGCTTCTTTTTTTCTTTTTCTTTTTTTAAATTTACTATTCTTTTATTGACAACTTCCATAATTGCCCACAATAACTCATTTTAATTCCCTCCCTCCCCCCACTTAATTCCTTCCCTCCCCCCACTTTCCCCTTTGCAACTCCACTCTCCATCATACCTCTTCTCCTCTCAATTAGTCTCTTTTATTTTGATGTCGTGATCTTTTCCTCCTGTTATGATCATCTTGTGTAGATAGTGTCAGACACTGTGAGGTCATGAATATCCTGGCCATTTTGTGTCTGGAAGAGCACATTGTAAGGAATCCTACCATTCATTTGGCTCTTACATTCTTTCCACCACCTCTTCCACAATGGACCCTGAACCTTGGAAGGTGGGATAACAGCTATTTCAATGCTGAGCACTCCTCTGTCACTTCTCAGCACTGTGGTGCCCTCTGAGTCATCCCAAGGTCACTGCCATCCAAAAAGAGAAGCTTCTCTAACCAAAAGTGAGAGTAACATTAATATATGTATATGAACATTAAGAGAAGTGCTTACCAGGTAGTTTGGTGGGCATAATATATATTTTGCCAGGCAGCAGCAGATATTACACCCCTAGGGCTCATGACTACCCCTGTTATATATAGTTTTCAGTATCAGGGATGTATTCCCTCCCATGGAGCGGGCCTCCAGTCCAGTTAGAGGGCAGTTGGTTTCCACCATGACAGATGTGCCACTCTTGCACCCATTGGCTCATTTGGCCTGGCTGGCTGGCCAAAGATAAGGCTTGCAGTTGGAGATGAACTTCTGATCCTTCTGTTTGTATCTCCCGAGTGCTGGGATTACAGGTGTGCACCACATTCCCAGCGTATGTGGTGCTGGGAATGGAACTCTGGGTTTCTTGCATGCTGGGAAAATATTGTGGCTATACTGCGTCCCACACTTGATATTAAGTTTGGTTCTATGTGTGGTTATAAATGCATGTGAAAATAACCGCTAGGAATATATTCAGAATTTGTAGATTTAAAATTTGCATTATTGGGCTGGAGAGATGGCTTAGCGGTTAAGCGCTTGCCTGTCAAGCCTAAGGACCCCGGTTCGAGGCTCGATTCCCCAGGACCCACGTTAGCCAGATGCACAAGGGGGCGCACGTGTCTGGAGGTCCTTTGCAGTGGCTAGAGGCCCTGGTGTGCCCATTCTCTATCTACCTATCTGCCTCTTTCTCTCTGTGTCTGCCACTCTCAAATAAATAAATTTAAAAAAAAAATAAATAAATAAATAAAAACTTGCATTATGGGCTGGAGAGATGGCTTAGCAGTTAAGCGCTTGCCTGTGAAGCCTAAGGACTCAGGTTCGAGGCTCGATTCTCCAGGACCCACGTTAGCCAGATGTACAAGGGGGCGCACGCGTCTAGTTCGTTTGCAGTGGCTGGAAGCCCTGGTGCTCCCATTCTCTCTCTCTCTTTGTATCTGCCTCTTTCTGTCTCTGTCACTTTCAAATAAATAAAAATGAACAAAAAAAATTTTTTTTAAACCTTGTATTGGGCTGGAGAGATGGCTTAGTGGTTAAGCACTTGCCTGTGAAGCCTAAGGACCCCGGTTCGAGGCTCGGTTCCCCAGGTCCCACGTTAGCCAGATGCACAAGGGGGCGCACGTATCTGGAGTTCGTTTGCAGTGGCTGGAGGCCCTGGCACACCCATTCTCTCTCTCTCCCTCTATCTGTCTTTCTCCCTATGTCTGTCGCTCTCAAATAAATAAATAAAAAATGAACAACAAAAAAAAAAACTTTGTATTATGTCAGGTGTGGTGGTACACACCTTAAATCTCAGCACTTGGGAAGCAAAGGTAAGAAGATGGCTATGAATTTGAGGCCAGCCTGAGACTACAGAGAGAATTCCAAGTCAGCCTGAGCAAGTGTGAGACCCTAACTTGAAAAAAAAAAAAAAATTTACATTATGTATAGGATTTGTGGAATATTGAAACATTCCTTTTTTCTTAGATAGTCCCATCATATTTAAAGAGCCACATAATAACTTCATAAATAGTTTTCAGAGCAGACATGTAGCTGTTATAATGTGAGGGTACAGGTAGTGGCGCTCTCATTTTCCTCTCTTTCCTGACAGTGTAAAAGAAGCCTGCATTGTTTTGAACCTGAGCATCGGTTCTGCGTTACTCCTAAAGGATGTGCTGCAGTCAGCTTCTGGACACCCTCCTGCCACAGCAGCCTTAAATGAACTTGGCATTTACAAACTGGCTCAACAAGATGTTGATATTCTGCTTAATTTGAGGACAAACTGGCCCAACACTGGAAAATAATGTGCTTTGCAGAAAAAGTTGTATTTAAAAAAAAAAAACAAACAACAAAACAAAGAAAGTTTCAAGTTGTTTTCAAGTTGTTTGATAAAGTTTTGAATTAATGAAACTGGACAAATGAAAATGTTGCAGAATCATTTATTATCTTGAGTTTGTGGTCTTACTAAAATGATGACCATATATCCTGGTTCCTTTTGTTCCTAAGAAAACAAAAAGAAAACTCAGAAGAAACTATGAAAAGTCAGTATAATTCCGTTTAAATACAAATACTGAATATGTCTGAGGAAGATATAGAAGTAAAGACAATAAATTATATAACCAACTTTTCAATTTGTTGTGTTAAAAAGGGGTAACTGTTGTGGGTTATCAAGTACAGCCAATAAATTTTTTAAAAAATAAGCCAGGCATGCTGGGTGTGGTGTTACATGCCTTTAATCCCAGCACTTGGGGGGCAGAGGTAGGAGGATCACTATGAGTTCAAGGCCACCCTGAGACTTCAGAGTGAATTCTAGGTCAGCCTGGGCTAGAGTGAGACTACCTTGAAACCCTACTCCCCAAAATTAGAAGAAAAAAAAAAAAGCTAGGTTTGGTGGTGCACACCTTTAATCCCAGCACTTAAGAGGCTGAGGTAAAAGGATTACTGTGAGTTCCTTTGGTCTGGTGGCACCTACCAGCATATTGAAGGCAGAACAAGGATCATGAGTGCAAAGATAACTTGGGCTACATACCACGACCTTGTTTTATCTGTCTCCTTCCCACAAATAATGTCTGTATGAAGAGAGACAGAAACAAGACAGAATTTATCTCACTATTTTTTTTTTAATTTTTGTTTATTTTAATTTATTTATTCGAAAATAACAGAGAGAAAGAGGCAGAGAGAGAGAGAGAGAGAATGGGCGTGCCAGGGCTTCCAGCCATTGCAAACAAACTCCAGACACATGCACCCCCTTGTGCATCTGGCTAATGTGGGTCCTAGGGAATCGAGCCTCGAACCGGGGTCCTTAGGCTTCACAGGCAAATGCTTAACCGCTAAGCCATCTCTCCAGCCGTCACTATTTCTTGATAATTACTTTTTGCAAAGTAAATGTTTATCAATAATACAGAACACAGGCTAGAGAGATAGCTTAGTGGTTAAGGCACTTGCCTACAAAGCCTGAGAATCCATGTTCAATTCCCTAGTACACACATAAGCCAGATGCACAGGTGACATTTGTCTAGAGTTTCTTTGCAGTGACTAGAGGCCCTGACACACCCATTCTTTCTCTCTCCCTCTCTGTTGTAAAAAAAAAAAAATTATATACACACACACACACATACATACATACACACACACACACACACATATGTCAGCCTGACAGTTTTAGACTTAAAATATTACAGCACTTGCTGGGTGTGGTGGTGCACACCTTTAATCCCAGCACTCAGGAGGCAGAGGTAGGAGGAACACCAAGAGTTCGAGGCCACCCTGAAACTACATAGTGAATTCCAGGTCAGTGAGACCCTTGGGGAAAAAAAAGGAGGGCTGGAGAGATGGCTTAGCAGTTAAAACATTTGCCTGCAAAGCCCAAGGCAGATGCACAAGGTGGTACGTGCATCTGGAGTTCATGTGCAGTGGCTGGAGGTCCTGGTGCGCCCATTCTCTCCCTCCCTTTCTCCCTCTCCCCCCCACCCCATCTCGGTGTGTGTGTCTGCCTCTTTCCCTCTCACTCTCTCAAATAAAGAAATAATATTAATAAAGGTAGTCAGGTTAGACCTGGTGATGCAGGCCTGTAACCCCAGTTTCTGGAAACTGAGGCAGTAGTATTGAAAGTTCAAGACCCTACCTTGAAAAAAAAAAAGAATCCTCGGAGTCAAGCTTTTAAACAAATTGGCTGCAGGCTGTCTGTAACTATCAGGCTTTATTCCAGATTTTTTTTCTCTGAGCATTTATTTAGTACTGCAAGTGCTGTGATTTTTTTTTTTTTTTTTTTGAGGTAGGGTCTTGCTCTTGCCCGTGCTGACCTAGAATTCACTATGTAGTCTCAGGGTGGCCTTGAACTCATGGCGATCCTCCTACCTCTGCCTCCTGAGTGCTGGGATTAAAGGTATGCACCACCATGCCCAGCTCTCTGAGGATTTATTAATAAATCATTGTTTAGGGCTGGGAATGTAACTCCCTGCCCACAGGGAAAGATTTATGCCAATGCCCTGGCATATAAAATGTATCTAATCCAGAGAGAAAGGTTGCTCCTGTGTGCTGTGTGCAAAAATAAAAACAATGTAAAAAGCAATCCTAGCTCAATCACCATCTCCTAATGAGATTGTTTTGAGATAAGATCTCTGTGCGTGCGTGCGTGCATGTGTGTGTGTAGAGAGAGAGAGAGAGAGTGAGCTCAGACTAAACTCTCAGCAATCTACCTGCCTCAACCTTCACAGAGCTGGTATCATAGGTATGTGCCACCACACTAGGCTTATGGAAATATAGTAAGTTAATAAACTGGATGTGGGACACCAATTATCAACATGCATTCTTTTTTAAAGTGTAGTGATTTGCAAGCAGAGCTAGAGAAAAGAGAGAGAATGGGATCGCTAGAGCCCTCAGCCACTGCAGATGAGCTCCAGGTGCTTGTCAGTGCTGGGATGACAGAAGCTGGCCATGGATTCTGAAGTCTGGGGGTGGAATGGGTACCAGCCCCTGAAACTGTATTTTATACAGAGATTCCCAGCTACTCTGCTCAGAGTTCAGAGCTTATCTGGTACTTGTAGCAGACTGAGCTTCACTCTTTCCTTTGAGAACTGCTGAGAGTGCACACTGATGGAAGCTCTCCGGAACATTATAAGTTGAACATTCCCCATACGCCACCCCAGGGTGAATCTTCCCTGGCCTCACTTTCCAGTTGCTGAGAGGTCAGGTATCCCAGAAAGTGGTGGTAGTGTGCTGGGTGTGGTGGCACACGCCTTTAATCCCAGCACCCTGGAGGCAGTGATCGCCATGAGTTCGAGGCCACCCTGAGACTACGGAGTGAATTCCAGGTCAGCTTGGGCCAGAGTGAAACCCTACCTCGAAAAACAAAAACAAAACTGGTGGCAATCTGTTTGCCATGGTAATAACATTTCAAAATAAAGTAATGTTATTAAGATATTCATCATTCAAAAAGTTTACACTTGGTTTGGAGAGATGGCTCAGCAGTTAAGGCACTCGGATGCAATGCCTGGTGATCGGGGTTCAAGTCTCCAGTACCCATGTAAAGCCAGATGCACAAACTGGTGCATGCATCTGGAGTTCAGTGGCTAGAGACCCTGGCATACCCATATTCATTCTCATTCTCCTTGCAAATAAATAAATCTTTTTTTTTTTTGAAGCTTACACTTGGTGTGGTGGCAAACACTTTTAAAAAATGCTTGTTTGAGAGAGCGAGGGAGAGAGAGTGACTGCACCAGGTTATCTAGCCACTGCAAAGAAACTCCAGACGCATACCACTTTCTTGGCTTAAGTGGATCCTGGGGAATTGAACCTGGGTCCTTAGGCTTCACAGGCAAGCGCCTTAACCACTAAGCCATCTCTGTAGCCCCTGGCACACAGTTTTAATTTCAGCACATGGAAGGTAGAGGTAGGAGGATTGCAGTAAGACAGTCCACCCTAGAACTACAGAATGAGTTCCAGGTCAGCCTGGGCTAGAGTGAGACCCTACCTCAACAAAACAAAACAAAAAGCAAAGCTTACACTTCATTCCTGAATTTATCCAAAGTTATTACGTGTCCATCGTCAATTAACTCTTCATCTGCAGTCCACAGACCCAGGTTTTTCAGGGCTGTCAAAGTGAGGATGAGAAGAAATGAAAACTTACAAAGAATTCAGCTAGAGGAAGTTATGGAATGATCATAGCTTACTACTTCAATTGTAGAAGAGACTGACCTTCTTTATACTGCACAAAGGAAATGGTGCCTTTCCCTGAGGCATCCATCATCTCAAACATTGCCACAATATTAGAACTGTCCATAAAGAAGGGAAAAGTGACACCTGTTACTTTAGCAATTCTCAGACGTTCCAACAGAGAGATTAAATAGTCTCTTGGGTTTTCTGAAAAACAATTGTTCAGATTTATTTTGCTATGAAATTAAAATTTGCCATAGAAGTGGTTATTTAACAATTTAAATGTCTGTCTATACTCAAGGTACTGTATTAGGCACTAGGGGTACAGGCCTTGCTTTCATGCAATTTACAGTCCTTTAGAACAATTAGTTGATTCCATACACAGTGCAATACCTTAGGTGACTGAATATAAAAAAGTGGACTGGGGGCTGGAGAGATGGCTTAGTGGTTAATCACTTGCCTGTGAAGCCTAAGGACCCCGGTTCAAGGCTCAATTCCTCAGGACCCACGTTAGCCAGATGCACAAGGGGGTGCATGCATCTGGAGTTCATTTGCAGCGGCTAGAGGCCCTGGTGCACCCATTCTCTCTATCTGCCTCTTTGTCACTCTCAAATAAATAAAAATAAACAAAAAAAAATTTTTTAAAGTGGACTGGGCCACTTTTAATTTATGTATGTGGTGTGTGTGTGTGTGCATGTGTGTGTGTGTGCGCACGCCCACGTGTATGGGTACACGTGAGCTACAGAGCACTTGTGGAGGTCAGAGAACAACATGGAGGTCCATTTATTTGAGACAGGGTTTCTTTTTCATTTTGGTCTCACTTTGGCCCAGGCTGACCTGGAATTTGTTATGTAGTCACAGGCCATTCTCTAATTCATGGCGATCCTAAAAAAGATACAGGAAATAACATGGTACAGGAAAAAACTGGGCCAGCTAACAGAGTGGATAAACACCAAAGATAGCTGGGCTTGGTGGCACATGCCTTTAAAATCCCAGCACTTGGGAGGGAGAGGTAGGAGGATTGCCTTGAGTTGGAAGCCACCCTGAGACTATATAGTGAAGTCCAGGTCAGCCTGGGCTAGAGGAAGACGGTACTTCGAAAAACCTAAAAAGCTATGTCTGTCTGTCTGTGTGTGTATGTAGTATAGATAATAAAAACAGATCCATATAAATGCAGCCTCCTAGTTAGGAAACATAAATGTTCATTTCTTATTTTACTCATTTATTTTATCTATTTGATAGAGAAAGAGGTAGGTAGAGAATGGGCATGCCAGGGCCTTTTAACCCCTGCAAAGGAACTCCAGAAGCATGTGCTACCTCATGCATCTGGATTACCTGGGTCCTGGGAAATCGAACGTAGGTCCTTTGGCTTTGCAGACAAGTGCCTTAACTGCTAAGCCATCTCTCCAGCCCATAAACTTTCATTTCTAACATAAAAGGGGTGCTTTGAATACTTTCTTATTGAATCAATTTACATAATGGTAAATCAGATGAATACTTTCCAGAAATGATTCAGACAGAAGTCACAAGGAAACCAGGAGCAGCTTAGAGGGCAAATTGTTCCCCCTCTCTCCCACAAGGTCCTACGCTTACAATTTCCTCTTCTTAAATTTCAGTTTTGAATTTACTGTTGGGGAAATTTAAGAGGGGGACTGGAGAGATGACTTAGCAATTAAGGCGCTTGTCTGCAAAGAACCCAGGTTCGATTCCCCAGGGCCCACATAAGCCAGATGCCCAAGTTGGCGCATGCGTCTGGAGTTTACTTCCAGTAGCAGAAGGCTCTGGCGTGCCCAGTCTCTCTCTTTCACATGAATATTTTTTTAAAGAACAATATAAGAGAAATGCGTAAGGAACCCGTAACCAGCGAGGAGGCTTTGGGCAGCAGCAGCAAGCTGTGGTAGGAAGAGGATGGGTGAGTGGGGAGGAAGGCTCTGGGGAGGGAAGGCCCGGCTGGAAGACCCCCGTGGTGTGGGAGGGCAAGGAGAACGGAAGGCAAGACCCTTACTTGGCCGGGTGAAAAGGACGAAGCTGGTGAGATGGCTCAGCAGCTCCAAGAGCCGATGTTTTTCTAAGTACTCCTTGGCTTGAAGCTCCCTGTCTGTTGGCGCCTCCATCTTTGGTTCTGGGCTGGGCCGTTGCTGAGCAACCGGGCAGCGTCCCTGGCAACTGGGCTCCACCTCCGCCCACGGGCGCGGTCACGTGATGCGCCCTCACACACCCCCCCCATCCCCCTCCCCTGTGGGCGGGGAGCCTGACTCGGGCCCTGTGCATCCCTGTGCACCATGAGGCTTTAAGTTCTAGTCCCACCGTATGGGTGGAACAGAACTCTTGTAACCTGGAGGGAGTGGGTGGAGGTCATTTCCCGGGTGAGCCTTTTGCAGACGTGGCCCCGGCTCACTAGCTGGTGGGAGGGACCTGCATCCTGAGCCTCAAAGTCGGCTACTTAACTAGACCCGGGGTTGTTAGACTTTTTCCACTCAATGACCCTTGTCAGTTTTACCTGGCTTTATAGCTACATAAAATAGGTATACAAATCAAACAGTGACCCATAGTAAATCGGAAGTATTTGAAAACAGTTCTTTGATGTACATGTAATTTTACCATTTGTTAAAAGATGAAAAACAGCCGGGCGTGGTGGCACACGCCTTTAATCTCAGCACTCAGGAGGCAGAGGTAGGAGGATCACCATGAGTTGGAGGCCACCCTGAGACTACATAGTGAATTACAGGTCAGTCAGCCTGGGCTACAGAGCCATACCCTACCACCAAAAAAAAGAAAAAAGAAAAAAATACGCAAAATACAAAAGTATGTTAAAGGCCATTTCAGAAATTGTGTCCTTGTCCCAAGCAAGAATTCATTTAATGACCTTTCATAAACCTCTAGTCAGCAAATCAAAGAGCACATTTTAAAATCAAGCACTCAAGAATGAGATAGCTCAACGGTATAGCACTTGCCTAGCATGCTCAAGGCCCTGGGTTCAATCCTCAGCACTGAAGAACAACAGCAAAAAATGAGCAAAAACGAAAGAAAACCCCCCAAAAAGTACTGTTTAAAAGAGCTAGGAGTAAAGACTTTATACATGGTTCAAACCTTGCCCAGCAGTGTACGTAATATACGCTGGAGACAAGTCCTGCACATGTAGTGAATGTGGCGGAGGCTTTTCTGTCTTTGATAGGTAACTAACTCGGCCCCTTGAGAGCTCGTTATGGGGAGAAGCCCAAACACGTGAAGCCCTTCACATGGTCGAACATGTAGGGCTTCTCTTTAATCCTTTTAACTATTGTTCACCCTCTCCTGGATACCCCAGAATTTGCACAGAGGAGGAACCTCTCAGAAATCTAAAGAATGTCTTACAGAGTTCATTCACACAGGAGAGAAAATGGACTCACCCATGTGACTGCCTTTTACCTTGGTTCCTTTTACTAAGTGCAAAAGAATTCACCCCTAGAGAAGCCCTGCCACTGTAGAGAATGTGGCAAAGCTTCCTGCTGTTGTCATGCTTTACTCAGCACCAGACTACAATGAAGCAGTCAGCACACAGGTGTTCCATGGGTCACAGCCTTTAGTCAAGGCGAAAGTTTTGTGTTTTTAAAAATATTTATTTTTATTTATTTGGGGGGGGGGGGGGGAGGGAGACACGGAGAGGAGGAGGCAGATATAGAGAGAATGGGCACACCAGGGCCTCTAGCTGCTGCAAACAACTCCAGGCACATGCGCCACCTTGTGCATCTGGCTTATGTGGGTCCTGGGGACTCGAACCTGGGTCCATAGTCTTTGCAGGCAAGCACCTTAACCACTAAGCCATCTCTCCAGCCCTGAAACGTTTTTTGACTGGATAGAATATTCATATGTGTATTATCTCTTTGGGAAGACCTTTGTCCACAGTGTACAATCAGAGAACATCAAAATGTTTATACTGGAAAAAATGTTCTATACAAGTGTGATGGTTCACAAAACAAAACAAAACAAACAAACAAAAAAAGAGAGCTAGGATGTTGAGTGTGGTGGTGCTGACCTGTAATCTGAGCTCTTGAGAGGTAGAGGCAGGAGGATCAGGAGTTCAAGGTCATCCTCTGCTACATAGGGACTTTGAAGCCAGCCTACGCTACATGTAATTTTGCCAATAAATAAATAATAAATGGCTGTGGAATAATAAATAAAATAGCTGGGCGTGATGGTGGACGTCTTTAATCCCAGCCCTTGGAAGACAGAGGTAGTAGGATTGCTGTGAGTTTGAGACCACCCTGAGACTACATAGTGAATTACAAGTCAACCTGGGCTAGAATGAAAAAAATAAAAAGCAACAATTATCCTTACCCATTGGAAATATTATCAGACATTACAACAATGAATTGTAGCTACTAGTAGCAATGCAGTGAATCTCAAAAGCAATACTGTTTTAATGGACTACATATAACTAAATAAATAAAGCTAATCTGGGACCTGGAGAGATTGTCCAGTGGTTAAGGCACTTGCTTGTAAAGCTTAACAATCTGGGTTTGATTCCTCAGTATCCATCTAAGCCAGATGCACATGGTGGCACATGAATCTGGAATTTATTTGTAGAAGCTAGAATGCCTGGGATGCTCATACTCTCTCTCTCTTTCTCTCTGTCTATATCTCTCTGCTTGCAAATAAATAAAAATATTTTTAGGACTGGAAAGATGGCTTAGCAGTTAAGGTGCTTGCCTGCAAAGCCAAAGGACCCAGGTTCTATTCTCCCAGGACCCATGTAAGCCAGATGCACAAGGTGGTGCATGTGTCTGGAGTTCATTTACAATAATTAGAGGCCCTGGCCCTTTCTCATTCTTTCTCTCTCTCTGCCTCTTTCTCACTCAAATAAATTTAAAAAATATATTTTATATTGTTACTATTTTTTTTATTAACAACTTCCATGATTGTAAGCAATATCCCATGGTAATGGTCTCCTTCTCCCCACTTTCCCCTTTGAAACTCCACTCTCCATCATATCCCCTCTCCCTCTCAATCAGTCTCTTTTATTTTGATGTCATGATCTTTTCTTCCTATTTTGATGGTCTTATGTAGGTACTGCCAAACACTGTGAGGTCATGATATCAAGGCCATTTTGTGTCTGGAGGGAGCATGTTGTAAGGAGTCCTACCCTTTTCCTTTAGCTCTTACATTCTTTCTGCCACCTCTTCTGCAATGGACCCTGAGCCTTGGAAGGTGTGATTGAGATATTGCAGTGCTGAGCACTCCTGTCACTTCTTCTCAGCACCATGATACCTTCTGAGTCATCACAAGGTCACTGCCATATGAAAAAAAGAAAGTTCTCTAACCAAAAGTGAGAGTATCATTAATATATGATAGTACATGCATTTAGCCAGACAGCAGCAGACATTATACCTCTAGGGCTCATGACTACCCCTGTTTTAAGTTTTCAGTATTAAGGATGTATTCCCTCTTATGGAGCAGGCCTCCAGTCCAATTAGAGGGCAGTTGGTTTCAATAATAGATTTCTTTTTAAGTTAACCTGGAGGCCGGTTATGATGGCACACACATTTAATCCCAGCACTTGGGAAGCAGAGGTAGGAGACTACATAGCGAATTCCAGGTCAGCCTGGGCTACTGTGAAACCCTACACCTTGGGAAAAAAGAAAAAAGTTAAACTGGGCTGGAGAAATGGCTTGGCAGTTAAGATGCTTGCCAGCAAAGCCTAAGGACTGTAGTTCGATTCCCCAGTATCCATAAAAAGCCAGATGTACAAAGTGGTGCAAGCATCTGGATTTCATTTGCAGTGGCTGGAGGCCCTGGTGCGCCCATTCTCTCTGTCTTCTATCTCTCTCTTTGCAAATAAATAAATAAAGAATACATTTTTTAAAACAGGTAGAGCCAGGTGTGGTGGCACACATCTTTGATCCCAGCACTTGGGAGGCAGAGGTAGGAGGATTGCCAAGAGTTTGAGGCCACCCTGAGACTACAGAGTGAATTCCAGGTCTGCCTGAGCTAGAGTGAGACCCTACCTTGAAGAATCAAAAAATAAATATATATATTCAAAAAAAGAAGATGGAGAGACCAGCTTGGGACTACAGAGAAAGTTCCAATTCAGGTCAGCCTGGGCTAGTGTGAGTTCCTACCTGGAAAACAAGAAAAAACAAAAGATGGAGAGACTGGATGCTGGTCTACGGGAAACCGTGATTTCTGTTCAAAGCTACAACTTAAGACATTTGATCTTCTCCACGTTAACCTCATTGATTTCCTGGGTGGGGGGTTACTTAGCCCCTGAATAAACGGCTCCATTCCTCCTACTCCTGAACCTGCAGTAACACTAATGTCGCTCTGATCTAATTTTCTCTACCTCTAAAGCCAGCATGAGGTGAGTCCTGGGTCGGCGGACACTTGCCCCAGCGTTGAGTGTTTTCTGTTCCAGGTCTGTATGCCTTTCTCCACAGACTGCAGGGTTTGCCTTCAGCGCTCAGACCTTGTCCTGACTCTGCAGTTCCCATGGCAATCATGCTAAGGAGAAGCGTCCAGATGCCACCTAGTGGAATAAGCTCGTCTCTCCAGCCTTGGAGCCTGTCTCATAAACTCAAACAAAGCGCCTATGTTCTGACTTCATCCTCAGCCTGGGAAGTTGAATCTCCTGGGACGGCACCTGAATGTTGGGGTGTAGTTGTTGCTGTTGTTCTAACAGCTTTATTGAGGAATAATTACTATTTAATACACTGAGCATTTTTATTTTTACTTTTTGGTTTTTCCAGGTAGGGTCTCACTCTGGTCCAGGATGACCTGGAATTAATTATAGAGTCTCAGGGTGGCCTCGAACTCATGGCGATCTTCCTACCTCTGCCTCCTGAGTGCTGGGATTAAAGGTGTGTGCCACCACGCCCAGCCACTATACATTTTTAAAGGTATACTAGTATTTGATAGGTGTTTTTTTTTTTCCTTCCCCCAGGCTGGCCTTGAACTCACAGCAAATCCTCCTACCTCTGCCTTCTGAGTGCTGAGATTAAAGGCGTGCGGCATTATGCCCATCTGATAGATTTTGATACATGCATACAGCCAAGTATTGTAGTCAGGTTCGCAACATCAGGTGGGCAATAGCCAGAAGAGTGTGCCAAACACTGGCAAGAGGAAGCTGGCTATAACACCCATACGACGGCCCCCAGCAATACACTCCCTCCAGGAGGATTCACTTCCCAAATTGCCATCAGATGGGGACATGGTATTCAGAATACCTAAGTTTATGGGGCACACCTGAATCAAATCACCACATACTGCCCCTGGCCCCCATAAACTGATAACCATCCATGATTTAAAAAGCAATGCATTCAATCCGTCCTTAAAAGTCCCCATAGTTTTTATCAATCTGAACGATGTTGAAACATCTCCATATTCCAAGGTCTTTTAAATTTTTTTTTTTGTTCATTATTTATTTAAGAGCGACAGACACAGAGAAAGGCAAATAGAGAGAATGGGCATGCCACGGCCTCCAGCCACTGCAAACGAACTCCAGACACGTGCACCCTCTTGTGCATCTGGCTAACGTGGGTCCTGGGGAACCGAGCCTCGAACCAGGGTCCTTAGGCTTCACAGGCAAGCGCTTAACTGCTAAGCCATCTCTCTAGCCCCACCCCCCCAAGGTCTTTTAAAAGCCGTAATACCAATCAAAAACCAAAAATCTCATAACAGCAAAGAATAAACATTCACACTGCAAAAGATGGCACTGGGCATAGCAAAGAAATATTCAAACAATACAAAATTTAAAATAACCAGGGCAATGCTGGGTATGGTAGCACATGCCTTTAATGCCAGACAGAGGTAGGAAGATCGCCGTGAGTTCAATCCCAGCCTGACACTACATAGTGAATTGCAGTTCAGCCTGGGCTAAAGTGAGACCCTACCTCAAAACAAAACAAAACAAATCACATAAACAACCAGGGCAAACATCAAACTCTGTAGCTCCAAGTCTAACAGCTCTAGCCAGTGACAAATCTCCAAGCCTGATAATTCTAGCCAGCAACAAGTGTCTGGAGTTCCAATTCCGCCCCTCCAGTTAGGCTACTCACAGTCCTGGAAAACTTCATCTGGTGCCAGCAGCTCTCCTTGGCAGCCATTCCTTGGTTCTGGCATCTCCACTGGGTCTCCACCGCAACCTACGGTTCACCCTCACAGCTCCATCGGGTCTCCATGCAGGTAATCCAATAAACCTGCTTCACACTGCCCATGGCTGTTTCCAAAATACAAGACTGTGTTGCAAACTCAATGACCCTCCTCTCTTTCCTGCATTTCTTACCAGGTGGGCTGGCAAGTTGTTGAGGCAGGGGGGAATAAAGCAGACTTTGAAGAACAGGACACTCCTTCAGCAGTTAGGCCCCTTCAAAAGACTGCATTCTTTCTGTTGTCCTGATGCAAGTCAGCTGGCCCAATCTCAATAGTTGTAATCTCTCAAACAATTGCAGCTGAATGGGCAGAAGTTTCAGCCCAATGATTTCTTTCTTTCTTTCCTTCTTTTTTTTTTTTTTTCAAGGTAGGGTTTCAGTCTAGCCCAGGCTGACCTGGAATTCACTATGTAGTCTCAGGGTGGCCTCAAACTAGGCGATCCTCCTACCTCTGCCTCCTGAGTGCTGGGATTAAAGATGTACGCCAGCATTCCCAGCTCCCAAAGATTTCTTTCTGTGCCATATTCACACCAGTCCATTACTATACAATGCAACCGTGCACAAATTCTCAAGGTATGGGCATATCAGAAAGCCTCTCACACAAACTGTCAAAGCTCTTTCTTACCCTCATAAGCCAAACCTCACAGTCCATAGTTCTTAGTGCATTCGGGTCTTGCAACTCTGACCAGAATAGTCCATCAAGCTGTACTTACAGCACTGCAAGGTGACTCTTAGGCCAAAGTTTCAAGTCCTTCCACATTCCTCTTGAAAATTAGTTCCAAAAGGCCAAAACCACAGAGTCGGGATTCTAGCAGCAATGACACCACTTCTTGGCATCACCTTTACTGTTGCAGTCAGGTTCGCATTGCTGGCAGAAAACACCTAACCAAGAGCAGCTTGTGGGAACAAAGGGTTTATTTTGGCTCTTAGACTTGAGGGGAAGTTTTATAATGATAGGGGAAAATGTGGCATGAGCAGAGGGTGGACATCTCCTCCTGGCCAACATCAGGTGGCCAATAGCAACAGGAGAGTGTGCCAAACACTGGCAAGAGGAAGCTGGTTGTAACACCCATAAACCTGCCCCCCAACAATACACTGCCTCTGGGAGGGTCCAATTCCCAAGTTGCCATCAGCTGGGGACATGGCATTCAGAACACTTAAAGTTTATGGGGAACACCTGCATCAAACCACTACATCAAGAAAATCACCACAGCAAGATAATGAACATAATCCCTGCTACCAAATCTTATAATGGCAACCACTGACCCATTGTCTAGAACTTTGCTCACCCTTGGTAGAATTTTATATAAAGGGGACCATATGGGATGTACACTTTTGGGGAGTGGTGTGTCCGACTATTTCTACCTAATGTAATTTTTTTTGAGATTCGCTCCTGTTGTTACACACATACTAGTGATTCCGTTGTATTGCTGAGGAGGAATCCATTGTGCAGATGTATATTGTTTGTTTTTAAAAATATTTTATTTATTGCCTTTAATTCCAACACTCATAAGGCAGAGGTAGGAGTATCTCTGTGAGTTTGAGGCCACCTTGAGACTACATAGTGAATTCCAGGTCAACCTGGGTTAGAGTGAGACCCTACCTCAAAAATCCTCCCACAATTGGACTGAAGAGATGGCTTAGCAGTTAAGCGCTTGCCTGTGAAGCCTAAGGACACTGGTTTGAGGCTTGATTCCCCAGGACCCACGTTAGCTAGATGCACAAGGGGCTGCAAGCATCTGGAGTTCGTTTGCAGTGGCTGGAGGCCCTAGCGGGCCCATTCTCTCTCTCTCTCTATCTGCCTCTTTCTCTCTCTGTCTGTCACTCTCAAAAATAAACAAAAAAAATTTTTAAATCCTCTCAAAATTATTTATTTATTTATGAAAGAGTCAGAGCTAGAGAGAGAGAAAGAGGGAGGGGCCATGCTAGGACATCTAGCCACTGAAAACCAGACGCATGTGCCACCTTGTGTACCTGGCTTATGTGGGCATTGGGGAATTGAACCTGGGTCCTTAGGCTAGGCAAGCACCTTAACTGCTAAGCCATCTCTCCAGTCCCACGATTTGTTTTTCTCTCCATTTGTTAATGGCCATTTGTATTGTTTCAGTTTGAGGCTGTTACAAATAAAGCTGCTATGAACATTCATATACTGAGCGTTGTGTGGATATAGCAGTTAAGTTTTGGGGGGGGGGAATTGTGGTTGGGAATGGAATGATTGGACCAAGAGGCAACCTGGACTACATAGTGAGATCCTCCTCTCAAAACACCACCACTAAACAAACAGACAAAAAACAAAAAACAGGGCTGGAGAGATGGCTTAGCGGTTAAGCGCTTGCCTGTGAAGCCTAAGGACCCCGGTTCGAGGCTTGGTTCCCCAGGTCCCACGTTAGCCAGATGCACAAGGGGGTGCATGCGTCTGGAGTTCGTTTGCAGTGGCTGGAGGCCCTGGCGTGCCCATTCTCTCTCTCTCCCTCTATCTGTCTTTCTCTCTGTGTCTGTCGCTCTCAAATAAATAAATAAAAATTAAAAAAAAATACTAGAAAAAACAAAAAACAAAAACCACAGGACTTGAGCGTAGCTCAGTTGGTGGAGTGTTTGCCTAGCAAGCAGGAAACGTCCACTTCGTTCTCTGCACTGCTGTGTACACTGGGCATGTCGGTGCGTGCCTGTGGTCTGAGCACTGAGAGGTGGAGGCAGACTTGGTTACATAGTGAGGTCAGCCTGGACTACAAAAGTCCACTTGGGACACACCATGCAGTCCTTCTGGGGAGCTTTTCATAGACATATCTGCCCTTCTTCCCTTAGAAAAGTCTAATAAAAGCTACCTTTAGGGTTGAAGGGACAGACTTGTCTCAGCCATCATGAACTTATTAGGCATTTTCCAGATGGTTCTAGGTCACGGAGTGACCAATCATCCTGGCTCACTCAAGAAACTTTCACTCTATTTGAGGTCTACTGGCCTCAAGAGCTCGGCCCGGGGAATCAGATAGACTTGTCAATCTGCTCTTCAATTTTGATGATACAGTTCAAGATTCCCATACCCTGTGTGTGTGTGTGTGTGTGTGTGTGTGTGTGTGTGTGTTAGGTGTGGAGAGGGGCCTGTGTGAAAGGGAAAGTGGGGAGCCATGAGTGGCCAGAAAAGAGTGTGTCTACATTTCTCTGTTTTCTGTTTCAACCAGGGACAACTCAGAGATGCCTCTGTTTGGAAGGGTGATTGTTAGAAAGTGGGGCGGGGTGGCGCTGATGCTATAGCTTGGTAATGGAACCCTAGAATGTGTGAGGCTCTGGAATGAATCAGATCATTGCCAAAAAAAGGGAAAAAAATATAAAGGGCATTTTGTGTGTGTGTGTACGTTTGTGTATCTGTTCACGTGTGTGAGAGCAGGCATGTGTGACAGTGTGCATGTGGAGATAGAGGATAACTCTCAGTTCTTTTTTTTCCCCAAGGCAGGGTGTCACTCTAGCCCAGGCTGACCTGGAATTCACTCTGAAGTGTCAGGGTGGCCTTGAGCTCAGGGTGATCCTCCTACCTCTGCCTCCCGAGTGCTGGGATTAAAGGGGCACCACAGTTCTTAGCTCTCACCTTTTACTTCGGTGGTTGTGGGAGGCTCTTTCGCCCTTCTGCCTTCTCCAGGGTAGCTGGTGCGGGAACTTTTGGGAGTCTCCTGTCCCCAACCCCCTTCTCCACTTTGGTACATTGCCATTATGGAAGCCTGCCACCTATGGCTTCTAGCTTTTATTATTATTATTATTAATTTTGGTTTTTCAAGATAGGGTCTCATTCTAAGCCCAGGTTGACCTGGAATTCACTCTGTAGTCTCAGGGAGGCCTTGAACTCAGGGTGATCCTCCTACCTCTGCCTCCTGAGTGCTGGGATTAAAGGCACATGTCACCACACCTGGCTCTCAAGGGCATTTTTTTAAAGGAAAATAATATTTAATGCTTCAATGTAAATGGATGCTAGTGGATATGAGCGACCTTATACTTGCCTCACCTTTGTGCATCTGGCTTACGTGGGATCTGGAAAGTCAAATATGGATCCTTAGGGTTTGCAGGCAAGTGCCTTAACTCTTACCTGCTAAGCCATCTCTCCAGCCCCTATTTATTTATTTACTTATTTATTCTTGTGTGTGAATGTGCATGCATGCCACAGCACATGTATGGAGATTACAGGACAGCTTTGAGGGTGTCTGGGCTCCACCTTCTTTAAGACAAGAGTTTTTTTGCTTCTGCAAACAAACTCAGTTTTTTTATTTTTTATTTTTGTTGAGGTCTTGCTCTGGCCCAGGCTGACCTGGAATGCACTATGTCGTCTCAGGCTGGCCTCAAACTCAAGGCGACCTTCCTGCTTCTGCGTGCGCCACCGTGCCTGGCCTAACGATCAGTTTTTAGCATCATACTAGCTGGCCCTTGAGCTTCGGAGTTTTCTGGCTGCCATTGTCATGGGCACTTTGGGATCATAGGTGCACATGACACTTTGCACCCTGCTTTATGTGAGTGCTGGGGAATTGAACCCGGACTGGCAGGCTTTGCAAGCAAGTGTCTTTATCCACTGAGCCATCTTTCTGGCCCTCACAATCTTTTTTTTTTTTTTTTTTTTTTTTTACGAAGAAAGAGGGAGGAAGAGAGAGAGAGAGAATGGGTGCGACAGGGCCTCCAGCCACTACAAACCAACTCCAAATGCGTGCGCCCCCTGGTGCATCTGGCTTACGTGGGTCCTGGGTAATCGAACCTGGGTCCTTTGGCCTTGCAGGCAAATGCCTTAACCGCCAAGCCATCCCTCCAGCCCATGGCCCTCACAATCTTATAGGAGACTTTTCAATTCCCTGTTCACATTTCCAAGTCTTTCTTTTTTTTTAAAATTATTTAGTTATTTATTTGAGAGTGACAGACACAGAGAGAAAGACAGATACAGGGAGAGAGAGAATGGGTGCGCCAGGGCTTCCAGCCTCTGCAAACGAACTCCAGACGCGTGCGCCCCCTTGTGCATCTGGCTAACGTGGGACCTGGGGAACCGAGCCTTGAACTGAGGTCCTTAGGCTTCACAGGCAAGCGCTTAACCACTAAGCCATCTCTCCAGCCCTCCAAGTCTTTCTTGCACACCCTCCTCTGCGGTACCTACTGGCTTCGGGAGATTGTAGGAGAAAATGGGCTTCTCATCAGCATTCTCCTCCAACTACATTTTAACTTTCTTCTTTCTGCTAAGACAATTATGGCCCCAAATCTGCTATCCGCCTTGTGTGTGTGTATAAACTTCTAAATTTAAGAGTGCACAGTAAAATGAAGATATCTTCAGTATACAACCTGATAAATATTTCACAAATGAGTAGATTCGTTTAACGAGCTCTCAGGTCAAGATATAGAGCTTCTCCAGCTCTCCAGAAATCTCCCATGTGCCCCCCAAAGGTAACAACTGTTGTATAAATCACGGCGTTTGTATTCATGGCTTTAATTCACCAAGGTTGCTTTGAATGCCAATTCATTAATTAAAATGTTAAACCATGCTGGGCTCCGCATGGGCCTGGCAGGAGCATTCTCCACGCCCTTGAAGGTGAGCTTGGGCTTGGCAGTAACTCTGTGGGCACTGCCTACAGCAGTCAGCCCACCACTCAAGGTCAGAACCCTGGTCTGTGCAAAGTGGTTTGTTTATTGAGTTGGACAGAACCAACGATCTTGTAAAAATGGACAAGCAGGGACTGAAGAGATGGCTTAGTGGTTAAGGCACTTGCCTGCAAAGGCTAACGACCTAGGATCAATCCTCTAGTCCTCATGTAAGCCAGATGCACAAAGTGGCACATACATCTGGAATCTGTTTGCAGTGGCTAGAGGCCCTGGTGTGCCCATTCTCTCTCGCACTCCTTTCTCTGTCAAATAAATAAACAAAATATTATTTTAAAAAAAACCCAGAAAAACAAGCTGGGCATGGTGGTGCATGACTTTAATCCCAGCACTCAGGGGGCAGAGGTAGGAGGATCTCCGTGAGTTTGAGGCCAGCCTGAGAGTATATAGTGAATTCCAGGTCAGCCTGGGCTAAACTGAGACCATACCTTGAAAAACCATAAGAAAAAAAAGAAAGAAAGAAAGAAAGAAAGAAAGAAAGAAAGAAAGAAAGAAAAAATAAAGACATACATCCAATTTTTTCTAGCAGATAAGCCCCTGAGTTGGGTCTGGGTAGATAACTCAGTGGTAGAATGTTTGCCTAGCATGCATAAGCCCCCAAGTCCGTTCTGGACACCACAAAACAAACAAATAAACAAAAAATATCCAGAGTCCCCATTACTTCCTCTCCCATGGGGCTGTGCTTTGCCCTATTTCGAGAACGTGCCAGAATTATTACCCTCTCTCTCCATCCCCGTGCACTGTGTCTGGATTAGTCAGGGAGCTAGAAGAGATTTTTTTTCCCCCTTTCCTGGGGGAGGGATGGATTTAGTGATAAAACGGCTGGGAAATCAGCCAGGAAAGTAGGCTGAGAGAAAATGAAATCCTATTCAGACGGTCGGAGCCCTTATTGTAACAGCGGTTTCCCCAGTCCTAGTTCAGGTTGCTGAGGAAGCAAATGCTTTAGTGATGATATTGTTTGAGTAAAAACTCACTAGAATATTTGAAGGCTAAGGGGAAAGCCCAGAGTGTCCCACAATTGTCTTAAATTAAGAGCATCTTCCCAGTGATAATGACCTCAGATCAGATTTGCGTTTTGAATAGTCTCAATAAACTCCACACCTCCAAGCTACTGGCAGGCTTCCCACAGTGAGTTGACAAAGAGTCACACTTGTACGGGACTGATCTGGTGTTTGAAACATTCAGCTCTTTTGCATCTTCTCGTTTACTTTCATAGTTGAATGGATTATAGTGATGCAATGAATAGGAAATAAACATGAAAGTCTATTCCTGCATACTTCCCTCAGAAACTCAGATGTATAAAACCTACCACTCTGAAATAGCCCAAACCGGTGCAGACAGCAAGAAATAATCCGTTAGGCAAACAATTATTGCCTAATGGGGAAACCAGAAAGGAGAAAAATATTTAAATACAGTCAAATAAATTACAGACACTTGAGTCAACTGACTAAGGAGACACATAGGATTAGGAGACACATAGGTAGAGTCTCACTCTAGCCCAGGCTGACCTAGAATTCACTAAGGAGCCTCAGGGTGGCCTCGAACTCACGCGATCCTCCTACCTCTGCCTCCCGAGTGCTGGGATTAAAGGGGGTGCGCCACCACGCCCGGCTAACACATAGGATTTTTAAAGACCTTTATGGAAATACCCAGAGTGGCTTCGGGGTGTGAGCTAGGTCTGATTTCTCCTGGAAGCAGTGCTGTGCCACAATTGTGAGACCCCTGGATGGAAGGGAGGACACACGGGCTTGCCACTGGCCTGCTGTGTGCCCTTGATGCCTCCTTTGCCCTGCGCACCTCGGCTCCTCCCCTCTACAGGAGAGCCTTTAACAAGCAAGCTGGCTTTCATATGGACTGGAAAGACCCCCATGAGCCAGGCCCACTTCAGAATGGAACAAGATCTCCCCGGATCCCTCAGAGATCTGATGAGCGAAGGAAGTGCTAGATAGGTAACCTGGTGTTTTGTGACCACCAGCCAGCCTCATGT
Organism: Jaculus jaculus; assembly: GCF_020740685.1. NCBI lineage: Eukaryota > Metazoa > Chordata > Mammalia > Rodentia > Dipodidae > Jaculus > Jaculus jaculus. The sequence goes on from NC_059117.1 coordinate 19,461,463, forward strand.
TACATTGATTCATTTTTCCTACTGTGCAAGCTACTTCTCTTGCTGCTGTGACATAAACACCTGACAAAAAAAAGCAGCCCAAGGAAGGGTTTCTTTTATTCCACAGCATGTCTTGCTGGGGACGCAGGGGGAAGGGGGTGGGAGAGGGAGAGAGAAGCAGCTGATCACATGGTCAGGAGGTAAGAGAGAGGCAAGCGCTAGGGTGCTTCTGCCTTTCCCCTCCTGCCTCTGGCCCAGGAGCCAGAAAAGTGCCGTCCATGGCTACGGGGTCTTCCCACCTCTACTAACCTAGTCTGAAAACTCCCTCCCAGACACGCTTGGAGGTTTGTGTCCTGGGTAGTTCTAAGTCGGTATTAGCCATCATTCCTACCGTGTGTCGTTTCAGATCTTTTTCCTGCATTGTTCCATTCTACTCACTCAGTGCATTTGCCTGTGTGGAAGGCAAAAATGACAAGAAATTTGCCTTAGAGCTTTGGCTGCAAATGGCCTGGATCTGCCTTTGGTTTCTCCAGCCCCTGCCCAAGATGGTCTTCTCCAGGCCAGGGTCTTTTTTCTTTTCTTTCTTTCTTTCTTTCTTTTTTTTTTTTTTTGGTTTTTTGAGGTAGGTTCTCACTCTAGCCCAGGCTGACCTGGAATTCACTATGTAGTCTCAGGGTGGCCTCGAACTCACGGCGATCCTCCTACCTCTGCCTCCTGAGTGCTGGGATTAAAGGCGTGTGCCACCACACCCAGCTTTTTTTTTCTCCCTTTAAAAACAATTTATTTGCAAGCAGAAAAAAGATAGAGAGGATGGGCACACTAGGGAATGGGCACTGCAAAGTCCAGTTGCATGTGTCACTTTGTGCATCTGGCTTTGCACTGGTACTGGGTACTGGGGGATTGAACTTGGGTGGTTAGGCTTCCAGAGAAGCACCTTAACTGTTGAGCCATCTTTCCAGCCCCTCACCCTTTTAAATTTTTATTTTGTTTGCAAGGAGAGAGAGCAGGAGAGAAAGAATAGATGCAACAGGGCCTCTAGTCACTGCAAATGAACTCCAGAGGCATGTGCTACTTTCTGCATCTGAGTTTACGTGGGTACTGGGGAATTGAACTCAGGTTGTTAGAATTTGTAGGCAAGTGCCTTGACAGCTAAGCCATTTCTCCAGACCCGAATTGGGGGGATTTTGTTTTTCAAGATAGGGGCACAGACTAACTAGGGTCTTTCTTTAGTCATGATATGGGTTAGGAGCAAGATAGCTTTTTTTTTTTCAAGGTAGGGTTTGGCTCTATCCCAGGCTGACCTGGAATTCACTATGTAGTCTCAGGGTGGCCTTAAATGCACGGTGATCCTCCTACCTCTGCCTCCTGAGTGTTGGAATTAAATGCATGCACCACCACGTCTGGCTGCTTTCCCTCTTAATCTTAACTCTAAAATAAACCTCATAATTTATCCTTCTTTAAGATTGAATTTTCCATTCTTTGATAACTTGGCCAAGGATCCAAAGTTGAGATTCACTGGCTTTTTTTTTTTTCAAGGTAGGGTCTCACGCTAGCCCAGGCTTACCTGGAATTCATTGTGTAGTCTCAGGCTGCCCTTGAGCTCACAGTGATTCTCTTATGTTTGCGGGGGGATTAAAGGCATGTGCCACCACACCCAGCGCTCCTGCATTTTTGTGGGCATCTAATCCCTCCCTGGGCTCCATCAAAGATAGAACATGTGCTCATAACACTGTCAATCCAGTTTCTTCATAATTATTTCATTCTTTCCTCTTTTCAGACTTCTCCCAGGCTCTCTCACACACTCAATGAGAAAATGAATTCCATCAACACTGAGTCTATAAGCTGACTTCTTCCCCATCACCCTCAAAGAAGTGTTCCTCTTAAAAAAAAAAAAAAAAAAAAAAAAAAAAAAGCTGGGCATGGTGGCACATGCCTTTAATCCCAGTACTCAGGAGGCAGAGGTAGGAGGATTGCCATGAGTTAGCCAGATGCATAAGGGGGCGCACGTGTCTGGAGTTCATTTGCAGTGGCCGGAAGCCCTGGTGCGCCCATTCTCTCTCTCTCTGCCTCTTTCTCTGTCTGTTGCTCTCAAATAAATAAAAATAAATAAACAAAAAAATTTTAAAAAGTTTTTATTTAAGAGACGGAAAGAGAGAGAGAGAGAGAGAGAGAGAGAGAGAGAGAGAGAGAGGGAGAGAGGGAAAGAGACAGAGGGCCTTCAGCCTCTGCAAACTCCAGATGCATGTGCCACCTTGTGCACCTGGCTTATGTGGGTCCTGGGGAATTGAACCTGGGTCCTTTGACTTTTCAGGCAAGCACCTTAACACATCTCTCCAGCCCCAAAATGTTCCTCTTTATACAAACGTCAATAGTCTTCTTGCTTTCCCAAGGAAATCTCTCTCACTCTCCCTCTCAGCACAAACACATTCATTTCCTCACCAAAGGAATGATCCCAATTAAGCAACACTTTGAAGTGGTTTGCATGAAAAAATGTTTGTGATAGAGATCTTTGAACATGGCAATGGAAAAACAAAGGCCAAGAAGAGAAGCATGATGGGTATTTGTAATTTGCTCAGTGAATTTAGGGAGAGAAAGGCAGTAGGAGGCTTGTGACATGGAAGACTCCTAGGAGAGAGGCCCTGTGGAGATGGAGACAGAGGCTGAAGTGACGGGTCTACCACTAGACCAAGGCATGCCAAGGGATACCAGTCACTAGAAGCTGAGAGAAGTAAGGAGAGAGTCTCCTGAAAAGACACTGGAAGTCTAGAGCCTTCTGCTTTTCAGAACTGCAGGAATGGCTCAGGGTTAGAACACTTGCCTAGTGTGTACAAGGCCTGGGCTCAACTCCCAGTCCTGGAACAAGTAAATAAAGCAATAATAATTAAAAATAATTAAAACCCCCTCAAAAAACCCCAACAAAAAAAGCACTCATGAGATGTTTGTGTGTGTGTGTGTGTGTGTGTTTCGATGTAGGGTCTCACTCTAGTTCAGCTGACCTGGAATTCACTATGTAGTCTCAGGGTGGCCTTGAACTCACGGCGATCCTCTACCTCTGCCTCCCGAGTGCTGGGATTAAAGGCGTGGGCCACCACGCCCGGCTTAGTTTCTGTGGATTTAAACAAAATAATTGTCATTTGTACTGTAGAAAAATAAGTCTTCAGGGCCGGAGAGATGATGCAGTGGTTAAGGTGCTTGCCTATGAAGCCTAACCACCTGGGTTCGATTCCCCAGTACCCAGGTAAAGCCAGATGCACAAGGTGTCTGACACACGTCTGCAATTTGTGTACAGTGGCTGGAGGCCCTGGAGCACCCATTCTTTCTCTCCCTCTCTTTATATCTGCCCCCCTAAATAAACAAATAAACAAATAAATAAATAAATGGCAAACTTACCTTTGCTCCCTTACACAGTTCAGATTTATTTAAAAAAAAAGTTCGGGCTTGAGAGATGGCTTAGCGGTTAAGCGCTTGCCTGTGAAGCCTAAGGACCCCGGTTCAAGGCTCGACTCCCCAGGACCCACGTTAGCATGTCTGGAGTTCGTTTGCAGTGGCTGGAGGCCCTGGCGCGCCCATTCTCTCTCTCTTTCTCTCTGCTTCTCTCTCTCTGTCGCTCTCAAATAAATAAATAAAAATAAAAAAAAACAAAAAAGTTCGCTGGGTGTGGTGGTGCATGCCTTTAATCCCAGCACTCAGGAGGCAGAGGTAGGATAAACAAAAAACAAACAAACAAACACCCAAACAACAACAATAAAAAGTTCAAGGTCATCCTCAGCTCCATAGTAAGTTTGGGGCTAGCTTGGATTACAGGAGACCCTATTTCACTCCCTTACCCCTCTTCCCCCAATAAAAGAAAGTCAGTACTCTTTTCCGGCAATGGTCTCTGTGTCTAGCAGAGACCACCTCCACAACCACGGAATGGTCCCCGCTGCTTCTGTAACATGTGACATGTCTCAGACACTTGGCTTCTTAGTTAGGCACATTTTTGATGGCCTTGGGCAGTTCCACTGGTGGTGTTGAATAGGATTTGAGCCTCTTGATTTGCATGACTTTGTGGGCTTTCTGTGTCAAGTGAACGTGGGACCATTTTCAGAGTGTACCTCAGGCTGCTTCCGTGAGAACACAAGACAGAACTTGGGACCATCAGGAAATGCTACAGTCCCGACAGACCTTCCTGCTTTGGCTTCTGACCTTTGAAGACATGATACCCCCATCCCACGTGATTGCTCATTTAGAAACCTGGGAGTCTTTCTTTCCTTAAGCAAATGTTGTCCGTTTAATATCTAAGAGAGGGCTGGAGAGACGGCTTAGTGGTTAAGGTGTTTGCCTGCAAAGCCAAAGGATCTCGGTTGGATTCCCCAGAACCCACTTAAGCCAGATGCACAAGGGGGCACATGCATGTTCGTTTGCAGTGGCTGGAGGCCCTGGCACCCCCATTTTCTCTCTCTCTTTGCCTTTCTCTCTCTCTCAAATAAATGAAATAAATCTAAGAGACATCTCAAACCTCTTCATGTCTCTCTCCATAGTTACAGGCGTCATTCCAGGGCCCCATAGCTGTTCTCTCCCGCCTGGTCTCTGGACTGGCTTCCAAGTGACGTTGTACCCAGCACAGCCACCGCCGCGTCCTTCAGTAGAGTGCAACGTGCCACGTCCCTACACAAAGCTCTTCAAAGCACAAAACTCTGTGAGAACTTTTGTGACTTGGTCCTGACTTCTATCCATCTATCTGCTCCTGTTCTAGTCTACAATGGCCTCTTCTCAGGCCAGGAGGACTTTACAAACCTTTCCTGCCTTGGGGGACCACTGCCTTCCCTCTTTATCAGACAGAACTCCTGACAGCCTTTCTTTTATTTTCCTTTTACTTTCCTTTTCTCTCCTCTTCTCTCATTTTTTCTTTCCTTTCCTCTCCTCTCCTCTTTTCTTTCTTTCTTTTTTGATATTTTCAGGTATGCTCTCACTCTAGCTAGGTAATCTCAGAGTGACCTCGAACTCTCGGAGATCCTCCTACCTCTGACTCCCAAGTGCTGGCTCCATCCTCTTTCATAGTTTATAGCAGCATTTTCAGTTAGTCTTTCCCTAGAAGTCAGTCCTTCCCACCACGCCATTTGACACGATTCTGTAATCACACATCAGATGGCGTGGAATGTGCTCTCTCCCTGTCTGAGCTGTTCCCAGACAGCAGCTTCTCACCACCGAGCACAGAGCGCCTAGCTCAGGAGCAGGCATGGAAGAGAGGCTCTGTAAATATTCGTTTTAATGAATTCACTGTCTTTTACTCCCTAATATCTCCTCTCACCGCTGTATGTTCTTGTGGGAAGGCTGGTGAGAAGCTCTTCATTCACCAAGGAAAAAAAACAAAGGCAATACCATAAATTTTATCAAAATCCAAAGACTTTGTTTACAAACATATAAATTATTTTATTTACAAAGCCATGTTACAAAAAAAAGCAAAAAAAAAAAAAGAAAGAAAGAAAGAAAAGAAAATAATAATACAATCGCTCACTGGAGAATATTTCCAGGCCTGGTGTTGAACCATGGCAGTATTAACAGATACATGTTTGTTCTTTCTTTTTAAAACTGTAAGCCATAGAATTTACTATTTACACCTACTTCCAACATTTATTCTGCTTACATCACAGGCATGGAATGGATTCTATCTGATATGCTAATTCATAAAGGTGTGGGACAAAAATGCGTTACAAAATATGGATCGTAGAAAAGAAACCCACTCCACAAGTGTGGCATCTGTGTGGAATGACTGGACACGCTTTCTTCAAAATTCTGGAAAAAGTTTCTAAAATCAGCTGTAGGAAAGGACGAATGAGCAGGTGCAAATTCTTGTCTGTGCAACAACAGTTATTGAATAGATACCCCATGACTGACCGGCTACATAAAACCCACAGAGTTTTCTTAAAGTGCCATGGGCCAACAGCATAACAAAATATAAGGTGTAAATAGAAAATTTCATTCTTTTCTTTTCTCTTTTTTTTTTTAAACAAGAGTTCACTGAGAATCAGCAATAATAGAATATGCTGTATAAACTATTCTCTACAAAGGTTGATCAGCATTATTTACAATTGGTACATCAATACAAAAGAAGGCATACATGTTATCCAAGTCGCTTTTTTTTTTTTCTTATGGCTGACAGGTCTATGCATTGCGTTATGCTTAACAACCAGAGCTTCCGAGCCTCTGCGGCTGGGGACGAGTCAGGAGCTCCTCAGGCAAGACGGGGGGGATGTGCGCAGCCAGGGGGCCGGGACGCAAGGCCGAGTGGGGTGTGCGAAACAGAAAGACCCAAAGGATATCACTCTAAGGATGCTCTGCAGACTGGTCCAGTTGAACTCCATGAAGACAGACCCAAAGGAAATCTTTTATCTGCATTCCATATTTTCAAGCTGAAAGTTTTTTTTTTTTTTTTTAATACATCATAAAGTAAACCTGTGGTTGACTGTGAAGGAAGAAATGTGGGTTTTCCCTTTTTTTGCTCAGTTACCAGAAATGTCCTCACCTTGGTATAAGCCAGTCTTTTGAGAAAGTAAGCAGCATTGGGGGGGGGGGAGCCTCTTTTTTTCCAGCTCTCGGTTCTGGGTGTACGGAGCTAGAATGCCAAAGCCAGCTGAAATGCTCCTTCAAGTCGGGGTGAAGACATTATTTTCTCAGAAGCAGCCACTTTATCTCTCAACCTCTGTTTCCCTCTTTGAGTACAAGAGTTTATAAATCAGAGGGTTGTTCTGTTGCCGAGACTTATTTGTTTTTGACTCCTGCAAGTTTCAACAACTAAAAATAAATTATTTAAAAAAACAACAGACAGACTTTCTAAAACCGAACAAGACAAAAATTGTGCAAAAATAACAAAGATATTTACATACTTTTCAGTCTGAAGAAAATGTACAATAAAAACATAATTCAAAGAACATTTTAAAAATATAAACATTGCTTAAACTTTCCTAAGTTTCATATTGTTTCTGAAACTATTCTGGTCAGTTAGCTCTGTAATATAGTAAAACATAAATTATTACAAAATTAACACTATAAAAATTTACTTTAAGAATATTTTCTAAACTTTTTTTCAAAGGGTCTAACCTTGTTTATAATTTCTTAAACATTTATAAGTCTTAAAATCTGCCTTAACATTAAAAAAAAACAACCAAAAAGTAACAATCATTCCTTCAATTTGAAGTCTCTTTTTTTTTCCCAAGACGTAAATAAACCAGCATATAAGTGCACTTTTAACACTGTAGAAATAAAAATGAAATCATCCAAACTAATGTCCTGGTACTTAAATATCAACTCCTGATTTTATTTTATTTTTTAAAAATCTTTATATTAAAAAAATTTTGGAATCCTATAAGAAACACTGTCAGTGCAATTCCATTGATGCAAATCACTCCGTTTGCCTCCCGTCTTTGCAGATCCCAATCGTGTGGTGAAACTTAACAGTAGTCTGATCTTTGGGTTGGGAGGAAGGGAATGGAGAGGAAAACTTCAGGGAGGGAATGATGGCTGTGCCCAGCTGCAAAACTAGCCCGTGTTTCTGATTCCAGAATGAAGCTGAGCCGTGCTGCCTTACGTCATGGGCAAAGTCCCAAATTTGAGCGCAGAATGCCTACTTTGTACTGTGAATTCTGATTCCCTATTAGAGCTTATGGTACTGCTCTTTCTTTCAAACTCCAGTGTGAATAGCTTTGCAACGGCCGCGCTCCAGCACTTCCAAATGGCGTTTCTTTACTACGTCTGCCCTTAACCGCTCCTCGCATCTGAGAACTGGGCGCAGGCTCATCTGTGGGTGGGCAATGCTAGTATTTATTCTTATAAGGGGTTTGGCACATAGCCCTCCAGGCAGGCTTTTCCCCTGGAGGAATCTTCCTGGCCCTAGAACTTTCCTTGAGAAGGCAGCACGAGAACCTTTGGCAGCTACGGCCACCAGGTCCCCACTTGCATGGAGGGGGTCCCTTGGTTCCTGTGGCCTCTGTGCGAGGCTTCGTGTCTCTAGCTGACCCAGCTTTGGGAACTTGTGCACTGCCCTAAGCGAAGGGATTCTTTGCAGAGTAGATTCCGAATGAGCTCAGACCTAGACAGCTACCTGGTTTTCATTATCTATCTTTTGAGGGGCATTGTCCCTTCTCTCCATGGTCTGCTTCCTGTCTCCCTCCCAGGTCCCTTTTGTCCCTGTCCTTGACTGGGTATAGCTTTTTATTTATTTATTTATTTATTTATTTATTTATTTATTTATTTACTTTTTGAGCTGTATAACTGGATCTAAGTATTGAGTAAACCATATAATTAATGGGCCACTAAATTTGGCTCCTGGCATTTGGCTCTAGCCACAGAGGGCTGCAGAAGCCAGGTGAGAGACCCCCCCTGCCCAAAGGCCCTAGCTCCTCCTTCCCCACCAAGCTCCTCTCCCAGCATGTGGTCCAGGGGAGCTGGTGTGTGTGTGAGGTGGCAATTCCTGATGTCCAGTGGGATTCTGGTGAGTGACCTGTGGGATGGGATGGGATGGATGGGGCGGGAGAGGGTGAGGAAGGGAAAGAGCTCTGCAAATGTAAAGATTCAAGAGCTTCCATGTATGCTAACCCGGAACGGACACCTTGTGATGTCTGCTCTCAGGGCTGGGGCAAAACGATGGTGTGCTAGCAGCATTAGGACCAAGGGTGTGACCCCAAATTTGGAAGAATGTATAAACATGGCAAATGAAAACAATGAAAAGGAAAGAAAACATTGGTACTGTTTTCCATAGATCTCAAATGCACATTCTTTTGCCTTTTTTTTCTTTTTCTTTAGGACAACTGAAAATTGGTCAAATAAAAAAAGAAGAAGAGGAAGAGGAAAGGCCAGAAACACAGGCAGTACCCAGGAAGCAGACTCTCCCCCACGGGCCAGCCCCTCTTCCTGCTGCGGTGTGCTGGGGAGGTTCACAGCAGGAACTGGTTTGGAAGTGGCTTTGCAGTCGTGTTAAGGAAGAGTCCGTATCCTGCCCATTCTGCTTGCGTTCTTCTAGGAAAGAAAAGAAAAATACGCTTCAACACAGTACATTCGGGATGAGAACTGACACGAGAATTCAGAGAAGTCAAGAATTCAGCCCGTTTTCTTGTCTGCGACACAAAGGATAAGAGCCCCTGACCTGTCCGTGGCGAAGGGCAGCTGTACCAGGCAACTGAGGGGTTGGGTATTAAGGAATCCGCATGGAAGGCGGTGAGGACCGTCCCAGCGCTGGAGGGACGCGTGGAGAGAGGGCTGGACTAACTCAGATCTTCCCTCTTCCCTTTCCCTGTGGGTCATGTTTTCCTGTGTGCCCTGCAGATGACACAGAGTGTCACCTAAGGAAGGCATGTAGCTTTTAGAGATTTGGGGTATAAGTGACTTTCTTTTCTTTCTTTTTTTAAAATTATTTATTTATTTGAGAGAGGGAAAGAGGCAGACACACACACACACACACACACACACACACACACACACACAGAGAGAGAGAGAGAGAGAGAGAGAGAGAGAGAGAGAGAGAGAGCGCGGGAGGGAGGCAACGAGCGAGATAATGGGCGCACCAGGGCCTCCAGACACTGCAAACGAACTCCAGTTGCGTGTGCCCCCTTGTGCATCTGGCTAATGTGGGTCCTGGAGAATTGAACCAGGATCCTTTGGCTTTGCAGGCAAATGCCTTAACTGCTAAGCCATCTCTCCAGCCCATGACCTTCTTTATTTTATTATTTTTTTTGGGGGGGGGGTTGAAGCAGGGCTTTACTCAAGTCCAGGCTTACCTGGAACTCACTCTAGCCCAGGCTGGCCTTGAACTCACAGTAATCCTAACTCAGCCTCCTGAGTGCTGGGATCAAAGTTGTGCTTAGTTCTTTCTTTCTTTCTTTCTTTCTTTCTTTCTTTCTTTCTTTCTTTCTTTCTTTCTTTCTCTCCCTCTCTCTTTCCTTCCTTCCTTCCTTCCTTCCTTCCTTCCTTCCTTCCTTCCTTCCTTCCTTCCTTCCTTTCGTTTGTAACAATAACTTCTTTAAAAAAATTTTTGTTTGTTTATTTATTTGTGACAGAGAGAGAAAGAGGGAGAGAGAGAGAGAGAGAGAGAGAGAAAGAAAGAGCGAGAGAGAGAGAAAGAATGGGTGTGCCAGGGCTTCCAGCCATTGCAAACAAACTCCAGACACGTGTGCCCCGTTGTGCACCTGGCTGATGTGGGTCCTGGGGAATTGAGCCTCAAACTGAGGTCCTTAGGCTTCACAGGTAATTGCTTACCCACTAAGCTATCTCTCTAGCCCCCCCCCCCTTTTTTTAAAAGAGATCTCAAGAGGGACAGAAGGACAGGATTTCTATCCTTTCCAAGGCCTTGGCTTCTTTTTGTTTGTTTGTTTATTTTTATTTATTTATTTGAGAGTGATAGGCAGGCAAAAAGAGAAAGAGGCAGAGAGCGAGAGAGAGAGAGAGTGAGAGAGAGGGAGAGAATGGGTGCATCAGGGCCACCAGCCACTGCAAATGAACTCTAGATGCAGGCACCACCTTGTGCATCTGGCTTATGTGGATTCTGGGGAATTGAGCTTCAAACCGGGATTCTTAGGCTTCACAGGCAAATGCTTAATCACTAAGCCATCTCTCCGCACTTTTTTTTTTTTTTTTAAGGTAGGGTCTCAAGTTAACCCAAGATAACGTGGAATTCACTATGTAGTCTCAGGGTGGCTTCAAACTCACAGCCATTCTCCTCCTACCTTTCTCTGCCTCCCCAGTGCTGGGATTAAAGGCATGCTTAGTTCTTCTTTTTTTTTTTTTTCCAAGGTAGGGTCTTGCTCTAGCCCAGGCTGACCTGGAATCTAGAATTTACCATTTAGAGATTTTGGGTATAAGTGACTTTCTTTTCTTTCTTTTTTTAAAATTATTTATTTATTCGAGAGAGGGAAAGAGGCAGACACACACACACACACACACACACACACACACACACACACACAGAGCGAGGATGGCCTCAAACTCACAGTGATCTTTCTACCTTAGCCTCCCAAGTGCTGGGATTAAAGGCATGTGTCACCATTCCTGGATTAGGAAGGTTTTATTATAAAGATTGGGACAAAACATACTACATGTCTGAGATGACATATCAACCCAATCTTTGTACTTTCCAATCATGTGTAAGAGGCACAACCCATTTTTCCCTAGACATGTTCTTTCTCTCTTTCTCTCTCTCTTACACACACACACACACACCCTCCTTTAGAGCACTAATATCTCAGTTTAGACACTGACTAGTCTCACACCTCATGTTTATCAAAACTGCCAGAACATTCCCACTGTAATCCACATGCTCACAGCTCACGGGGGCATTGGAGAAAGGAGTGACTGACAAATGCCACCTGCCATGACCTTTGGTCCACATCATCTCATTTCATTCCACAGTACCATTAGCAGGTAGTTACCAACTTTGCCACTGAGCAAATGAGAAACTCACATGGAAAGAACTCCTCTGATGAGATCACGCAGCTTATAATTAATAATAATAATAATAATAAAAAATAATAATAAATTTAATTCTTGGGCTTGTGATGTGCCAGAGATCATTTCTACTATCATCCAGAGACTTTTATTTGAAAAGCTAATTTAATCCCCACAAAAGCTATATGAGGTTAGTGGTCAATATGATTTTACCGAGGAGGAAATGAAAGCACAGAGAGGTAACTTGCTAATAACTAAAAGACCTAGGCTGTCTGGAATCCAGGTTAGTCCTCTTCTTAACTGGAGGTGGCATTCGAACTAGGGTCTGCCCCAATTCCCACGCTCCCTGCCCTGATGTTAACTCTATGCACTCCCTTCTAGAACTTACCTGTCGGCTGTGTCCTGGGCTGGATATGCTTGAAGGACTGGATTGTGACAAAGTTAGGCTGTTATTTTTCCCAACCTGAAAGACACCAGTGAAGTGCCACTCAGAAACCCAAGGAAACTTGAGGAAGACCTTCTGATCCCCTCACTTGACTCGCAGTGAGCATTTTTTTAATATATATGTATTTTTATTCATTTATTTGAGAGAGACTCCAGAGGCATGCATGACTTTATGCATCTGGCTTTATGTGGGTACTGGGGAAGTGAACTCAGGTCATTAGTCTTTGCAAGCAAGTGCCTTAACCTTTGAGCCATCCCTCTGGCCCCCCCTTTTTTTGTCTTAAATAGCAGAGAAAGCAACAATAATTTTTTTTTTTGGGGGGGAGCACTTTTCCTTCCTAGAGGAAAAACCATGGTGGGAGTTCTTTCATTCTTTTGAGTGACATGTGCCAAGAGGCACAGCTTGTTCACCTGTAGCCCAAAGGTGCCACAAACTCACCCACCTCTGACCACAATGCTAGGCCCAGGTTATTTCTAGCTGCAGATAAAACATCCAGGCCAAGAGAGTCAGACAGTGCTGGCCTTGGGCTGGCCGGCACGGAGGGGAATAGGCTGTGCCCTGGCTGGGTCCTGGGCAGGCAGTCCTTGGGGGCTTTTTGTGTAGCCCTTCTCTGTGATTGTCCTGGAGTCAGGGACCAGCCTTGTCCCACTTGCAAAGGCAGCTCTTGCCTGCAAACAGTTCCTTCTTTACATTCACTTGCCTTTGTGTATAGACAGACATGTGCCTTTCATACAGTCATGTTTTGTGTTGCATTTAATACCTCGGCGGCAAATATTGACCATACACCTCCCAGCTACAATTAGATAGACCCTTAAATTTCCCCTAAGCATACACAGATTCAACTTCAAAAATTTTTTTTCTTTTTGGGCTGGAGAGATGGCTTAGTGGTTAAGTGCTTGCCTGTGAAGCCTAAGGACCCTGGTTGGAGGCTCGATTCCCCAGGAGCCACGTAAGCCAGATGCACAAGGGGGTGCACGCGTCTGGAGTTCGTTTGCAGTGTCTGGAAGCCCTGGCGCGCCCATTCTCTCTCTCTCTCTCTCTGCCTCTTTCTCTGTCAAATAAATAGATAAAAATAAAAATAATTTCTTTTGAGACTGGATTTCCTGTATCCTTGGCTGGCCTCAAAGTTGCCATGTGGCTAGAGATGACCTTGAACTCCTCATCCTCCTGCCTCTTCCACAGGAGTACTGGGATTACAGGCATGGGCTACTACAGCTGGCTCTCTCCTTGGATGTCTCAAACTCTATGCACCTAAGTAACAGAACCAATTCCAAGTATCTTTTCCTTTCCCCAGGGCTTGAAATTCTTTAGTGGTGACTCCAGACAAAGCCTTTCCCCAGGGGCCTGGTGACACGGACTGAGCTATCTGTCACCCGTGTCAGGGAACCCGCAGGCAGCCACTGTGGACCGACCCGGACGCGCACCTGGGACGCTCACGTGCTCTTTCTGCCCCTGGTTTGGCTGAGTCCTCGTGCTGACTAAGCATTTCATACAGTCCTGGGGGACAAAGGTCCACATTCAATCCAGAGGCACTAAAGGATCGGCATGGGTCAAGAGCCTAGAGACCAGAGCCCAATGCCTGCGTTTAAATCCCAACTCCACTCTCCACTTGTTGTGTGACATTAGGAGCTTAACTTTCCTGGGCCTTGGTTTGGTTCATCTATAAAAGGGATTAATAATAATAAGTATTGAGTTCATGTATGTGAAGTGCTTGGGACAGACACTGTCTGTCACATGGGTTAGCTGGAACTTTTATCTAAACTGCAAGTGACACCAGGGTGTAGCTGTTTCAGGGGGGATGTCTGCAAACCAGGGCAGTGGCTCTGCCTGGCAGCCTCTTGATACAAATTCCTCAGTGCCATTCTTGCCCTGCTCATCCCCTATTTGTCTTTTCTTACCCCCCCCCACCCAGATGCACCCATGGGTGCACTTTCCAATGGGACACTCTCTGGCTGCACCCCCACCTGAACCAGCAGGTCATGATGATGCCTGAGTCAGTGGCTTAGTCTCCAGGTAGGGTTTGGAGTACGCTGGTCCCCACTGTCACCCCTCTGGGCCTGGGGACTCAAGAGTTCGACCTAGGTGCCAGTGGATGAGCGGAGTCTTACCTTCCCCTCAGCTCTCTGACCCTTGAGTTCAAACATGCTATTGCTCAGGTGTGAACTTGGGATCTGTGAATGTCCCCTCAGGAAGTGCTTCTGTGGGGTTTAGCAAGTCTCATAAGTGGTGACATAAAACATTAGAAAACATCTTTTTTTTTTTTTTTTCCCCCCAAGGTAGGTCTTCTTGCTTTAGCTCAGGCTGACCTAGAATTCCTGAACTCACGGCGATCCTCCTACTTCTGCCTCCCGAGTGCTGGGGTTAAAGGTGTGCACCACCACGCCTGGCTAGGAAACATCTCTAAACAACTGCCTCTCACATTTCCAAAGTCCTCATCCCTGCTCCTCGGGGCTGGCCTTGGGGTGTAGCCTGCTAGTCCTGAGGTGGTAAGGCCAGGGTTGTCCTGGTCTCCATGGCCCACTCTGGGCAGCCTGAGGAACCTGGGGCTTAGGTCCTTCCTCTCTGTACTCCTGTCTGCTGGGCCAGGGTAAGACATGGCCATTCTTCTCATGCCACCCACATTTTCCAGCTTGTTCACACAACACTCCTATGGCTCCCCTGGCACCAGGCACATCTTCACCGCTGGGTGTAAGCTGCAGTTTTACTTCAGGAAGAAAAGAGCTAAGTCCTATGTAGGCAGGAGGCAGAGTCAAGCTGGCCTGGTGACCCAGGACAATCCCCGAGGGAGCTGGACTCGCAAGCTGTCACTCTCCGGGTGGGATCTGACATCACTTAACCTGATCGGGCCTCAGGCCCTCCCTGGGGAGACTCGAACAGATCGGATCCAATTTGTTCACAACAGAACCCTTTGGTGAGGTTATCCTCAGAACCCCAAGAATGACAACAGACAGGTGGAACGGGGAACTCAGAACCACTTTTGTGCCTCAGTCTGCCTATCTGTTAAGTGACAATCACCACTGCGCTGCATGGGCTGGGTGGGTGTGAGGACTCAATGGAGAGGTCTGGAAGGGGCTTAGCTCGTGGCCTGGCACATTTGTTCCACGAAACCACTGTTCTCAGGAGGAGGGCGAGTGATGCCCGAGTCAGGAACTTGGGGAAAGGAGCCACGCTGGTGTCACCTGTCTGAGCCACCTGGCCAAAACAGGGGCACCGCCCAGCTCCCCGAGATCCCACGCCCCCACCAGAGCCGATGAAGGCAGTTGCCGGGGGCTCCCTTACCTGCCGAGAGGAGGTGCTGTTAACGGGATCGGGCACCGGTGCAAGAAGGCCGGGTGGGTTCTTTTTGTGAACGCTATTCATACCAGGCATTTTAGTGATTTTACACGCTTTGTTACTAGTACTTGAATTCTTACGCTTTTTTCCTTCTGACGTGTCAAAAGAGAGGGGCAGAGAAGACACGGCATTGTGGGAGGCCAGGGAAAGATCCCCTGCGTGGAGCGCAAGGGAGGGCACAGAGAGGGGACAGGAGCCACTGCTGCCGCCCACCGGGCCCACCTGTCTCACTAGGTCCGCAGGGCCACCGGGCAGCGAGGTCCGTCCTGAGGGCTCCAGCTTGGCACTGAGCGGGCTCACCCCGTTGTTTGAGTTGTGCACGGACAGACTGTTATAGGGAGGGGCCGCCTGATAGGAGTTCAAAGCGGAACTGGCATTCAAAACGCAGTTCTTTTTGTGGGTCCCTGACAATGGGGACGAGAGGGAGGTCTGCAAGGACAGGGAGGAGGAGGAGGAGGAGGAGGAGGAGGAGGTGGAGGAGGAGGAGGAAGTCGAAGACTGTGGCTTCCTCTTTTTGTTACTTGGAGACTCTTCGCTCCGGGCGGACAGGTCTTTGAGTTTTGAGGATTTGCTGGTTTTGGTTTTGGATGGCTTGTGGGATGGGGAAGGGATGACAGCTGGTATCGGGGACACGGCGGATGGGGCCTTGAAGGTTGAGTCCATGATGCTGAGGGTAGCGGCCACATGGGGGAAAGCTGTGGTGTGGGACATGAGGACGCGCGGGTCCGGCGATGCCACAAAAGCTGCGTCAGGGAGCATGGCTGATGTCATTATGTAAGAAGAGGTGAGTCTCGAGCTGATGGGAGCTGAAGGAAGATACACAGCACTGGGGTTGCTGAAAGGCTGTAAAACGGATGCTGGCACAGGGGTGGTGATGTGGGCTGCTGGCGAGGGCATGGGGCTATCTGCCGCAGGAGGGATCTTCCTAAACACGAGAGAAGAGCCAGAGAGAAACAGTGAGACATTGGGCTGGCATCGCCTGGGAGGCTCGGTGAGTCTGAGGGGGGCAGGGTTACATAGGACACCCCGGCAGAACCAGACTATGGAGGATGGCGCCTTGAAGGATGGTGAGGTCTGAAGGATGGCCCTTCCCTGCGCTGCCCCCCACCGCAACATCTAGCAGCTACCTGGACGCCCTCAGGTTTCCCGCAGCCAGTGCCCCCGCGTCCCGGCTACTCACTGGACAGCGGCCGAGTTGGGTTCGTGAGTGAAACGCGAGTGTTTCTGGGAATATCAACGGCCTCGGCTATCTCTGTGCCCATCCTCCCATTTGGCGGTGATCAAAGTAGATTTTTTTTTTTTTTTTAAATTTCAATTTTTTTGTTTTTTCGAGGTAGAGTAGCTCAGGCTGAACTGGGATTCACTGTGGCCTCGAACTCACGGAGATCCTCCTACCTCTGCCTCCCCAGTGCTGGGATTTAAAGGCGTGCGCCACCATGCCCGGCTACGAAAGTGGTTTTGAATGAGCATTTTTGAATTTAGGTTTTGGCTTAAAGTAAGAAATAGGAAGAGAGAGCTTATGGATATGGGGAGAGGGCAGAGTTTTTTCCTCCTCTGCCCACTGCAAACTTTCTGAACCCTTCTTCCCCACACTAGTCTTGGCTGGAGGCCTTCTCTCTGCAGGTCAGCAACCTTGTGTTCATCATCTAGAGCTCCCGGAGAGATTCTTTCCCATGTTAGCCCATGGGATTGAACCTAAGGGCTCACTCACGTGAGGCAAGCATTTTACCACTGAGCTTTCTCCAGCCCCTCTTTTTACTTATTTATTTTTGTTTTCAGGTTCTCACTCAGTTGCCTAGATTGGACTTGACCTTACTCTGTAGTCTAGGCAGGCCTTGAACTTGTGACTTCCTGTCTCAACCTGCAAGTATCTGGGATCACAGGCCTGTGCCACCAAGCCTAGCAGGGACCTCCGCATTTTCCTCTTCATCTCACTCTCTCTCATCAGGGTTGGAATGAAGAACTTCTGCCAGATAGTCCTGTTCCTGTGTTGTGAGAAGGCCCGGAGAAGCAGACCCATAGTTAAGGTGTGAGAGAAGGGTAGGAGGACAGTTTGCAGATAGGGAAAAAGAAAGCCACAGTTGTCTTCCTGGAAATGGGCTGCGGTGGGGGGGGGGGGGGCGCGGGCAGTGCCTCAGGACCAAGTCCTTGGAGCCAAGGCCAGCATCAGGCACTTTTGGGACCTCTGTAAACTCTTCCCTTTAATTTTTTTTTTTTTTTTTTTTTTTTTGGTGACAGTGGTGCTATGCAGGCTGGCCTTTAACTTTTGATCTTCCTGACTCAGCCTTTTAAATGCTGGGATTCTGAGTGTATGCTCCGCTAACAGCTAGCCACAACCCCACTGCCTTTTGCCACGGGCAGGAAATGGCTCCTGCTGCAAACTTACGAGAGGAGAGCGCTGCTGCTCCTCTGAGTGTGGGGGTGAGAGGCGGACACAGGAGCCTCGGGGTCCCTGTCCTCTTTGCAGGAAAGAGCTGTGACCTCAGGAGCCGGCGAATGTCTCCGAGGTAGTGCCTTTTGATTTCTTTCTTGCTTTTCTTTTTTGGGGGTGGGGTGGTTTCAAGGTTTCCGCTCTAGCTCAGGCTGGAATTCACTAAGTAGTCTCAGGGTGGCCTCGAGCTCAGGGTGATCCTCCTACGTCTGCTGGGATTAAAGGTGTGCGCCACCACACCTGACTAGCTTTTGGATTTCTTACATTGGATGTCCCCCTGACTCTTAGGAACTTTCCTTTATTATTTTTTTTTATGTTTTTAAAAATTATTATCATCATTAACAACATCATGTGTTGGTACCCTCTTTTCTCTCACCCCTGCCCCCATTCCGTTGGGGACGCTCCTCAATGGGGTTGCTGGTATTCCCTATGGAGTTGTAGTTTATGCGTTGTGGGAGCAGAAGCCCGTGGTTTTTTTTTTTGGGTGGGGGGAGAACCTTCCTTTTTGGGAAGCAGCCCTAGAAGGCAAGGCTGACATGTCTGTTCTTGGGCTGGCTTGGAACAAACACCCTGGGGGACAGGCCCTCACACCACCCACCCTCCTTTCTGAAAGCCACTTTCAGGTGTGGCAGGGGCCCCCCATGAGAAGGAAGCACCTCTCCGGGATGTCCTCTTTCTGAAGAGCCCTCGACTGTCCACACGTATACAACCTGTGGCTACGATCTCTAGGGAGCTAGCCTGAGGCATCCATGAACACAGAAGCACAGCGTCTTTGCAAATGCCATCCCGAGGGGGCCAAATGTAAGTGGCTAATCCTGCCAAGCCCGCAGCAGCCGTGACCATGAAGGTGCCCCAGAAGTCCCCTCCTCTAAAGCCTCCAGATTGACAAAGCTCCTGTTGACCCGAACAAGGTGGTCCACGGATACTTGTTGCAACGAATGGATGAGTGAATGAATGAATGAGGCCATGGACAGATGGATGGGAGGCGGACGGGCGAGCAGGTGAATCTCGGCAGCAACACAACCATATTGTCAGGGACTATGCATACTGGGCGAGGACTCCCATAGACTCAGACCAGGAAGGTCGCACACATCCTTAGAACTGTCTGGCACTGCACAACCCCTTCCTAGCAGGGCCGGGGCGCATATTTAGAGAGTAAGGCATCGGCAGAACCTTCTTGCTGTCTTTGTTGCCCCGCTGTGGTACAGCGGGCGCCCCTCAACCTACTCTTGGCTCCTGTCCCTACTGGTTAATGTTCAGAGGAAAATAGATGGCGGCAAAGGGTTGACCATTACTTGCAATAAAAGGTAATTTACAAACACCAGCTAGCTCATTGAGGGAAGCTCCCCTCCTGAGGACCTTGGATGGGATTTTTAATGTCCCAATTTATGGTTTCCTCATGAAATACTTGCTATAAATTCATGCCTCAACTTGTGCTGATAAGCAAAGTTGAAACCTTAAATCTTAACTGGCCCCGTTCAGGAATTGGAATGTGTGTTCCTTTTGGCATAATTTCTAGTCCTTTCTTCTCTCTCCTCCAAGCCTCAGTGGGCAGCCAGGACAGGGGGAAGAGCAGGGTAAGGGGCTGTCACTACAAATCCTTTTCCTCATGTTTAACAGTTTCTGTGTTTTCCAGGTGCCAAATGATGGTGGATTTCACCTCAGCTGGGTTAGGCCCTGCCTTCAGCTTTGCACACTGGCCTATGGAAGGAAGTCCTGCACCAAAGCCCAGAGATGCGAATCAATTCCTGACAGCGCCCATCCTCCCCTGCCAGCTGGCACGGTGATCCAGATGCTGACCTGGCTGCAAGAGAATACTGGGTTGGCGTCTCCTGATGCAGGGTTAAGTGCTTGTTAAAGAAAAAAGAGTCTTGGCCGTTCCTTTTCTTCCTAAGATCTTCCACGCCCCCTCCAGGTTCGGGCCCGTCAGGGCCTGGGGTGTGGGCAGCGAGGCCGAGAGGGCAGCGAGGTGCTACGCTCTCCAGAGTTGACACCCAGGCAGCCCCAATGTTGCTCAGTGACAGCAGATTGGTTAGGCAAGTCCTGAACAGGGGGGAGGGACCTGATGCCCTGTGGCTCGGGCTTCTGTGCCTGAGGAGGAAAGGAATATGGAGCTTGAGCTGACAGGACACCAGGGAGCGAAATACAGATCAACACATTCCTTCCGCGTGTACTATCACACAGGGGAGCAGAGAGAGCCGCGGGGGTCACCAGGGCTGACTGCCGTCGCGGGGAACCGGGGCGGAAGGTTAAATCACCACAAGTCATGTACAAGAAGGTTATCTCCACATAGTGCCCCTTTGTTTATTTCTTGTTTGTTCTGTTTTTATTTTTCTTTTAAAGTAGGGTCTCGCTCTAGCTCAGGCTGACCTGTAGTCTCAGGGTGGCCTTGAACTCACGGTGATCCTCCTACCTCTGCCTCCTGAGTGTTGCACCACCACACCTGGCCTTTATTGGGGTTATGCATGAACACAAATAGAAAGAAATCGAGGACTGTCCTGTGGACACCTTGGGTGGTCACTCACATGAGAAGGACTGCCATGCACCTCTTGTGGCCCTTGTCTAGGTTCTATGAGGATTCAGTGTTAGTCTTGAGGCCCCTGAGAGCGCTCAGTGAGCACACAGCAGAGCGCGGGGCATCACCAGGCACCAGAGCTGCCCGAGGGAGGAGCAAGTTGTGGGCTCTGTGGGCAGCTCAAGGGTCTTAGCTGCTCCCGGAGCCCTGCATGACACGAGCCGTGCCTTTTCTGTCATGACAGCTACAGGTCCCTTTGGAGGAGTGCCGGGTGGGGACATCCCGAGCTTGGCCCTTCATTATCAAATGGCCAAAAATGTAGTTCCTAATGGGTCATGGTGGAGAATGTCTAGGTCCGTTCTTCCTTCACAAGAACATTCTAAGGTTTGTTTCCTTTTTTGTAAACTGATTGACAGGTCAGCGTGTTGGGCAGTGTCGGAGAATAAGTAGAGAGAGATGAAACGCGAGCTGGAGTTTAGGGAAGAAAGAGAAGCAGAGGGGAGGAGAGGACCCTGGGGAGGTGAGAAGGGCCAAAGACAAACTTCGCCAACTTCACGACATTGCTCAGGACCTGCCCTGTTGGCAACTATACCTGCTTGTTCACAGGACAGCAACGATCTGGAAAGGGGTCTGTAACCATTATGAAATCCCCAGTATCACTGCCATATCATTCACATTATCAACAGAAGCAAATTCTTCATATCTTTAAATGTTCGGAGTAGTAATAACAAGGCCCTATAACGCTCTTAAGTAAACGAGATCTTACCCAGTCACCTTGTCATTTGATATCACCAACACAAAAAGGATCTTTCGGGGAGGCAAAGAATACAGCACACTGTCTGTGCTGCTAAAAATTGCCAGGCAAGCCATTTATTAGCGCTGACGATTTCAGACTCAACCCCAAACCCCGATTTCAGGGTCATTTTGTCCTATGGCAAGCCAGCTGCTGACTCCTGTGCTGAAAGTTAGGGTTCAGGCAACGGTGGGGTAGCTCTCATCTTATATTGCACAGAAACTGCCCACTTACTTCCACATCTGTGAATTCAAGTGTTTTTCTACCATGGAGTTTAGTGCGAATCGAAAACGATCCCATCTTCTATCAAACACATAGTACCCTCGTCCTATGAGGCGACTCCCAAATGAGCAAAACTGTGAGGGGAAAAAAATATTTTAGTTTTGATTACAGGTTAATAAGCTAATATAAACCGTACAGAGAAAAATAGCATTTGCATAAAAACACACAGGGGTACCATTTTACTCCAAATAATAAAAAAAAAAAAGCAAGTAGTACTGAGGCCA
This sequence comes from Jaculus jaculus, assembly GCF_020740685.1. NCBI lineage: Eukaryota > Metazoa > Chordata > Mammalia > Rodentia > Dipodidae > Jaculus > Jaculus jaculus. The sequence goes on from NC_059117.1 coordinate 19,482,880, forward strand.
AAAATATTTCTGTGACGCTGTACTTGGAGCGCTGGGTCCCTGCAGAAGTTCCCAGCATAACAGCAATCTCCACATTCAGTTTTCTGTGGCACAGAGGGGCCACACTCTGCACTCCTGGCATCATGGTGCCCCTCATCTCGGGGACCTGCGGTTCTCTGCCCTCCTCCTAAGGATGGGAGCAGGTTTCTGGGCCAGATGGCACCTCTCTGTCTGACATCACATGGCCACTCTTCTTCCGCCCGGAGGTACTCATGCCCTTCCCAGCCCTGGCTGCGTCTCTACTTCTCAGCACCCTTGGAACATGTCACACTTCTAGGATCTTGCTCATGTTGTCCCCTCTGTCTGTCATCTCCTTCCTTCCTTGGCAATCCTGCTTGGTGTCTTATGCACAATTTTCATTGTGAATGGCCTCCTCTGAGTGAGCTTCCCGTGGGAACACTGACAGCATGTCTATTGTACACTCTATCTCACTTTAGAATCAGTACACACACACACATACACACACACACACACACACACACGCAAGGCCTATGTATTTGTTGACCATCAATGTGTAAACAGTAGGGATTCTATACTCCTCCTACTTAATATTAGGAACATAGAGATTTGGAATAAAAAAGTAGATAGTAGATTTAGAAGATTGAGGCACAAGAATCAAGGGTTCAAAGCCAGCCTGCATATATAGTAAGACTCTGTCACCAAAAAAAAAAAAAAAAGGAGTTAAGGGGCTGGAGAGATGGCTTCGCAGTTAAAGTGCTTGCCTGCAAAGCCAGAGGAACCAGGTTCAATTCCCCAGGACCCACATAAGCCAGATGCACAAGGGGGCGCATTCACCTGGAGTTCGTTTGCAGTGGCTGGAGGCCCTGGCGTGCCCATTCTCTTTTTCTCTCTCTCTCTGCTTCTTTTTTTCTCTCTCTCAAGTAAACAAATAAATAAAAATTAAAAAGGGGGGACAGAGGCTGGAGAGATGGCTCAGTGGTTAAGGTGCTTCTCTTAAATAAATAAATAATTAATAAATACATAAATGTTTAGGGGCTGGAGAGATGGCTTAGTGGTTAAGGCGCTTGCCTGCAAAGCCAAAGGATCTCAGTTTGATTCCCCAGAACCCATGTAAGCCAGATGCACAAGGGGTACATGCATCTAGAATTCGTTTACAGGGCTGGAGGCCCTGGCACGATCATTCTGTTTTTCTACCTGCCTATTTCTGTATCTATCTTTCTCTCTTAAATAAATAAATAAATATATAAATAAAAATTAAAAAAAATTTAAAGGAAGCTGGGGAGATGGCTTAGCAGTTAAGGCATTTGTCTGCAAAGCCAATGGACCTCGGTTTGGTTCCCCAGCACCCATGTAAACCAGATGCACAAGGTGGCACGTGCATATGGAGTTTGTTTGCAGTGGCTGGAGGCTCTGGCACACCCATTCTCCCTCTGCCTCTTTCCCTCTCTCACTCTTTTAAATAAATAAATAAATAAATAATAATAATTATTATTTTTTTTTGGTTTTCTGAGGTAAGGTCTCACTCTGGTCCAGGCTAACCTGAATTAACTATGTAGTCTTAGGGTGGCCTCGAACTCTTGGCAATCCTCCTCCCTCTGCCTCCTGAGTGCTGGGATTAAATGTGTGTGCCACCATGTCCGGCTCATAAATGAATTAAATTTTAAAAAAATTTAAAAAAGGAGTTAATTGGGGGAGGATAAGGTTCCACCAAAGTGTTTAAAGCAAACCATAGAATTTAAAACATATGGTTTAAATACAGGCCTTCAGATGGTTAAGAACCACTGATTACGATGTAGAGGCCAGTAGACATTCAGGAAGCAGCCTCTGAGAAGGTGACATCTGGCTGCTCTGGAGCTCAGGCAAGTCTGCAAATGACTTTATAACTCAAACGAAGCTTTTTCCCCTCCTCCAGGCCTTCCAGCAGCTGCCTGGCCTCCAGCCCAGACACAGTGCTAGATTGGCACCCGCTGCACAAATGCATCCTGGAGCCAGCGTCTGGGACTGCTCTCAGGAGAAAGGGTCGGGCCTTCCCTTTGTTCTGCTTCTGCTAGGGGGTATTTTTTCATGTTGATTTTTTGGTAGGGGATGGTTTGTACAAAAACCTTACTATTGGGCTGGAGAGATGGCGTAGCGGTTAAGCGCTTGCCTGTGAAGCCTAAGGACCCCGGTTTGAGGCTCGGTTCCCCAGGTCCCACGTTAGCCAGATGCACAAGGGGGCGCCCGCGTCTGGAGTTCGTTTGCAGTGGCTGGAGGCCCTGGCACACCCATTCTCTCTCTCTCCCTATCTGCCTCTTTCTGTCTGTCTCTGTCACTCTCAAATAAATAAATAAAAATGAACCAATAAAAAAATATTAAAAAAAAACCTTACTATCAACCAAAGCTACTGCTACAGGAAAACACACACAACTTTTCCATATCCTCATATTAGGCTCTTGTTTTGTACGTGTGTTTCTTTTTTTTGGTGGGGGGGGTGCATGCACAGATGCACCTAGAAATGCATGCATGTGAGGACGGAGGATGGCCTTGGGTGATTCCTCAGGCTCCAGCCACCTTTTCTGAGACAGAGCCTCTCTCTCTCTCGCTCCCGGCACTCATCAAGTAGTCTAGACTAGTTGCCCAGCAAGCCCTAGGGATCCACCTCCCCAGTGCTGCTATTACAAGTGAGCACCACTTTGCTGGGCTTTAAAAATATATTTTATTTTTAATTTATTCTCTCTCTATATATTTTGTTGTTGTTGTTTTTTGTTTTTCGAGGTAGGGTCTCACTCTAGCTCAGAATGTCCTAGAATTCACTATGTAGTCTGAGGGTGGCCTTGAACTCTTGGCAATCCTCCTACCTCTGCCTCCCAAGCGCTGGGCTTAAAGGTGTGCATTACCACACCTGGCTCTTTTATTCTATTTCTAAAAAATTATTTTTTAAAATATTTTATTTATGAGAGAGAGAGAGACGGAGAGAATGGACGCACCAGGGCCTTCAGCCACTGCAAACAAACTCCAGACGCATGTGCCGCCTTGTGCATCTGGCTTACATGGGTCCTGGGGAATCAAACCAGGGTGTTTTGGCTTTGCAGGCAAACGCCTTACTGCTAAGCCATCCCTCCAGCCCTTATTTTTATTTATTTATTTTGTTTTTTTCAGGTAGGGTCTTGCTTTAACTCAGGCTGACCTGGAATTCACTATGTAGTCTCAGGGTGGCCTCGAACTCATGGCGATCCTCCTATCTTGGCTCTATTTATTTATTTGACACAAGAGAAAGAAGCAGATAGAAAGTAAGAGAGAAAGAGAATGGGTGTGCCAGGGCCTCCAGCTGCTATGAACAAACTCCAGACACATGTGCCACCTTGTGCATCTGGCTTAGGTGGGTCCTGGGGAATCAAACCAGGGTCCTTTTTAAAATGTGGGTTCTGGGGATCAAACTCAGGCCCTCATGCTTGCATGGCAAGTATTTTCCTGTGGTAGTTAACTCTCAAGCCCTTACGGTCTTACTGACTGAGGAGGAAAACATGCTAGAAAATTCTCCAAAACAGAAGCTGGGCTCTGCCTGTACCTGGGAGCTATTCTAAGCCTGGTCGGCATTTGTTCCTTCATCTAACTGCTAAGGACACACTGAGTGAGGGTTCGTTACAAGAATGATTTAATATGTCAGTTGGCCACGAGAGAGGAGAAAGCAAAGAAACAAACTCATGACTTTTCCATTTGTGTCAGCCAAACATGATGGTCCACTAATGTATCACGTCCGGAGCACAGCTTATCTGCCATAGCCACTTAAAGTATAGCTTGTTTGTCATAGCTGCTTATTTTTAAATTTTTATTTATTTACTAGAGATGGGGGGGGGGAGAGAGAGAGAGAGGGAGAGAGAGAGAAAGAATGGGTGTGCCAGGGCCTCTAGCCACTGCAAACGAACTCCAGAGACATGTGCCACCTTGTGCATCTGGCTTACATGGGACCTGGAGAATCGAACCTGGGTCCTTAGGCTTCGCAGGCAAGTGCCTTAACCGCTCAGGCATCCCTCCAGCCCCGCCGCAGCAGCAGCTTCAAGTATAGCTCGTCTGCCATCGCAGCTTGTTCTGTGGACAGATGTCTTTCGCTGTCCTCCAGAGCCTGGCCTTTGCACAGAGCCTCGCCTCTCCTTCGGACTCTGGAGCTAGAGGCCCTTTCATTTTTGGCTCCCAGTGCGATGCCACCCAGATGCCAAGTTAGGAGGCCATGGAGGTTGGCAAAGCTGCAGATGGCTGCAGATGCTCACTGTGGCCGACCCCGCTGCTTCCATCCTCATCCACCGCGTCCTTGCTGACGTGGCACGGTCTCTTTCCTGTTAACACAGCCATACTTTTCGTCCTGATATCTGATGTGCAGTGGTAGCCCGGAAGAACGTGTCTCCTCCCAGCACCTAGGGATGCATCCTAGCTGGCGTCATCTGTGTCACGGTAATCCTTTCCTTCTGTCACCCCAGTGTAAGGGCAGGCATGTGACCCAGTTTTGGTAGCTATAATGGGAACTCTGTGAAGTCGGCTAGGGATGTCATAGAAAGAAAGATCTTTTCTTTCTTTTCCCTCCCTCCCTTTTTGTAAACAAATACAGTTTTCGGAAGACCCCTTCCTGTGTGTTCCTTTCTATCCTACGCTATACCAGAATGCCAGCGGTAAGGATGTGACACGGGAGCTACATTCGACATGTTAAAATCATGCACTCATGAAAGGTGAAGACGGTCACGTCACATGGTGGGGAAGCTAAACCAAGCTTGGCAGGTACTTTTAGGCTTCTTGCCATGTAAGATAATTACATGCCCTTCCTGTGAATAAGGGCTAGAATTTTCTACGATTGGCAGGCAAAAGTGTTCCAAGTCATCCCTATTCCTTCACTAGCTGAGAAGCAAAGTCCCAGGCTGTAGGAGAATCACAACCATCGTTCCCACAAAGGAGAAGGGCGTCTGGCCTCCCATTCACCGTGCTGGGGAGGAGGGCCTTGCTGTCACGTGCTTAACGCCTGGTTTCATGTATGTAATCTCTGAGATCTTTAGTCACTCCAAGCTAGCCCTGCAGGCTCAGGCTGCCACCACCATGGGCACTGTTCCCAGGGCCCCACATTCAGCTCTATGACGATCACATCAGGCATTTCCCTTCTCAAGGGCTCATAAGGCAGATATCAGTGAGCCTCCAGCTGATGTCTTGATTTCTCACTTTGATATCCATGACCGTCTGAACTGTTGAAGCAGACTCATTCAAGCAGCTGGAAAGTGCCCTTTTGTTAATAAGCAATCGTGCTGAAACTAACTAACTCTCTCTCTCTCAGCTTTGGTGTCAGATGGTCACAGTAATTACAGTACAGCCATCAGGAAAGACCAGCAGTGATGGCTTGTACCTGAGCTGCCACTAAGACAGTTTCCAGAGCAGGAATGCCTGGCTAAGTTTGGACCAGAGGTTCTGGTTTTAGATGGGCAAGACCAGAGGTTGGCTCCCAAGGTCTTTTGTACAGACACCATTTCTCATGCACTCTTCCTTCATGATGGGCCACAAATGCCAGGCATTTGAAGGATTATGCCCAGCCAGGAGCCCTTCCCTTTTCTTTGGTGATGGTTTTATTTATTTAAGAAGTGTCATCTGGTTATCTGGCTTATTTTTTTAAAAATAATTTATTTATTCATTCAGAGAGAGGGAGAAGGAGGCAGGTAGAACGGGCATGGCAGGGCCCTCTAGCTACTGCAAAGGAACTCCAGACACATGTGCCACTTTGTGTACCCGGCTTAGGTGGGTACTGGAGAATGAACCTAGGTCCTTTGGCTTTGTAGGCAAGCGCCTTAACCACTATGCCATTTTTCCAGCCCTATTTTTCTTTCCTTTTCTTTCTTTTTTTTTTTTTGAGGTAGGGTCTCATTTGAGCCCAGGCTGACCTGGAATTCACTATGGAGTCTCAGGGTGGCCTCGAACTCACAGCAATCCTCCTACCTCTGCCTCCCGAGCGCTGGAATTAAAGGCGTGCACCACCACGCCTGGCTCCTATTTTTCAATTATCTATTTATTTTGGGATTTAAAAAAAATTTTTTATTAGCATTTTCCATGATTATAAAAAAAAATCCCATGGTAATTCCCTCCCTTATTTTGGGATTTTGAGGAAGGGTCTCACTCCAGCTCAGGCTGACCTGGAATTCACTATGTAGTCTCAGGGTGGCCTTGAACTCATGGTGATCTTCCTACCTCTGCCTCCTGAGTGCTGGGATTAAAGGCATGTGCCACCGTGCCTGGGTTATTATTTTATTTTTTATTTGACAGACAGAGAGAGGTAGATAGAATAAACATGCCAGGCCCTCCTGCCACTGCAAATGAACTCCAGATGCATATGCAACCTTATACATCTGGCTTTATGTGGGTCCTGGGGAATGGAACCTAGCTTTGCAGGCAAGCACCTTAACTGCTGAGCCACCTCTCCAGCCCTCCTTTGGTGATTTTTTTTTTTTTGAAGGTAAATTCTCACTCTAGCCCAGGCTAACCTGGAATTCACTTTGTAGTCTCAGGGTGGTCTTGAACTCATGGCAATCCTACCTCTGCCTCCCAAGTGCTAGGATTAATTCCTGGACGCATATCATCTACCAAAGCTAAACTCAGAGCAGATTAATCACCTCAATGAACCCATCACACTCATGGAGATTGAAAAAGTAATAAAAAATCTCCCAAAAAAGAAGAGTCCAGGACCAAGTGCTAGGATTAAAGGCGTGTGCCACCACGCTGGCTTTCCTTTGGTGATGTTTAAAGACATTTATAATACCATCATTTAACTTCAGGGTTAATCCTTCAGGTAAAGCTTGGCACTAGAGCCCTTTCCTTAGGAGTGTAGGCTTTTTAAAAAATATATTTTATTTATTTATTGGAGAGAGATAGAGAGATAGAGAGAGAGAGAAGAAGGTAGATAGAATGGGCATGGCAGAGCCTCCAGCTACTGCAAAGGCACTCCAGATGTACCACCTTGTGCATCTGGCTTACGTGGATCCTGGAGAATCGAACCTGGGTCCTTTGGCTTTGCAGGCAAGCGCCTTAACCACTAAGCCATTTCTGCAGCCCAGGAATGCAGCAATTTTGCCAGTACTGACAAGGTGCCTGTGAGTCATAAGGGCAACCACACAGAAGGGGCAGAGGAGGCCTACCGCAAGAGGCTTGGGGTGGTGCGTGGAGAACTGGCAGTCTAGCTTCTCAGATTCGTCCGCTCCGTCCATCTCCCCTTCATCACTGGACAGCCGGCTGGCGAGTTCACCTCCGGCTGCGGGCGCGGGGGGCTCCGGAGTGGAGCCGCTGTGATTTGAAGATGCACTGCTGCTTATGCTGTTTGCAGATGATGGCCTAGGAGAAAAACAAACAGTGAAAGCTTTCCTGAGGTGGCAAGAACCACCTATTTCATGGCACCATAAAGCAGTCCTGTCTCTATGTCAGGGAGGGCAGGTCAATGTCAATTTTCCAAAAGCAAAATAATTAAGGCTGAAGGGTTAAGTGATGGCTCTCTACAGTGACCTGGTGGCGACAGGTTCTCCCTGACTTCCTGTCTCCTGGGCACAATACAGGCAAAGCTCCGGTGTGAGGGGAAAGACTGACAGCGTGAACTTATCCAGAACTCATCCTCTATGCGTTCGTGACTATCCATCTTTCTGCACGGAAGTCAAGTGTGCTCATGCATGCTTGCTTCTTTGGAAAAGTCCAAGCTGACAGGAAGATCCTGTAACCAGGCGAACACCATCAGACTGACCAATAAAATCTTAGTCATAAAGCAACAGTCCCGGGCTGGAGAGATGGCTTAGTGGTTAAGGCGCTTGCCCGCAAAGCCTAAGGATCCAGGTTTGATTCCCCAGTACTCATGTAAGCCAGATGCACAAGGTGGCACATACGCCTGGAGTTCGTTTGCAGTGGCTAGAGGCCCGGGAGTGCCCATTCACTCTTCTCTATCTGCCCCTTCCTCTCTCTCAAATAAATAAATAAAATTTTAAAAAAAGAAACATGCCTGTGACTACTTTCTTTGCTGTTAAACTATGACTATATGAAACCACTGCCATGCAAAAAACAAGATTTTGTCCCAGTGACAGGCAATGGCCACTTACCCTCAGCCATACCCTTTTCTTTTTTTTTTAATTTTTTTTTCTGTTTTATTTATTTATTTGAGAGGGACAGAGAGAGAGAGAGAATGAGGCCGAGAGAGAGAGAGAGAATGGGCGCGCCAGGGCCTCTAGCCACTGCAAACGAACTCCAGACACATGTGTCCCCTTGTGCATCTGGCTAACGTGGGTCCTGGGGAATCAAGCCTCAAACCGGGGTCCTTAGGCTTTACAGGCAAGCGCTTAACTGCTAAGCCATCTCTCCAGTCCCATACCCTTTTCTTAATATTGAGCTGTGTAAGGTTTAGTAGTATCTTCTAAGGATGGGTGTTTCAATTCAATTTCATATATGTAGTTTATTTATCTATTTGAGAGAGAATGAGAGAGAGAGACAGAGAGACAGAGAGAATGGGTATACCAGGGCCTCCTACCACTGCAAACTGCAGACACGCGTCACTTTATGCATCTGGATTTACATGAGTATTGGGAACTGAACCCAGGCCACCAGGCTTTGCAAGCAAGTGCCTTTCAACATCTCTCTAACCCCCCAGTTTAATTTTTTTAAAAATTTATTTATTTATTTATTTGAGAGCGACAGACACACAGAGAAAGACAGATAGAGGGAGAGAGAGAGAGAATGGGCGCGCCAGGGCTTCCAGCCTCTGCAAACGAACTCCAGACGCGTGCGCCCCCTTGTGCATCTGGCTAATGTGGGACCTGGGGAACCGAGCCTTGAACCGGGGTCCTTAGGCTTCACAGGCAAGTGCTTAACCGCTAAGCCATCTCTCCAGCCCCCCAGTTTAATTTTTTGCAAACCCTCTTACCTATTCCCTGGCATGGTTGGCTCATTATAGGTGTTGAGAAATTTTCTTAATGAAGGAATCAGTGAATTTGATAATATAATCTAATACATATCACCTCAATTATCACTAAAGTCATAAAAAAGCAATGTCTCACTCACAGGTAGCTCTATATACTTCTTAAGCAGTGAAAAACACGGTAAAAATCAGAAAATTGTAGAAAGTTAAAAGAGGCAGCCTGGCATGGTGGCGCATGCTTTTAATCCCAGCACTGGGGAGGCAAAGGTAGGAGGATCACTGTGAGTTCGAGGCTAGCCTAAGACTAGATAGTGAATTCCAGGTCAGCCTGGGCTACAGGGAGACACTACCTTAAAAAAACCAAAAGAAAAAACACGTTAAAAGAGGGGGAAAAAAACCAGGTGTGGTGGCACTGATAATCCCAGCACCTGGGAGGTAGAAGCAGGAGGACCAGAGTTCAAGGTCATCACCTACAGTTAGTTATGAGGCCAGTCTGGGATATTTGAGATCATGTCTTTAAAAAAAGTTGGAGCCGGGTGTGGTGGCACAGGCCTTTAACTCCAGCACTTGGGAGGCAGAGGTAGGAGGATTGCCATGAGTTTGAGGTCATCCTGAGATTACACAGTGAATTCCAAGCCAGCCTGGGCTAGAGTGAGACCCCACCTCAAAAAACCAACCCGCCCAAAAAAGTTGGGGCTTGAGAGATGGCTCAGTGGTTAACGGTGCTTGCTTGCGCAAAGCCTGATGGCTGGGTTCAATTCCCTAGTACCCACGTAAAACCAGATGCACTAAGTGGCACATGTGTCTGAAGTTCATTTGCAGAGGCAGGAAGCCCTGACGTGCCCATTCTCTCTCTTTAATAACAATAAAAAAAATGTTAGCAGAGGAATGGTTAGTTATATATCAGGGAGAGGTAGCAAAGATGTGGAAAAACAATTCTGAGGGTTTGAAAAAATCAATATATATTTTAGTTTTTCAAGGTAGGGTCTCACTCTAGCCCAGGCTGACCTGGAATTCACTACGTGGTCTCAGTGGACTCGGACTCACAGTGATCCTCCTACCTCTGTCTCCCGAGTGCTGTGACTAAAGGTGCACGCCACCATGCCCAGCCCACATCAAGTTTTTAAAAAATGTTTTTGGGTTTATTTTTATTTATTTATTTGAGAGCGACAGACAAAGAGGCAGAGAGAGAATGGGCACGCCAGGGCTCAGAGAGAGAGAGAGAATGGGCACGCCAGGGCTTCCAGCCACTGCAGACGAATTCCAGACACGTGCGCCCCCTTGTGCATCTGGCTAACGTGGGACCTGGGGAACCGAGCCTCGAACCGGGGTCCTTAGGCTTCACAGGCAAGCGCTTAAGCACTAAGCCATCTCTCCAGCCCAAGTTTAGTTTTTTTTTTTTTTTTTTTTTAAGGAGTTTCTTCTCCTGCCTTCTGCTTAGAGCATGCTGCACGGAGCAGCATGTTGGATTTCTCACTCTTCTTTCTCATTTACACCCTGTAGTATTTGTGGTCTTGAAATATCAGGTCTCAAATAGCTGATTGCAGGCCAGATTCTGAAAACAACTGTTAAGATCGGGTAGAGGACTGCTGTGGAGATGGCTCGGTGGATAAGGCGCTTGCTGGGCAAGTGTAAACACCTGTGTTGGATCCCCAGCACTCACATGAAAAGCCAGATGCGTTGGAGCCTCTCTGTAATCCCAGGGCACCTCTGGTTCGAAGAAAGGCAGACACGGGAGGATTTCCCGGAGGTTCTCGCCAGCTAGCTTGGCGAACACAGCTGCGAATAAAAGAGACCCTGTCTCGGGGCTGGAGAGATGGCTTAGCGGTTAAGGTGCTTGTCTGCAAAGCCGAAGGACCCAGGTTCAACTTCCCAGAACCCACGTAAGCCAAATGCACAAGGGGGCGCATGCATGTGGAGTTCGTTTGTAGTGGCTGGAGGCCCTGGTATGTCTATTCTCTACCTCTTTCTCTTTCTCTCTCAAATAAATAAAAATAAAGAAAATATATTTAAAAAACAAACTAGTGTCTCATGCATGTTAGGTAGGTGCTCTGCAGAATAATCCCACCCCCTTCCTTTTTAATTGTTTTTTTTTTTTAAAGAGCTGGGCATGATGGCATATACCTTCAATCCCAGCCTCTTGCGTTTTTAAAAAATTATTTATTTATTTGAGAGAAAGAAAGAGGCATAGAGAAAGAAAGAGAGGGAGAGAAAGAGAGAGAATGGGCGTGCCAGGGCCTCCAGCCACTGCAAATGAACTCCAGACACATGCGCCCTTTGTGCATCTGGTTTACATGGGTCCTGGGGAATCAAACCAAGGTGTTTTGGCTTTGCAGGCAAATGCCTTTAACATTAAGCCATCTCTCCAGACCCCCTTTTAATTTTTATTTTGAGACAGTCTCCCTAAGTTACTCAGAGTTACTAAGGCCGGTCTTGAACTTTCAATACTACTGCTTCAGTTTCCAGAGACTGGGGTTACAGGCCTGTATCACCAGACCTAACCTGACTACCTTTATTATTATTATTATTATTATTATTATTATTATTACTATTTCTTATTTGAGAGAGCGAGAGGGAAAGAGGGAGAGAGAGAGGGAGAGAATGGGTGCGCCAGGGCCTCCAGCCACTGCAAATGAACTCCAGATGCATGCATCACCTTGTGCATCTGCCTTACGTGGGTCCTTGGGCTTTGCAGGCAAATGTCTTAACTGCTAAGCTATCTCTCCAGCCCTCCTTTTTTTCCCCAAGGGTCTCATTGACCTGAAATTCACTATGTAGTCTCAGGGTGGCCTCGAACTCATGATGATCCTTCTACCTCTGCCTCCCAAGTGCTAGGATTAAAGGCGTGAGCCACCACACCCAGCTGACTACCTTTAAAAACAATTTATTTATTTTTAGTTATTTATTTGAGAGCGACAGACAGAGAGAGAAAGAGGGAGAGGGAGAGGGAGAGAGAGAGAGAGAGAGAGAGAGAGAGAGAGAGAGAGAGAGAGAGAGAAAGGGAGAGAGAGAGGGAGAGAATGGACGTGCCAGGGCCTTTAGCCATTGCAAACGAACTCAAGCTGCATGTGCCACTTTGTGCATCTGGCTTACATGGGTCCTGGGGAATTGAGCATTGAACTAGGGTCCTTAGGATTCACAGACAAGCACTTAACTGCTAAGCCATCTCTCCAACTCTGACTACCTTCTTTTTAAATTGCAAGAATACTTAATATCTTTCTTAGCAAATTTTAAGAATATAACACATTATTAATTATAGTCACCATGTTGTCTGTATATTATCTCCCCAGAACTCTTGATACCTTCCATTGCCTTCTTCAACCCCTAGGCACTAGACCTTTCTAGTCTTCCTCTCTCTCTCACTTCTTTATTTTATTTTTTTTAAATTTCATTTATTTATTTTACAGAGGGAGGGAGGGAGAGAGAGAGAGAAAGAGAGCGAGAGAGAGAGAATGGGTATGGCCTCCAGCCATTGCAAATGAACTCTAGATGCATGCTGTACCTTGTGCATCTGACTTATGTGGATCCTGGGGAATTGAACCTGGGTCCTTTGGCTTTGCAGGCAAGCACCTGAACACTAAGCCATCTCTCTAGCCCCTCTTACTTATTTGAGAGAGAGAGAGAGAGAGAGAGAGAGAGAGAGAGAGAGAGAGAGAAAAGGCATGCCAGAGAATCCAGCCACTGTAATCAAACTCCAGACACATGTGCCACCTTGTGCGCCTGGCTTATGTGGGATTTGAGGCAGGCAGGGTCTCATTCTAGCTCAAACTGATGTGGCGCTCACTCTGTAGCCCAGGTTGGTCTTAAATTTACTGTGATCCTTCTACCTTATTCTCCTGAGTGCTAGGATATAAACATGAGCCATCACATCTGGCTTTCTTTCCTCCTTTCCTTCCTCTCTTCCTCCCTCCCTCCCTCCCTTTTTTTTTTTTTTATGAGAGAGTGAGAAATAGCAAAACAGAGAGAGAATTGGCAAGCCAGGGCCTCTGGCCACTGCAACTGAACTCCAGACATGTGCCATCTACTAGGCATGTGCGACCTTGTGCTTGCATCACCTTGTGCATCTGGCTTATGTGGGATCTGGAGAGCCAAACATGGGTCTTAGGCTTCACAGGCAAGTGCCTTGACCACTGAGCCACCCCTCCAGCCCTCTTCTATTTATTTATATTCTTCTTTGTGAGGGGCAAGGCAGGATTTTGCTATGCAGTCCAGGCTGACTTCAAAGTCACTATATTTCTGATGAAATCACAGCTCTATATCACTATGCCCTGCTTCTACTCCCGGTTTCTATGAGTTTGGATTCTTTTTAGATTCTATATATAAGTGGAGTCATATAGTATTTGCTTTTATTTCAGTTGCCATAATGCTCATTGCTGAAAATGGCTAGATTTCTTTCTTTTTATGGTTGAATAATAGTCTATTGTGCTATATAGATATCACTTTTTTTCCCCCCTTTCTTTTTGGCTTTGAGATAGGGTCTCATGTATTCCAGGCTGGCCAGGAACTTGCTATGTAGATAACGATGACCTTGAACTCTATTGATTCTCTTGTCCCTACCTCCTAAATGCTCAGATTAAAGGCATGAACCACCACGCCTGGCCCCTCTCTTTAGGTTTTCATAACGTAGTCCAGGTTGACTTTGAGTTAGCAATCCTCTTGCCTCAACCTCTCAAGTGCTGGGATTCCTGGTGTGTGTGCATCACTGACCTGGCCTAAGTGTTTATGTTTCTGTCAAGCTACACTACACTGGCCTATCAGCAGGTGCTTAGGTGCTTCCATCCCTTAGTGCAAAAAACATGAGCGCATGAGGCACTTGGAGAAGAGAAATCAAGCACACACTAATCTCCTTTCCCTCCTCACATCCTAACAAAGACAGTGAAGGGATCAAAAAGTATCACAGCCAAAGAACAAAGAGATCAGCAATGCCTGTGGTGATGACCTCCCAACGCCCAGGTAACCCTAAGCTAGTAGCTTTACTTTTCTTTCTTTTCCAGAGCCTTTTAAAAAAGTTTTATTTGTTTATTTGTAAGCAGAGAGAGAAGAAAGAGAAGAGACAGAGAAGGGAGACAGAGAATGGGCACACCAGGGTCTGGAGCCACTGCAAACAAACTCCGGATGCATACGCCCCTTGGGCATCTGGCTAATGTGGGTTATGGGGAATCGAACCTGGGTCCTTTGGCTTTGCAGGCAAATGCCTTAACTGCTAAGCCATCTCTCCAGCCTGAATCACTTTAATCTTGTTTGCTAGTGATTGGTTTAGAAATGGGCATGTGAAATCAAAGAACATTTATTTTTATTATGTTATTACTATATGTATAACATATTTTGGGGCGGGGTGTTTTGGCAAAGATTTTTTTTTCCTTCATATTTTTCACAGTAGCCATGAGCTCTGGCAGAAGAGGTTGCATGTTGGGGGTGAGGGAAGCTGTGTGTGAAGGGGCAGAAAGCATAAAGGAAGGCTATCACTTCAGCTCCACTTTTTAGTTAACCTGAAACTGCTCAAAAATATAAAGAAGCCGGGCATGGGGGTGCACGCCTCTAATCCCAGCACTCGGGAGGCAGAGGTAGGAGGATCACTGTGAGTTTGAGACTACATACTAAATTCTAGGTCAGCCTGGGCTTGAGTGGCACCTATGTTGAAAAACCAAATATAGAATTCCCGGATCCCTAGTCTGGAGGGTGCGTGCACTGAAATCTGTTCTTTTGTTTTTTTTTTCAGAGGGCTGGAGGAAATAAACTACCCCTCACACTTCAGCCAAGCCACAGCTGAACCCACAGAGAAATTGGGGAGATGAGCAAGAGTGCTGCTTCCATGCTGAACCTGATAATCAGCACAGGGTGAAGGAGACAGACCCTGAGGACACTCAACACCTACTAAGCAGAGATCCAGAGGCTTCTAAGAGCTCATTGCTAAAGTAGACTTAAAACTCACCCACCACGGCTCAGAGAATTTTGCAGCCGAGGGGGTGGAAAGATTGTTAGAGACACAGGTTGAGACATCATGCCCAGAGGCACTGCCTCAGCCCCAAAATAACTGACTGCTTGCTGCTCCCACAATGCATAAACCCACAACCGCACAGGGAATACCTGCGACCCCACTGAGAAGGGTCCCCAATGGAATGGGGGCAGGGATGAGGGAAAAGAGGGTACCAACACATGCTATATCCATACGAAATACGTTGTTAATAACAACAATAACAATAATAACCAAAAGAAAAAAAAAAGAAACAAATATAGGGCTGGAGAGATAGTTTAGCAGTTAAGGGGCTTACCTGTGAAGCCTAAGGACCCACGTTCAATTCCTCAGGTCTTATGTAAGCTACCTGTATAAGGTGACGCAGGCATGAGGTCACAAGTGTGCACAAGGTGGCGCATGCATCTGGAGTTTGACTGCAGAGGCTGGAGGCCCTGGTGCGCCAGTTCTCTCTCTCTCACACACACAAAAACAAGTCAAGTGTGTGTGAGCTCTACATAAGGAAAGTAGTCCCAGTTTCCCCTGGACCTTGTATCTGAGTGTGCCTAGAATGGCTGTGGCCATCTTGCTACAGGACTTTGAGGATGAAGGCCACTTTACTTTCTCACTGCTGTGAATAGGTATCTGTTCCCTTGAGGGATGACTCAAGGAAGGGTTTCATCTGGCTTACGGTTTCCATGAGCTACCCCCCATCATGCAGGACGGCAAGGCAGGACAGCTTATCACAGTGCAGTCAGAGGCAGGAGCAGGACGAGAAGCGCGGGGCTGGCTTTAGTTGTCAATGAAAAGTTAAAGAAGGGCTGCAGAGATGGCTTAGCGGTTAAGCGCTTGCCTGTGAAGCCTAAGGACCCCGGTTCAAGGCTCGATTCTCCAGGACCCACGTTAGCCAGATGCATGAGGGGGCGCACGCGTCTCGAGTTTGCTTGCAGTGGCTGGAGGCCCTGGCGCGCCCATTCTCTTCCCCTCTCTCTATCTGCCTCTTTCTCTCTGTTGGTCGCTCTCAAATAAATTTTAAATAAAAGAGCATATGTGAGCCGGGCATGGCGGTGCACGCCTTTAATCCCAGCACTGGGAAGGCAGAAGCAGGAGGATCGCCATACGTTCCAGGCCACCCTGAGACTACATAGTGAATTCCAGGTCAGCCTGGGCTAGAGTGAGACCCTACCTCAAAAAAAAAAAAAAAAAGTTAAAGAAGAGAAAAAAGAAAGCATAGGGGCCTGGCTATAAAGCCTCAAGGCCTATTTGTAGTGACCCAGTTCCACAAACTTCCCTAACAGTGCCCAGGTTGGAAAAAGAAGCCAAGAGCTGCTTCAGCCAGCTCTCAGGGTACCCATGCCCGCCATGCCGCCAGGCAGTGTACCCTCCTGCAGAAAGTGCATGGCCTGTGAGGAGAGTCTTCCAGGTGACCCTCTGGCAGGTGGGGCTGCATGTTGACTTGCAGCTGGGTTGGTTCGAGGTTGCTCAGGGCTTCTGGAACAGCCCCCACATGAGATCGATCAGCCACATGTTAGAGATGCAAACACATAAACAGAATAGACCCGGACCAAGTAAGGGTAATGAGGGAAAAAGAAAAAAAAAAAAAAAAAAAGAAGAAGATAAAGAAAAACCCAAAACCAAAGCCTCATTTTCAAAGTCACAGATGAGTGTTACCAGGTTGGAAGTGAAACTCAGTAGCGCAGTGCTCACTTGGCATGTGTGAGGCCCTGGGTTTGATCCCCAGAAACGCAACAACCGCTCCCCCTCCAAAGAGCCCTCCCCCACATAAAACCCAAGCTAAACAAACAAAAGAGTGATATTAGTTTTGAGAAGTGATAGTGTTTACAATCAGATAAAAAAGAACCAGATAGGGCTGGAGAGATGGCTTAACAGTTAAGGCGCCTGCCTACAAAGCCAAAGGACCTCGGTTTGATTCCCCAGGACCCACATAAGCCAGATGCACAAGGTGGCACATGCATCTGGAGTTCGTTTGCAGTGGCTGGAGGCCCTGGCACACCCATTCTCTCTCTCTCTCTATTTCTCTTACTCTACCTCTTTCCCTCTCTCAAACAAATAAATAAAAATATTTTGTAAAAAAGAACCAGATAGGGTTGGAGAGATGGCACAGCAGTTAAAAGCATTTGCTTGCAGAGCCTGCTGGCCTGGGTTCAATTTCTAAGCCATCCACATAAGCAGAACACAAAAAGTGACAAGCACCTGGCAAGAGGCCCTGGCATACCCATATACATGCACACACACACACACACACACACAGGCAAATAAATTAAAAAGAAAGAAAGGGGGCTGGAGAGATGGCTCAGTGGTTAAGGCACTTACCAGTAAAGCCTAAGGACTTGAGTTTGAGCCCCAATACCCACATAAAGCCAGATGCACAGAGTAGGACATGCATCTGGAGTTTGTTTATGGAGGCTCGAGGCCTGGGTGCACCCGTTGTCTCTCATTCAAATAAATAAACAAAACAAAAACAGATTAAGCTAAAACTCATGAAAATAAAAACAAAAAAATAACCAGATGAGCCGGGCCCAGGGGTGCAGGCCCATGGCTCCCCAGGCAGAAGCTGGAGGCTCGTGAGCTCAGACCCTGCCTGGGCAGCCATCACGACCGTCTTAGAAAAGACAAAACAAGAAGAAACCAACTCTCAAACCCAACCAAACAAGCCGTAAAATACCCCAATGCTAAAAAAAAAAATTAAATATCTATTATTTAATACACATTTTAAAATATTTTTAATTTTTATTTGAGAGAGAGAAAGAGAGAGAGAGGGAGGGAGGGAGAATGGGCACGCTAGGACTTCGGCTGCTGCAAATGAACTCGCATGCGTCACCTTGTGATTCTGGCTTTACGTCGGTTCTAGGGAATGGAACCTGGGTCCTTTGGCTTTGCAGGCAAGCACCTTAACCATTAAGCCTTCTCTCCTGACCTTAATTAACTTTTCATTTTGAGGTAGGGTCTCACTCTAGCTCAGGCTGTCCTAGAATTCACTATGCAGTCTCAGGGTGGCCTCGAACTCTTGAAGATCCTCCTACCTCTGCCTCCCAAGTGCTGGGATTAAGGGCGTGTGCCATCATGCCTGGCTCCTTAATATACATTTTTTAAAAAGCTAAAACAAAATGTGAACTAAGAGAAAATCTTTTAGAAAGTAGAATAGGGAGATTAAAGAAGCAAATAGAAATAACAGAGCCAAGAGAAAGCTCATGGAAAGCTCAGAGCAAAATATCCAACGTCCAGCTGTAGGGAGGCCAGGAAAAAGAAGACAGACAGCAGTGAGGAGCGATGTATCACGGAGAACCGTCCCGAAGTGAATGGGTAGTTCTAGACTGAACGGATCTATTGAATATTTGGCTCAATGGAAAAGACCTACATCAAGAGAGGTCTCTAGGGCTGGAGAGATGGCTTAGCGGTTAAGCGCTTGCCTCTGAAGCCTAAGGACCCCGGTTCGAGGCTCGGTTCCCCAGGTCCCACGTTAGCCAGATGCACAAAGGGGCGCACGCGTCTGGAGTTCGTTTGCAGAGGCTGGAAGCCCTGGCGCGCCCATTCTCTCTCTCTCCCTCTATCTGTCTTTCTCTCTGTGTCTGTTGCTCTCAAATAAATAAATAAAAAAAATTAAAAAAAAAAAAGAGAGGTCTCTATTGCCAGGCACGATGGTACACACCCACAACGTAGAAGCAGGAGGATCCTGAATTTGAGACCAGCCTGGTCTACATAGTGAGACCCTATCTCCAAAAAGTTAAAATCAACAAATAAAAACTTAAAAAAAACCCACCAGAACAAGACAGAGAAGCCTGTGAATTTGTAGAGCCCCGGGCTTCAGAGATCGAGTGGACATGAACAGAGAAATGGGAGTGAGAATGTGATCAGACTTCAGAGCAGAAACTTTCCTTGCTAGAAGTCACAATGGGAAAAAGTTCTGCAGGGAAATGGCTTTCAGTCTATTGTATGCGCACAGAGATCATCAGTGCGGTGTTAAGTCGATAGAAACATGCTTGATCTCCCATGAAGCTCTCCACAGGCAGCTAGCGGTGGGGTCACTCCATTAAAGCAAAGAAGCCGGGCTAGAAGGAGAACATAGTCTGCGCCAGGAAACAGGTGCTCCAGGCGCACAGGCCGAAGAGAGGTTCCTGGCTGTTTTTCCTGTTAATACTCTTTAAATTTGTGAACTGTGAGCCCATATTGCTTTGATAAAAATGGAGCTTAATTAAGGAAAAGAAACACTCAATAGTAAGTCCCACTTGCCAGATTAAAAAAAAAGAGGAGGAGGTGAGCAGAGGGGATTCCTGGGGAGGAGAGCTGAGTACCCAGAAACCTTGTGATTGTGAGCTCTCTGACAGAACAGGCTCTGAAGCAGAGAGACGGGAAGGACGGGGCCTGCACACTGGCACGTGGGGACAGCTCCAGGCACCCCCTTAGCACCGTGTCGCCTCCTGGAGGCGACGTGGTGGTGGACGCTTTCATGGTGTTGGATCCGAGTGCTGAACTCCAAGTGGAACCTGGTGGGAAGAGTTTACTGGAAGCAAAGAGTGACAGGGAGCAGAGCCACTAGTCATTAAGTGTTGACACTCACTCTGTCCCCTCTCCAACTGCCAGGCTGGCTTAAAGACAAACTCTGCCATGATGGCCCCGTGTCCAGTGTCACGCAGGGAACTGAGGGAGAGAGGCGCCTGTCTCTCTGAGCGCTTTGGTGGTGACAGTGGGAAGTACTTGGTTCTGACCAGGCACAGTGCACACATGTTCTCATCTCAGCCACCCCTAGCTCAGGTGAGGGAAAGGCTTATCCACATTGGCAGGTGAGGACACGAGTGGCAAAGCTAGTAACAGGGAGACTTTCGGAGGCCGGGCGTGGTGGCGCACGCCTTTAATCTCAGCACTCGGGAGGCAGAGGTAGGAGGATCGCCGTGGGTTCGAGGCCACCCTGAGACTCCATAGTGAATTCCAGATCAGCCCGGGCTAGAGTGAGACCCTACCTCCAAAAAAAAAAAAAAAAAAAAAGGAATGAGACTTTTGGGCTGGAGAGATGGCTTAGCAGTTAAGGAACTTGCCTGAGAGACCCAGGTTCGATTTCCCAGTACCAATGTAAGCCAGATGCACAAGATGGCTCATGCAGCTGGAGTTATTTGCAGTGGCTGGAGGCCCTGACCCACCCATCCTCTCTCTCTCTACCTGCCTCTTTCTCTCTCATAAATATATATATATTTATTATTATATATATATTATTATATATATATATATATATTTATTATTATTAAAACATATATATATATATGTTTTAAAGAACAAGACTTTCTAGTTCAAGTATGGTGGTTCATGTCTGCAATCCCAACACTGAGGTGGTTGAGGCAGGAAGTTTGCAATTTTGAGGCCAGTGTTGGCTATATGATGAGTTTAAGGCTAGTATGGATTACCAAGAAAGACTCTGGCTCTAACCCTCCTCTGCCCAAAAACAAAGAAAGTAATGAGACTGGGCACCAAGCTGCTTGCCTTGAAAGTCCCCAGACTGAGAAAGTGCAAATGGAAGTCAATGAAAGCAGAAGCAATGTAGCAAGAAACTCTCCCAGGGAATCAAGAACTGGGTTCTCTCTCTCTTTCCCTCTCTCTTTCCGGGTGCATTCCTGCCTTACTGAGGACCCAAAGACTTTCAGCCTCTTTCTAATGAAAGACTCTTGGCAATGCCACATTCATTGGAGTTGGCCATTTTTATAGCTTAGGTTGGATGTGGGAGGGTCTGTAACACAGGGAAATGGGCCCAGGCCTCATCAGCCCTGAGTCCCACAGCCTGTCTTTCCTTCCTTTGTCTCAGGGATTGCTGCCTGGCTAACCTCTCTTCTTTTCCCTCCTTTTTTCCTCCCTCCCTCCCTTCCTTCCTTCTTCTTCTTTTTTTTAAATATTTTAATTATTTCAGAGAGGTAGAGAGATAGAGGGGAGAGAGAGAGAGAGTAGAGGCACCCCAGGGCCTCCAGCCACTGCAAACAATCCAGATGCATGTGCCACCTTGTGCATCTGGCTTCCGCGGGCCCTGGGGAGTTGAACCCGGGTCCTTTGGCTTTGCAGGCAAGCGCCTTTACTGCTAAGCCATCTCTCCAGCCCTCTTTTTCTTTTAATCCTTCCTTCTTTTCCTGTCCAGTTTAAGTCAGACAATAAAGGCTGCAACAGTATTTGAAGTCAGCACTAAGGCCTTCATCCACTCACACTGCTTTCTCTTGGAATACTACCACCGCTTAGAACTGACGGTGAGAGTGCATTTACTCTCGTTTACTCTGATCAGCTCCATCTTCCAGCTGGGCAATGTGAGGCTGGAGAGATTAAGAGCCAAGGCCAAGTTTACCGAGTTAGCATAGTGACAGAGTTCTACTTCAAATACTATTGCAACTTTTATCATCTGACCTAAGCTTTTTAATTTAATTTTAATTTTTTTTTTTTTGAGGTGGGGTCTCCTTCTAGCCCAGACTGACTTGGATTTCACTATGTAGTCTCAGGCTAGGCTTGAACTCACAGCGATTCTCCTACCTCTGCCTCTCCAGGGCTGGGATTAAAGGCATGAGCCACCATGCCTGGCTCATTAAAAAAAAAAAAGTTATATATATATTTTTAGTTTTATTTATTTATTTGTGAGAGGGTGAGAGAAGTACATAGAGAGAGACAGAGAGAGAGAGAGAGAGAGAGAGAGAGAGAGAGAGAGAGAGAGAGGGAGAGAGAAAGCATGCCAGTGCCTCCAGCTATTCCAAATGAACTCCACACACATGCACCATCTTGTACATTTGGCTTACGTGGGACCTGGAGAATTGAACCTGGGTCCCTTGGCTTTGCAGGCAAACGCCTTAACTGCTAAGCTAACTCACCAGTCCTATTTTACTTTTTTTAAAAAAGTATTTATTTATTTATTTATTTGACAGAGAAAAGGGTTGGGGGGAGAGAGAGAGAGAGAGAGAGAGGGAGGGAGGGAGGGAGGGAGGGAGGGAGGGAGGGAGAATGGGTGCACCAGGGCCTCCAGCCACTGCAGATGAACTCCAGACACTTGCGCCCCCTTGTGCATCTGGCTAACGTGGGTCCTGGGGAACTGAACCTGGGTCCTTTGGCTTTGCAGGCAAGTGCCTTAATTGCTAAGCCAACTCTCCAACGGCCACTTTACTTTTTCAGACAAGGTCTCTCACTGTGCTGAGCACAAAGCTCACAGATTGGCCCAGACTAGCTACTCAGCCAGCTCTGGGGACCCTCCCGCCTGCCCCGCAGGGGAATCAGAGGAGCACACCGCAGCACACTTGGTTTTTACGTGGACGCCATGGATCCGAACTCAGGTCCGCATCACTCAGCTCCCTCCTTGTCTTTCCCTTTTGCTAATTATCTATGACCTATGTCACTAAAAAGAATAAATCCATGTTTCTGGATGTTTTATGTGACTTCAGTATGAAATACTGATCATGTTCTTTTAAGCATCTGATTGCATAGGATTCTATCCTAAAATAAGTGCAAAGCCTCCCCCCGACCCAGCTCCATTCACTCACTTTGGAAAATAGTTTAGCCCCATTTTTTTTTTCTTTCAAGGTAGGGTCTCACTGTAGCCCAGGCTGACCTGGAATTCACTATGTAGTCTCAGGGTGGCCTTGAATTCATGGTGATCCTCCTACCTCTGCCAAGTGCTTGGATTTAAGGTGTGTGCCACCATGCTTGGCCCAAGGGTTTTTTTTTTTTTTGTTTGTTTTTTTTTGTGTGTATGTGTGTCTTTATCCTATCTCCCAAAATGAGTCTGTCATTAAGTGTCCCTGCCTCTTTCCGTTCTGAAGACATGCCTTTTACTACTGCACGGATTCCAGTCTTCTCTAAGGGAACATAAACTCCTAGCCTTTCCCTATGGATCCCCGAAGAATTACACTGCAAGAAACGGAACTAAGGGGGGCTTAAGGCACCACCTGTTTTATCTTTTAGCAGTTGTTCCCTCTGTTCTCTGGGAATCCAGGTGCCACTAAAGAGTGAGATGAACTTCCATCAGCCACAAATTGATAGAGAAACGTTTAATGAAACAGAGCTGTCTGAGCCAGGCTCAGGGGTGCACGCCTGTAATCCCAGCACTGTAATCCAGCTGGGGGAGGCAGGAGGACAAGGAATTCAAGGTGACCTTTAATTATGGAGGAAACCAGCTTGGGCTACCTGAGATCCTGTTTCGCCCACCCTGCTAGCCTCCCTAAAAAAAAAAAAAAAAAGAGAGAGAGAGAGAGAGAGAGAGTTATCAAACTGGGTTCACTGGACTCCTTGGGGGAACCTGGCAAGATCCCTCTGAGAGTCTTGTTGACAATGGCTCTGGTTTCTGCGTGGTGCCAGGCTGAAGCCACTTTGCTTTTGTACTGGACACCAGCCAGGGAAGGCTGGAATGACAAACACTCCAGAGCCACAAAATATTTGAACATTGGGCTGGAGAGATGGCTTAACGGTTAAGCGCTTGCCTGTGAAGCCTACTGACCCTGGTTCGAGGCTCGATTCCCTGGGACCCACGTTAGCCAGATGCACAAGGTGGTGCATGCATCTGGAGTTTGTTTGCAGTGGCTGGAGGCCCTGGCATGCCCATTCTCTCTCTCTCTCTCTCTCTCTCTCTCTCTCTCTCTCTCTACCTCTTTCTCTCTCTGTCTGTTTCTCTCAAATAAATAAACAACAGCAACAAAAAAGAATTTGAACATAGCCCTGCCTAGCCTCCCCACAACACTCTTATGCATGATTTTACTTTCCAGTTTTCATCACTCATGGTCAATTGAGGTTGAAAATATTAAGTGAGAAATTACAGAAACAATTGACAAGTCTTTTTGTGTTTGCTTCTTTCTCAAGGTAGGGTCTCACTCTGGCCCGGACTGACCTGGAGTTCACTATACAGTCTCAGGGTGGTCTTAAACTGACGGTGGGCCTCCTACCTCTGCCTTTTAAGTGCTGGGACTAAAGGCGTGTGTCACCACACCCAGCAGCAAGTTTTAAAGTCTGCAGAATTCTGGGTAGTGTGATGGAACCTTGTGTGGTCCTGCTCTGTCCTGCCTAGGATGTGAATACCCACTTTCCAGAACATTCCTGTTCTATATACTACCTTCCTATTAGTCAGCCAGCAGCTGTCTTGGTTATCACGTTAACTGTCATGGCACTGCTGCGTTTATGATCAAGTCTTCCTTATTTTATTTAATCACGGTCCCCAAAGTTCAAGAACAGTGATGTTGGTAACTTCAGTACAATTATTATTATTATTTTTTAAAATATTTTATTTAAAAAATTTATTTATTTATTTGAGAGAGAGAGAGGGAGAGAAAGAGCGAGAGATACAGAAATAGGCAAGGAGAGACAGAAAGATAGAGAGAGACAGCGAGCGAGTGAGCTCGGACCTCTTGCTAACATAAACAAACTTAAAGGTGCATATGCCACTTTGTGCATCTGGCTTTATGTGGGTATTGGGGAATTAAACCTGGGTCATTAGGCTTTGCAAGCAAGTACCTTTAACCACTGGGTCATCTCCCCATTCCTACGAGTATCATTATGGTTGTTCTATTTTATTATTAGTTACTGTGTCTAATTTACAAATTAAATTTTATTATAGGAATATGTGTGTAAATAAAACTTTATTGTAGGATCCATGCACAGAAAAAGCCAGTAAAACAGAGTTTGGTATAATCTGTACTTTCAGGCATCCACTAGGGGTCTTGGGTAACAGAGACTTATAGCTTATGAAATTGATGATCCCACTCCTGAAGCTTGGAACAGAATTGCCTCCTAGCCTCTAAGATAAGGGTAATACCCTTAACTAACACCTAGGACTATAGTGAGAAGTAATATACAATAATCTTGCCAACAAGTATGGCAACACACAATGGCTACAGTGATACAGTGAACCTTGTGGGGGCGGCAGCTCCAGCAGATTGCATGCTCTTGAGCGCCCACGACAGAGGGACCTTGCTATCCCACCCAGTCCAGCCTGCAGCAGGGCCAGATACACAAAGTGGTGCATGTGTTTTGAATTCATTTGCAGCTGCAAAATGCCCTGGCACACATGCAAATAAATAAAAAAAAATTAATTTTTTAAATCTACCTGTTTTTAGGACAATCACCCTTTGAGCTATATTGTATGCATGAAAATCAGATAACAGGGCTGCAGAGATGGCTTAGTGGTTAAGGCATTTGCCTGCAAAGCCAAAGGACCCAGGTTCAGTTCCTCAGGTCCCACGTTAGCCAGATGCACAAGGGGGCGCATGCATCTGGAGTTCATTTGCAGTGGCTGGAAGTCCTGGTGTGTCTATTCTCTCTTTCTCACTCTCTCTCCCTTTCTCTGTCAAATAAACAAATAAATAATAAAGTATATAATGAAATGTTTAAAAAACATCAGATAACACCATTAACTGTACTTCTTATTGAATATTATGGGTACTAGCTTTTTATGCAAGTATGGATATTTGACTCTTATCTCATTTTCTAGATGATGTTATTGAAAAGCCAAGTCCAATTTCTTTCCTCCTTCCTCTGCTGTTGCCTGACCCTTTGCTTCAAAGTAAGTTCTCAAAGAATGTTTTTAATGAATGTAGTTAGTTTCCTGTTCTATGGCTTCACAACTGGTATACTGCTCATCAAAACAAACATGGTAGATCTGAATTGCTTTTTTATTTTTTGGTTTTCTGAGGTAGGGTCTCACTCTAGCCCAAGCTTTAAATTGCTTTTTTAAAAAAAATATGTTTTAGGAGCTGGGCGTGGTGGTGCACACCTTTAATCCCAGCACTTGGGAGGCAGAGGTAGGAGGATCGCCATGAGTTCGAGGCTACCCTGAGGCTACATAGTGAATTCCAGGTCAGCCTGAGCTAGAGTGAGACCCTACCTTGAAAAACGAAATATACACACACACACACACACACACATACATACACACGCACACACACACACACACACATATATGACCTGCCCATTAGGTGGCACAAGTATCTGGAGTTTGATCGCAATAGCTGAGGCCCTGATGTGCCTGTTCTCTCTCTCCCTCTTTATCCCACTCATGCTCACTCTAAAAATATAAATGATATATATTTTATTTTTATTTATTTGAGAGAGAAAGAGGCTGAGAGAGAGAGAAAGTGAGAGAGAGAATGAATGGGTACATTAGGGTCTTTAGCCATTGCAAATGAACTCCAGACACATGTGACACTTTGTGTATCTAGCTTATGTGGGTCCTGGGGAATAGAACCTGAGTACTTTGGCTTTGCAGGCAAGCGCTTTAGCCGCTAAGCCATCTCTCCAGCCCACAAATGGGTTTTAATTCTGTTTCCTGCTCTTCCCTTTCTATTTAGGACAACCAAATTAAACCCCCAACCAGCAGCTTCCTTAGCATTAGGACAAATAGAAGAACAACCTTAACTTGACCAACCTCCCCTTGAGCCAAATCACAGGGGAGCTGTGATAAGTCACAAAAAAATTGGGCCCATGGGCAAGTGTGGTCCAGTTAGCTCCTAAGGCATGTTGCCTACTCCTCCACCCAGGCTTCTCCATCCTGGAATTCAGGAATCTCCAGCTAATATAAAAGCCTAGCTTTGGGACTGGAGAGATAGCTTAGCGGTTAAGGAACTTGCCTGCAAAGCCAAAGGACCTTGGTTCAATTCCCTAGGACCCACGTAAGCCAGATGCACAAGGTGGCACATGCATCTGGAGTTCGATTGGAGTGGCTGGAGTCCCTGGCGTGCCCACTCTCTCTTGTCTCCCTCTTTCTCTCTCTTAAATAAATACAATAAAAATATTTTAAAAAATAAAACAAACCTAGCTTTTCTCTGTAACACACACTGACAAGGGGTGTGCCAGGAAGACTGTTGACGGCAATGGCAGCAGTACGATCTGTTGAACACTGTGTGGCAGGCACTGGCCTCAGTCCCTTTGATGCACAGACTCTCACTCAACTTCATAAACGCCTTAGGAGGTTGTCACTTGTGTGACTTCACTCACATCATACGTCATGATCTGGCTACAATACCACACACCTAGGAAGTGTCAGCCAAGCACTCAGGGCCGGCCTCCATCACCCATGAGGGGACTTACCTCGGAAGCACAGAGTTGGGCGGCCTGGATTTTCCGGGAGATGCGACTTTGGGCTCTGGCCCCTGGCCTGCGCTCGCGGCCGATCCCTGCAGAGAGTCTGGCGCTGGCCCCGGCGCGTTGGGAAGGATTTCCCTGGTGGAAGTCAGGAGATGCTCTTTCGCTTCTTTCTCCCGGGACTTGGCTTTGTGCTCGGCCAGGAGGAGGTCGAACTGCTTTCTCCGGCCCGGGACGGCCCTCCGATGGCTCAGCGAGTGTGTCTACAGAGAAGAGAGGTGAGACGCACAGCCTCTTTGATCAGCACATAACCCTGCTTCCCCCGGGCCCCGCATGGCCGGAATAGCAAGCTTGGGAATTTAGAGGTGCTTGAAAAGTCAAACTTCGAGGCAACAGCTCCTGCTCTGTGGCGGGGAAGAGGCAGAGACCAGTGGAATGCAACCCGTGCCCTACGCTCCTGGCGTTAAGAAGCCAGGGCCTCCTCCAGACAGATGGCATGAGATGACAGCTTCCGCGGAGAACCCATGGAAAACCTCGGATGGCAGGTGACCTCGAGTCAGCCCAGTTGCAGGTGGGAGGCTCCCAGTCAGTCCAGGCAAACAGAGCCAGCGGACAGGGCCGCAGCCTGGACCCCGAGAAGCACTAGCCATTCGCTAGGAAATCTAGGGCTTGGGGCTACCCCACGGCGATCGCCTGGCCACCCCATGGGGCTGGATCGGGGTGCAGCGTCGCATCCTCCCCTCCGGGCTGCCTTTCAGGCGCTGCCACCGCCGCCGCCGCTGCTCCTGCATACATTAAAACGTAGCAGGCTTTAGAACCGCCTGTGAGTGCCTATAAATACAATTTACTGTCTGGCCTCCCAAGTAACACGGCAAGCCTAGTTTTTTTTTTTTTCCTTAAAAAGCCAGCCAGCCTGAGGCAGGCACTCTGCTACCATGGACAGAGAAGAATGCATTTCCCTCACAAAGAACAGCTGGAGGTCATGTCGAGGTTCCACACCCCGCCGCGTGCAGAGAGTGGCATGCAAACATTTCGACAAAGGCCCCAGCCAGAGCAGGAAGTATTTTTTTCTTTTTTTTTTTTTTTTTTTTATGGAAAGAGAAATACCTTGCAGGTGAGGGATCTTGTGCAAGGTTTCTTTGTCTCGGGATCCAATACTCCACAGTGTTTATTTGGGTCAAATTCTCTCTCTGGGTTAAGAAACAAACAAAAAATATAAGAAAAAAAGGAGACTAAATAGGATTTGGCATTAAGACTACATTTTTTTTTTAAATGCACATTTGCACCAACAAGTGAGATATTGTCAGGCAATCTGTTTTTTTTTTCTTCCTTCTTCTTTTCCTTCCAACCAGCTGCTAAAATGTTTCTAGCACTGCTGGGGGGGGCGGGGGGAGGTAATATGGCGTTCCCCTCTGAACCCAGACTTCCCATGTGCGGCATGGGGTGTGGGAACAGGGGAGTGGGCAGCAGGAGGAAGGGAGCCATGCTGTTGCAACACTTTATTGTACTTGAACTATCCCCATAGGTCCCCGGCACCTTGGACACAGTAGCTGCAGAGCAGGGACATTTACCTGAGAGCTGAGGTTCCCGTCTTCCCCGGGCTCCCGTCACCCACCTCCCTGCCTTCCATTTAGGTTTAGCCATTTAAGTGTTCTCTGACATGTCAGTGTGACCTGCCTCCCTCACGTTTTACAGAGCCCTGGGCACAGGATTTCCATGGACCATAACATCATCAGAAAAAGCCTCTGTGGGGCTGAACTTGACGGCACACGGAGGGCAGGACATGGCTTAATCACACAGCTTGCTCTGTCCTTAGCCCTGGCCCTGAGATGACAGAGGGGGAACAAAACAGGACACAGTGACCCCAGGGTTGAAGAATGGTTGCTTGGGGACGGCCGGTTTTCCCCAGATCCTGCCTTCTGGCTGGACTGCTGGTGGCTACTGTGGAAGCTTACTGCAGAGCAATCTATTATTTGAATGCCTCGTGATCCTTCATCTCTTTGGAGATTATTAAAAAAAAAAAATGCTCAACACCTGCAATCTTTCAAGAGGCTTTAGGAAGGTCTGTGCTGTTTCTGGAAGGCACCAGCAAGCACCTGAGTTCCGCAGAGCAGGAATGCCACAGCTCCCTGGGCGCACACAGGAGATTTGTTGTGGCCGTGTTGCCCTTGGGACGGGCTTGGGGGGAGGGGGTTGATTGGAACCTGGAGTGTCCGGGACTGCCTTGATGGCTGCAAAGTGGAGAGAGTTTCCCTGGCAGAAAACAAGTCTGCAAAGCTTGGTGGCCTGAAGTTGCAGTTTATAAATGAATGTTCTATTTTCAAAGGCGGGTGGAGGGTTGGGAGTGAGGCTGCAGTTGTGGCCGTGAAGCAGTCTATGAGCAAGCCACCCTTAGCCCAGGCTAACACAATGCCTGCTTCATTCCCTATGCTTTTGCCTTCCTTCTCCCCACACCCCCTGCTCCCCCTTCTTTTTTTTCAGAAAAGAAACTTTCTAGGCCCCAGAACCCTCTTCCCAGACAGCAGCCAGTGCCTGGGAACCAGGTGTCAGCCCGCGGTGGAAGTCATTTTCTCTCCTTGAGTCAATCAGAGTCAGACCCACCTACATCAGCACCTCATGGTGGCCTGGAGTTTGATGGGGTTTTCGTTTGGCGTAGGAGCTGCCAGTTGTGTGAGAGAGGTAGAAACAAGCAAAAGACCCGCTAACACAAGACAACCCACAAAACGCAAAAAAAAAAAAAAAAAAAAAAAAAAAAAAAAAAAAAAAGAAAGAAGGCAAAAAGTTCTCCAAACAACTTCACATTGGGCCGCAAGCTGGAAGTCAAGGCCTTGCCCAGACTCTTCCTTTGTCTGGATCGTGGTGAACATGGAGACATGTGCAGGACACAATACCTACTGAGTTTGAAAGCTTTGGTTGGGCCTGAGGTAGTTGTAAGGTACGATTTTAAAATAAGTACAGATGGGCTGGAGAGATGATTCTAGTGGTTAAGGCGTTTCCTGCAAAGCCAAAGGAGCCCGGTTCGACTCTCCAGGACTCACATAAACCAGATGCACAAGGGGACGCACGCATCTGGAGTTCATCTGCAGTGGCTGGAGGCCCTGGCGTGCCCATTCTCTCTCTCAAATGAATAAATAAATATTTTCTAAGATGTACAGATGTTAAGATAGAAAACACAGCCAGGCATGGTGGCGCACGCTGTTAATCCCAGCACTTGGGAGGCAGAGGTAGGAGGATCACTATGAGTTCGAGGCTACCCTGAGACTACATAGTGAATTCCAAGTCAGCCTAGGCTAGAGTGAGACCCTACCTTAAACAAACAAACAAAAAGAATAAAAAAACAACAAAATAAGATAGAAAACACAGAAGTGCAGGTAAAATATGAAGCCGAGTATAAAAATTACCCACACTTTCTTGGGTGCTTAACAACCATGCTCACACCAAAGGACAGCTAGCTTCTCTCTCAAGGGTGGCTTTGGTGGTATTTCACTTTTTTCTGGCCACAATTAGAGAGAGCTCATGGTGTATGCAGAAGTTATGAGGCATATAGTTTCTCCTGGACATCTGGAGGGAACAGAACTGCCTGATTTAGCTCTACAACAGATCCAAAGCAAACATCATCCACATGCCGCCCCTAAAGGGGCGGCTGTCACCTCAGTGTGGCCACGCATCTGCTCAGACAGCCGAGGAGTGACCTGAGAGACCTTCCAAAACTCCATGTGCTCTGCTGGGCCAAGCATCTCCAGTGGGGACAGCAGCCTAACCATGGGGGGAAAAGGCAGCTTGTGGTCCCAACTGCAAAGTCAACTCAGACACTCATGAGGCCAAAAGTCAGTTACGCTTCCTTCTGTGCAACATGGCACCCAGTGGATCCATCCCAGCATGCCTTGAGCTCTGAGAAATCCTTGTCCAAATTCCACAGTGGCGAAGCTTCTGGGGGAGTTATGTGACATTCCACCTGTCAGTGTGATACGGCTATACAGAGCCACCTGCTGACTAGACTCTCAGCATCCCCAGACTGTTGGTTGACAAGCAACACCTCTGGGCTGCTAGGATAAAACTTCTGCTTAACCTGGCGGGGAGGTGTGTGTGTGGGGGGTCTTGTACTTTTAGGGGCACGTCCTGTTTGCAGATAGATTCTATGCCCCCTTCAAATGCAACAGCTGCGTCATGAGCACATCTGTCTTTGGTCACAGGTGGGACGCAGCTTTAGTCTTTCCACAAGCCAGACTCTAGCGACACCAACACGTACCTGAAAGTCTCCGGTAAGGCTTGCTGCTGTTTTTGGTGCCATTTTGGTGTTTCTTGTCTATGGCGGCTGACAGAATCCCTTTGCCATTTAAGATCTTCTCGGGTGACGGTGGCACTGACGTGGACATCAAGGCGGGCTTAATTAAAGGTGGGGTGGAGGCGGCGGAGGAGGCGGCGGCGGCGGAAGTGGCTGCAGCAGTGGCGGCAGAGTTCATTTTGACATTGGCACCATCTGCCTTCACTAGGTTAGGAATTTTCTCTAAACTGACTACGGGAACTGGAACGCTGAAAAAGAAAGGAACAGACACACACAGTTGCCTTCTTTGGTACATGGGGTCCAAAGGGGAGCTCCACCCGCTTATCAGCCTCAGATCCCTTCCTTATCACTTATTTATCCTCCTCCCCTAAGTGAGCAGCGCGATTCCAGTTTTGATGGAGGGAGATTTGCGCTGTGGAAAGGACCCACAGGGGGTGCGAGGCTGGCATAGTGCCCAGGATGGATCAGAGCCGGCTGACTACCTCCCAGGCCACTGTCCCCATGGGGTCTGTGGTTTCCCCCCTTCTTAGGCCCTATATGGGGTTGTCTCCGACACAGCCCGTTGGGTAGGACAACCCCCCCCCCCACCTCTCTCCCGCTGTGGAGCCCAGGAATCCAGGCTGTCTGTGTGCCCTGAAGACAGCCTGCCACCACAGACTCATGCCCCCTCCTGGCTCTCCGGGGCGAGTCTCCCACCCCGGCCCCAATCAGGCCTGACATCTGCTTAGCTCGGGAGCACTGACAGGCTCGGAGGGGGCATGGCTGCGGGCCAGCGAACGGCGCCCCGCGCTGTCGGAGGGGTTTCTGGATCGCGCTCACATCCCGAGCATGGGCTCAAATCGAGTGAGCCGCCATGTACCATTATCCAATATTCCATTTTAGGCAGCTAGTTATGTAAATAGGCAATTCTCCAGGCTGGCAGGTGAGAGGATGAATTTTAAGGAGGCAAGAGCACAAAGGTGTGCATTCACTCTTCAGAATCTGTCACCGTCGCCCCACCTCCCCTGCTATTTCTCCTGGTGACGGATGTGCGTTTGATTTCTGGGGCTCTTTAATGCAGGAGGACCCTGTGTCTTGCGGGAAGGGGGCTGGGGGTGGGGGCTGGGGACTGCGGAGGACTGTGTGTCTCAGGGTTTTGAAAGATGAGATGAATAAGTTTTGCTTTGGTTTCTGAACCAGATTCCTTTTTCCTCCTGGCAGGAGGGTAGGCTGCTAACACTTCGGTTCCCCAATCATCTTTGAGCTGAGAGTGGGGCCAGCTTAGCTGTTTGAATGCCAAATGATGGAGAATATGGCTCTTACATGCTGAAGACAATGTAGGGCATGAAAGAGAGGCTTTTTTTTTTTTTTTTTTTTTTTTTTTTTGGCAGGGATGGAATCCTCTCTGTCCACACGGCTGGCTGTCTCTCCTTTCTCTGAGATACATTCACAGTTCATTTCTTTGATCAACTTGTTCACGAAATCATTTTAGCAACTCCTCAGCTCTTGCCCGCATTCTGACTTACAAACTGGACCCTCACAGATGTTAGTAACAGATCTCTGCCAGTGGGCTCACAGTGATGACACAGATTGTGGCTGGACATGAAGAGACATTCCCCATGGACCACGCTTCTGCATGTCCTGGGGGAAGGGTGGGGTGGACTTCAAGTTCATGGGAAGGGTAACTGGAATGGTAGTTTTCTAGTGACACGTGTTGTCCCTGCCAGTTCTGCCCTTGACAGCATGTCTCAGTCACTGAGCTAAGGCTGACTTGTGTATTTCATGCTATTCTCTTAAGTGCCCCTACCTTGCTTGCCAAAGAGTAGCCCCAGAAACTCTCCAAGTGTGAGCATGCTAAGAAGCCATACAGGCATCTACTTCCTGGTGAAGTTAGCACTTGCACTTGCAATGGGTTGAATGTAGCCCCCCACCAATAAACATGTGTTGGAAACTTAGCCCCCAAATATCGATAGCATTTAAAGGTAGGGATGTCAGAGAAGTAGTTAGGGTTAGATGAGGGTGGGGCTCCATGATGGTGTTAGTAACTCTATGATAAGAGGAGCAGAGACATGACCTAGCAAGCTTACGGTCTTCACCATGGGATGTCCTCCACCATGCCGCGACATAGCAAGAAGGCCCCCCCCCCGCCCGATGCTGGCACCTTGACCTTTGACCTCTTAGCCTGTGTGAAATAAGTTTCTTTCCATTATCAATCACCCAGTCTGTGGTATTTTGCTACAGGAGCAAAAAACAGACTAAACTAGTAACTGTATTCCCGAGTTCTTGCCAAGTGACAAAAACTGCAAAGCTATGTGATATTATGAAATAGAATCCTTCTATTTCAAAAGCACAAATTACAGGAATCGGGGATATCTGCACACTCATGTTCACAGCAGCATTATCTGGGATAGCTGGAGGGGGGAAGCCAACCAAGTGTCCGTTAACACGTGAACGTGCGCTGAGGAGGGACGTGACGGCACAGGGATGGGCCTTGAGGACAGTGTGCTCAGGGAAAGAAGCCAGTGGCAGAAAGACAAGCGCTCCACGATTCCTCTATAGGAGGCACTGAGAGTAGTCAGGTTCATGTAGTCAGAAAGTGGGATAGTGACGGCCAGGGATGAGGGACAGAACGATACAGAATTTTAGTTTTGTAGTAGGAAAGGAATTCTGGAGGTTGGGTGTATAACAATGTACACCAAAAATGGTTAAGACGATAGCTTTCCTTTTTTAAAAAAAATTCTAATGACTTTTTGAGAGACAGAGAGAGAGAGAGAGAGAGAGAGAATTGCCACGCCATGACCTTAGCCACTGCAATTGAATTCCAGATGCTTGCGCCACCTAGTGGGCATGTGTGACCTTGCACTTGCTTCACCTTTGTGCATCTGGGTTACGTGGGATCTGGAGAGTCAATCATAGGTTCTTAGGCTTTGCAGGCAAATGCCTTAACCACTAAGCCATCTCCCCTGTGCTGTTTTTTTTCCCCCTTGTTTTTTTTTTTAATTTTTATTTATTTATTTGAGAGCGACAGACACAGAGAGAAGGACAGAGAGAGGGAGAGAGAGAGAATGGGCGCGCCAGGGCTTCCAGCCTCTGCAAACGAACTCCAGACGCGTGCGCCCCCTTGTGCATCTGGCTAACGTGGGACCTGGGGAACCGAGCCTCGAACCGGGGTCCTTAGGCTTCACAGGCAAGCGCTTAACCGCTAAGCCATCTCTCCAGCCCTCCCCCTTGTTTTTTGAGATAGGGTCTCATATAGCCCATGCTGGCCTCACCTTGCTGTGGAGCTGAGGATTAACTTTTAACTTTTGCTCCTCCTGTTTCCACTTCCCAGATGCTGGGACTACAGGCAAGCACCACCATGATCAGTGTTATGTGGTGCCGGGGGGTCAAACAGCTGGGGTTCATGTATGCTAGGCAAGCACTCTACCAACTGAGTCATATCCCCAAGCCAAAGATGGTGACTTATGTGTGTAGGTATATACCACCATCATGTAAACATGTACAAAGGAAAATCTCCATTAATAAAAGCAACACATGCAACCTACATTATACCTGAATAAATATGAATACACACACACACACACCATGCTAGTTCATAAAAAGAAATGAGGACTTTTCAAGTTCCAGACCTGTTGCAGAAACAATGCCAAGTACACATAAAGTGTCCAGTTTGTGTGAACAGCGTCCTGATTGTAGGTTGAGTACACATGACTTCCGTATGATGCCTGGCATGGGATGATCCAGAGCACCCCCCCAACACCCCATGCTCACAGAGCAGTCTGTGCTTCCCCTCCCAAGTCAATGTCCAGCAACAAATGCAGTGCTCAGGGGCAGCCGTCACCCTTAGTACTCCAGCTGTTCCACCTCACAGTGGACACTCCCGGGCAGCTGTGCTCCGGCTACTGATCTCAAGTGATGGGTCTCCTCACGTGGAGCTCCCCCCACTACTGAACCCATTCATGTTTCTGTACTGTCAACACTTCCAGAAGCTCAGGTGGGTTTCATTCCAGGTGTCCACAGGCAGGCTGCCAGACTCAGAACCCGTGAGAGATGGGGGCTGAATGGTGGCAAGTGCTAGGGAAAGAAATCCAACTGAGAAATGCTGCAAAGAATTCGAAAGGCCACGGGAGTCAGGAAGAGGTGGAGCCAACACCCCCAGGTGACAGGTGAGCAGGCCGCATGTTGGCAGGAGGGAGGGAAGAGAGATCAAATCCTCCTGGCGGGAATTCTAAGGCTGTTCATAGAACGAACGTAGAGGAATGCTGGGAGCTGTCCCTGGTACTTCCCCTCGGGGGACCCTTTTCTCCTGTGAAAGCTTTCGGCTGCTCCTCGCAGGGAACCTGTCTTGGGCTTGGACTGAGAAAGTGCCCAGGGAAGGAAGAAAAGCCGGCAACCTTATGACAGGGGACAGTGGGAAAGACAAGATACATTCCTCCTAGGGGAGGGAGGGAGAGAGAGCCAGTGAGAAAGAGCTTGAGATTCTAACCATTAGTCTATCTGAGCAGTCAATCTCGTTTCTTCATTTCCTCTGGGTCCAAGATCCTAAGGGGATAATGACACGATGACAGGTGGTTCCAGGGGCTCAACTTTTCTTTTCTTTTTCTTTCTTTTCTTTTTTTTTTTTTCCAAGATAGGGTCTCACTCTAGCCCAGGCTGACCTGGAATTCACTATGTAGTCTCAGGGTGGCCTGGAACTTACGGCGATCCTCCTCCCGCTGCCTCTCGAGTGCTGGGATGAAAGGCGTGTGCCATCACGCCTGGCTTCAATTTTTCTTTAAGGAAAGAGATCTGGCTGGTGGAAGGGTCCGTAACTCTCCCTCCCCTTCACTTCCATGCGGCTCTCCTTGCCCCTGTCAGCACTCCAGGAGTGAGCAGTGCAGCCATGGGGAGCCAGCGCCTTGGAATTGCCTTCTGCTTACCTCCATTGTCCCCTTTCTCAACTCCCTCACCTCTTCTGCTATCACTTCCCTAGCCACTGAAGTGTCCCAGCCTGAGACAGATAAGGGCTCCCTCCAGATGGCAGTGGATCATGAATGGCAGGTTTCATTTTTTAAAATATTTTTCATTTATCTTTATTTATTTGAGAGAGAGAAATGAGAGAGAGAGAGAGAGAGAGAGAGAGAGAGAGAGAGAGAGAGAGAGGGAGAAAGGGAGAAAGAATGGGCATGCTAGGGCCTCCAGCTGCTGCAAACGAACTCCTAGATGCATGCACCCCCTTATGCATCTGGCTTACGTGGGTCCTGGGGAATCGAACCTGGATCCTTTGGCTTTGCAGGCAAGTACCTTAACCACTCAGCCATTTCTCATTGTTTTTATCCATTTGGAAAGAAACCAAAAATACTGATTCTGCTTTCACAGTACAGGTATCTCCCATCTTTTTTTTTGGTTTTTCAAGGTAGGGTCTCACTCTGGTCCAGGCTGACCTGGAATTAACTCCGTCATCTCAGGGTGGCCTTGAACTCATGGCAATCCTCCTACCTCTGCCTCCCGAGTGCTGGGATTAAAGGCGTGCGCCACCACGCCCGGCTATCTCCCATCTTTTCTGCATCTAAACACCCCCATGTGTAGTGGGGGAGCTTGGGGCAGGTGCTTAGGTAGCAGGACCCAGATCATGGACTAAGCAAGGCAGTACTGTCTTTACAGGTAATAAACAAGCCCGGGAGGTCAGCCGCAAGTGCTGCAAAGTCCCGCCCCTTCCACCCTGAGGGGTGCGTTTACATACTTGCTCTAGTCTCACCGTTTGTTGCATTTATCGGCTCACTACTGTCCTCTCTTTGGGGGTGCAATGTTTGAAAAAGAAACAGGAGCTCCCACGTGACCCGTGCCACTTTCATAATGTCTGTTTTGTGGGCTTGGCACAGACTTTCAGGGAGCCCGGGGCTGCAGTGCGTTCCCGCTGTGTCTCAATGATACCCCCGGGGTGGGGGGACTTGTTGCCTTGTTATCTGTGTAGCTCCTCTGGGCCCTGGGAAGGGATGCAGGGTGAAGACGGGCCCTCCCTCACCCCCTGGCACAGTAGGAAGGTGTCTACCTTCTGCTTCTTTTTGTGCTGCTTTGGCTCCCCATGTCTTCCTCCTGTGTGCTTGGCCTGTCTGAATTGATCTTTCTAGCCCAAGGCAGGTCTTCTGGCTTTAAGAAAAATGGTTCTCCTGGCATCAAGCAGATTCCCCTCCCTGCCCAGTGATGTCTGCAAAAGAGCAGAGGTGGAGAATCATGATGGTGTCATCGTGAGAGCCACTGCTGTGCTGCAGGGCCAGCTGGCCCCTGCCAGCCACGCTTTCCTGGTGACGTGACTTATTCCTCCATCACCCACAGACATGCCTTAAGAGACCGGCTCAGAAAGTCTTTAGGTTTGCGAAAATTATCGCCAGCCTTTCTCCACTTAACGGAGCAGGATAAAGATGGATTTGACAGGCAGGAGGGTGAGGACATATGCTATTTGTGCTGTGGGTTATGTGTCTGGTGAGAGTTCTCGGCTGTCTGGTTTCTTCCACCACTTTCTTTGACAAAGGCCCACATGCCTGTGCTGCTGCCCTGGCAGGATTCTGAGGATCTCTGATTTATTGGCAGACCCCTGATGGGCCCTCTCACCCAGCCTCAGTGACAGCATTAAATTATCCCAATAAAAAGAAACTCGCCCTCTTTTAAAATGTTCTTGAAGGGCTGGAGAGATGGCTTAGCGGTTAAGCGCTTGTCTGTGAAGCCTAAGGACCCCGGTTCGAGGCTCGGTTCCCCAGGACCCACGTTAGCCAGATGCACAAGGGGGCGCACGCGTCTGGAGTTCAATTGCAGTGGTTGGAGGCCCTGGCATGCCTGTTCTCTCTCTCCCTCTCTGCCTCTTTCTCTATCACTCTCAAATAAATAAATAAATAAAGTTCTTGAGCCAGGCATGGTGGCATACACCTTTAATCCTAGCACCTGGGAGGCAGAGGTAGGAGGATCACCATGAGTTCAAGGCCAGTTTGAGACTACAGAGTGAATTCCAGGTCAGCCTGAGCTAGAGTGAGACCCTACCTCGAGAAACCAAAAAAAGAAAAAAAAAAAGTTCTTGAAGAAGGGATTCTATGTGGCTCTCTTAGATGCATTTTGGGGGTTGCCAC
The DNA here is from genome assembly GCF_020740685.1 of Jaculus jaculus. Classification (NCBI taxonomy): domain Eukaryota; kingdom Metazoa; phylum Chordata; class Mammalia; order Rodentia; family Dipodidae; genus Jaculus; species Jaculus jaculus. The sequence goes on from NC_059117.1 coordinate 19,521,129, forward strand.
TAGGAAATTACTTATTTCTAATTTAAATCCTCTAAGTGGAAGCAATACTTGGAAAATTTTGGAAGGCTGGGAGTCAGGTGGTCACTCAGAATCAGTGTAAGTAACAGGGTCACCGAGTCCTACCTTGCTATGACAGATATAGTAGGCACCACATAAATCCTGATGGAGGAGTAATTGCTTTTCCTTTTTTCTTTTTGAATCTGGAAAAATACCGGAAAAATGTTCAGATGCCCAACTTGTAAATACCGTTAGCAAACAGAAAAGAGGGTGCTCAACCACAGGGCCTGTAAGTAAGAAAACCTACTGGGCTAATCTAATATTATTTTGTGGCTGCGTGGTAAGAGAGAAAGCATGGTTTATAATCTCTCCCAGCCTTTGAATGGTTTTGAATTCTCTCTCAAAGAACACCCTCAGTAAACTGGGATATGTGGTCAGACCACACAGCTTCTGGGGGTGAGTGGTCCTGGCAACAGAGACTGTATTTTAAGAAAAAAAAAAAAAAAAAAAAAAAAAAAAAAAAAAGATTAGTTGGCAGGGTCTCATTCAAGCCCAGAATAGACCAAGTTCACCAGGCACCCACTACTGGCCAAAAGTGGTACTGCATCCCCACCAGAGATGGACCAGGGCCTGGGCTCATTCCTCAGCCCACGGCTGAGGCAATCAGTTGTAGAGAATCACATGGGATTCCCCCTTGAGACAAGTTAGGAGTGTGTGGGGTGGGCATGAGATGTGTTCAGAAGCAACTAAAAGAGAAACAACAAACAAGAAAATGTCCATAGGGACACTTCTCAGTGGAGGACGGGGTATGGCTCATGGGTACAGCATTTGACTGTAGAAAATGGGCTACGGCTGGGCAAGTGGTAAGTACTGGCTTTGCTTCTCCCCTCCTCCCCTCATGGGGAGGTCCTTTCTAACATGTCTCAGCTCTTCTCGATTCTATACCTTAGTTTACTCATCAGTGAAAGGAAGATAATAGCTGGACATGATGGTGCACACCTTTATTCCCAGCACTCAGGAGGCAGAGGTGGGAGGATCACTGTGAATTTGAGGCCACCCTGAGACTACATAGTGAATTCCAGGTCAGCCTGGGCTAGAGTGGGACCCTACCTCAAAAAAAAAAAAAAAATAAATAAATAAAATAAAGCCGGGCGTGGTGGCGCACGCCTTTAATCCCAGCACTCGGGAGGCAGAGGTAGGAGGATCGCTGTGAGTTCAAGGCCACCCTGAGATCCATAGTGAATTCCAGGTCAGCCTGGGGCTAGAGTGAGACCTTACCTTGAAACCCCCCCCAAAAAAAAATAAATAAATAAAGCAAATAAATAAATGAAAAGGAAGATAATGATCTTTGAAATGCTTAAGGTAATAAGTATAAAGGGCTATCTGGGTACAAAGCATGCCTCAATAAATTATAATCAAACAAAAAAGTGACAAAGAACTGTGCCAATCCTTCTCCTCATGGTCCCTGGCTTCTACGGCACAAGTCACAATCACCTTTTGTCTCCTTAGTCTTTTTGGTCCCTCAGTGGGGAGCAGTAGATGGTGTGGGAGGAGGCAGGGGTCAAAGATGGGCAGGAGCAGATAGCATCAAAACTCACCCGAAAAAAGGACCACTTCTGGGGGGGTGCAGTTATGAGAAAAAAAGAGAATGAGGGGGCACGTCTTTCCAGACTCAGCAACCCAGGTCCAGGACTTTTGGTCCTAGCTTCCTTTTAGCTCTGCTGCTTCTCAATCCCTAGACCCTGCCAAGCCTGGACTAGTGACGAGAGCTCACCTCTGGATCCTCTCTCACACACGTTTCCTGTAGTCCTGTAGCCTGGGGTCTCTGCCTCTCCAGGACATTTTCTGGCCTGGTGGGACAGCTATCGTACCCCCTTCTAGGCTGCTTCAGAGGAAGCAGGAGGCGTCAGTACCAGTTTCTCTGGAGACCTGTTAGTTTCTCCTAATGTTATTTAGGGCTTCCCAGCGCACCTCACTGGGAGACCAAGGAGCTCTAAGTATTCGTGGTGAGTACAGTGCCTTAGCACTATGCAGCCATTAGCAAGCGAGAGGGAGGAGGAGGAGGAAATGAAAGAAAGCTGAGTCGTGGTGTAGTACAGTATATAACGCTGCACAGGATGCCTTTGGGACTCGTGGTGTGGCTTTGGGCCACGAGCTCTGGACGGGAGCGAGTCACAGATGCACGATCCAGAGGAAGGGGTTGCGGAGATTCGTACCACTGCAGAGATGGCGTCAGAGCCACGCAGGGGAGGATGCGGGGAGGTAGGGGTCAGGAGGACCGTGGATTCTGGAGGCAATGCTGGAGCAGAGGGGACAGAGCCGTAGGTCCCAGCGCTGTTCCAGGCCTGGCTTCACTGTGGAGCGGAGGAGTGGGAGTGCTCTCCTCTGTGGCCACCAGAGGTCATTGGCTCCCACTTGGAGCTGCAAGCTGCCCTGTCACAGGGCTGGCCACTAGCCTTCCAGGGTCGGAGCATTTACTGCTCTTGCCTCAGGTCCTAGAGCCAATGTGGACCCAGGAGAGTGACAGGGACTCCTTACAGAACATTTTCCATGCCCCTGTCAGGGAGGGCTGGGAGCTGATACCAAGCCAACATCGGGCTTCTATTCTCAGACATTGCTTTTTTTTTTTTTTTATTGACAACTTCCATAATTATAGACAATAAACCATGATAATTTCCTCCCCTCTCCTACTTTCCCTTTCACAACTCCACCCTCCATCATATCCCCTCCCCCTCTCAATTAGTCTCTCTTTTATTTTGATGTCATCATCTTTTCCTCCTCTAATGAGGGTCTTGTGTAGACAGGGTCAGCCACTTTGAGGGCATGGACATCCAGGCCACTTTGTGTCAGACTCTGCCTTTAAGAAATCATCCCAAGGGAATGGGGAAATGGCAAGGGTTCCTACACTAGCTGTTGCCGTGCTCTTCAGAGAGAAACAACCACAGAGAGCCACCCTCTCCTGGGTGAGTCACTCCTTTTTTAAAAAATATTTATTTATTTGAGAGCAATAGACAGAGAAAGAAGCAGAGACAGAGAGAGAGAGAGAGAAAGAGAGAGAAGGAGAGAGAGAGAATGGGTGCACCAGGGTCTCCAGCCACTGCTTACGTGGGTCCTGGGGAATCGAGCCTCGAACCGGGATTCTTAGGCTTCACAGGCAAGCGCTTAACTGCTAAGCCATCTCTCCAGCCTCATTTTTTTTTTTTTTTTTAAGTTTGAGGCAGGGTTACACTACATAACCCTTGCTGGTCTTGTACCTACAGCAATCCTCCTGCCTCTGCCTCCTGAGTGTTGGATTACAGGGGTGAATTATCACATCTGGCCTTTTATTTTATTTTATTTTATTTTCTGAGACAGGGTCTCACTGTGCAGCCCAGGCCGGACACTCAGGAGCAGCGCTCTGACCTCAGCCTACCAAGCACGCGACCACGCCAGGCTCTCTCAGCACTGGCACCAGACTTGGGCAGGCAGCCCTCTATCTGAACCACCTCAACCCGGAAAACAAAGCAGATTATTAAAACTCTTCAAGAGTTAGGTTTTTACACAGATCTATAGAAAACTCAAGAAATTCTTTTTTTTTGTTTTTTTCAAGTAGGGTCTCACACTCTGATCCATGCTGACCTGGAATTCACTCTGTATTCTCAGGGTGGCCTCGAACTCATGGCCGTCCTCCTACCTCTGTCTCCCAAGTGCTGGGATTTAAAGGCATACGCCACCATGCCCAGCTCAAGAAATTCTCTGTCACTAAATACACTTTTTTTTTTTTAAACAATGCTCGTGACATCACTATTCTTTTAGACACCTTGGCTCATTCCTGGAGTCTCATCCCTCACGAGTTAGCCGAGGGCCCTTCAAGAGGTCCCTTTCCATGAAGCTGTGCAGGCTGCATCGTCACCTCAGGTGCTTCCTGCCTTTCCCTCACCAGGTCCTGTGTTCATCCCCCAACACCACAGGAAAGAGAGAGAAAAAGAACCTCCAAGTACCAATCTGAACGGTTTGGGAGGGCTCCCACCGCTCAGTTCAAGTTCAACCTTCGTAGCCTCGCCTCCCCGACCTCCCCAGTTCCTGCCACGTTCTCCCATTTCCTTACACACCCAGGACTTGAGCCTGGTTCACTTTTTCTGCAGGTGCGCTCCTTGCTTCTCCTATTCTCTCCGCTCATCCTTTCTTTTTTTTAAATTTAATTTTTTTTAAAAATGCATTTTATTTATTTGTTTATTTGAGAGAGAGAGAGGGAGTGAGGGAGAAAGAATGGGCGCACCAGGGCCTCCAGCTACCGCAAACGAACTCCAGATGTATGCGCCCCTTGTGCATCTGGTTTACTTGGGTCCTGGAGAGTCGAACCGGGATCCTTTGGCTTTGCAGGCAAATGCCTTAACCACTAAGCCAACTCTCCAGCCCTCCTCACATCCTTTCTGGGTGACAAGGTATTGTGTTATTTTATTTTATTTTTTTGTTTTTTGAGGTAGGGTCTCACTCTAGTCCAGGCTGACCTGGAATTAACTATGTATTCTCAGGGTGGCCTCGAACTCATGGCGATCCACCTACCTCTGCCTCCCAAGTGCTGGGATTAAAGGCGTGCGCTACCACGCCCGGCTTCTGTATTGTGTTATTTTAAGGCAGGGTCTCATGTATTCCAGAATGGCCTTGAGCCTCATGCAGCCTAGAATGGCCTTGGACTCCTGATCCCTTCTGCCTCTACTCCTTGGTTCTGGGATCACAGACGTGAGCCACAGAGCTAGTTTTCTTCAGCGCAATGGCTCGAACCCCAGGCTTTGCGCATGCAGTGTAGCCTAGAGACAAGGCTTTATCTCCACAGTGACTTGACTAGACCGTGAGCTACCCTAGGATAGGAGCCCCATCATAGCGCACGTGTCTACTCCGGAATTACCCCCGCAGTACATACACTGACTAGTGGTGTTGAGAAAGGGCTTAAGCCGGGCGTGGTGGCGCACGCCTTTAATCCCAGCACTCGGGAGGCAGGGGTAGGAGGATCGCTGAGAGTTCGAGGCCGCCCTGCGACTACATAGTGCATTCCAGGTCAGCCTGGACTAGAGTAAAACCCTATCTTGAAAAAAAAAAAAAAGAAAGAAAGGGCTTAATAAATGTTTGGTGACTGAATTAATGTTCTAAGCAAAGGTTCAATCACATCACACAATAAAAAGCCAGCCTGGCTCTCTACCAGTGCTTGGTGAGAACAGACGCTCCAGGGCAGGACAGGCTGCGTCCGTCCCTCTCGGCAGAGCATGGACCGAGTTTGAGAACGATGGCCGGTGCGCTCACAGTGGCGCACGCGCAGCCCGTGCCATGCTCTGGGCAATGGGCCACTCAGTCTCACAGCATGCTGTGTTTAATCGTCCTCCTCAGTTTGAGAGGTGAGGAGCCCACGGCACAGAGAGGTTACCCCAGGTCACCCAGTGAAGCGAAGGGCGGCCGTGGGCCTTGACCTCGGGCTACTCTAAGAGCGGGCCTCTTGGTCACAGACTGGAAGCCGGAGACCAGGGATGGAGTCACCGGCCTGCCGCTGTCCAGCTGTGTACGGCATCCTGGGCCTGTCACTCCAGATGCCCGTGGCTCAATTCTCTCACTTTCACGAGAGAATAGGCGTCTTGAGGCTTAAATGGGATCGGGGTTAAGAAAACACTTAAAAATCATGACATGCTTCATAACCATGAAGGTCATGGTCACCTATCCCTCACACTCCCTCCACCAGGCCATTTCCCCCTTATTTATTTTGAGGTAGGGTCTCACTCTAGCCCAGGCTGACCTGGAATTCACTCTGCAGTCTCAGGGTGGCCTCGAATTCACAGCAATCCTTCTACCTCGCCTCCCAAATGCTGGGATTAAAGGCGTGAGCCACCAATATTCCTTTTTCTTTGAGTCACTTTGGTGACTTAAGGTCACACAGGAGTTTGCACGCAAGGAGCTGTCCTTTGTCCTTTCCTTGGCTCAGCTGAAAGCCATGACCATGGGGACCTTGACACCTAAGTCCCTATCTAGGAAGGGACCTTATCTTTTATTTTTATTTTTAAAATATTTTATTTATATTTATTTATTTGATATGTGTATATATATGTACATACACACACACACACAGAAAGAGAGAGAGAGAGAGAGGGAGGGAGAGAATGGGCATGCCAGGGCCTCCAGCCACTGCAAACGAACTCCAAACAAGTGCACTCCCTTGTTCATCTGGCTTACATGGGTCCTGGGGAGTTGAACCTGGGTCCTTTGGCTTTGCAGGCAAGTGCCTTAACCGCTAAGCCACTCCTCCAGCCCAGGGACCTTCTCTTACTACCCAATGCGTGAATATTCTGGTTTCTCTCTTCCTCCCATCCTTTCTGACCCACTTGCCTCTTTTATCGCTTCCTTTGGCCCTTCAGCCCAAATGGGGTTCTGCTCTGCAGGCAAACAACCAAAGGCCACCTATGAGTGCGGAGCAGAGCGGGGACACACACAGCCTACTCAGGTGGAGTGAGGAGACGGGCTGGAGCAGAGCTGAGCGAGGGGCGAGGAGGACATGTGGGTGCACTGGAGAAGCCGCAGGCGTCCCAGTGGATGGATGGCCAGCTGGAAGGTCGGTAGCCCTTTGGTTTGCTAGGGTTTCTCGGCCTGAGCGGAAAGCCTCGAGATACTTCTCTCTGCGCCTTCCGGGGAGCTGTCCAGCCTGAGCCGTGGACTGGGCCCCGTTCATGCCAGCGCCAGGCATGAAGAGATAAGCGATTGGATTTCTCCCACAGGCATCTGGCCAGGGCTTCTCACTGATCATTTCCTCTCCATAAAGCACTGGGAAGACTTCCAGAGAACACGAACTCCCCCAGTCTTCCTCGCTCCCATTTCTAAGCGTTTAGAGAAGGGCCCTGCCTACCTGGGGCGAGGCAGCCCCTCCACTATGCTGCAGGGCGTGCCCAGGGATGCCTGAGCCTGCTGGGCTCCCCCCGCCCACGTGGCTCATTTTCCTTCTGAACAGCAGCTCATCTCCTGCATTTTTAATAGCAGAGCATATTTAGCATTACACACACACACACACACACACACACACACACACACACGTGCGGACTGATAAGGCCCAAAGAGAAGGCAACAAGCCATCCAGAGGAGGAGAACCTCCTCCCAGCTTCTCCCTGGCCTCTGCCCACACCAGCCTCCTTCAGTGGGTTTGCATTTGCCATCAGCTTGCCAGGGCAGGCCAGGGTGGGCAGGGACACAGCAGCTGGGAAAGTCAGGCTGGGTGACTGTCAGGACTTGCTCATTCTAACTCAAAAGACCAGATAGCCATGGCTCCCTCTCTCTCTTTTTAAAATTTATTTATTTGAGAGTGATAGAGAGAGAAAGAGGGAAAGAGAGAGAGAGAGAAAGGGAGGGAGGGAGGGAGAGAGAGTGGGTGCGCCAGGGTCTCCAGCCACTGCAAACGAACTCCAGACGCGTGCGCCCCCTTGTGCATCTGGCTAACATGGGTCCTGGGGAATCGAGCCTCGAACCGGGGTCCTTAGGCTTCACAGGCAAGCGCTTAACCGCTAAGCCATCCTTCCAGCCCGGCTCCCTCTTTTTATCTCTCTTTTCTTTCAGCCTGTCTGTCTCTCTCTGACATGAAGTTTGGTTTAGGCTGTTCTCAGACCTCAGAGTTCCCGAGTGCCAGGCTCCATATTTCTTTGCTGACTCTCACCTGGGCTCTGCGTCGTCTTGCCCACTTCCCTCTGCCACGATGGGACGGGCCGTACGGACACCGACCAGGCACTCTGGTCTCTGGGGACTCCCTCAGGGGTCATCTTCAGCTAGAGGGGAGCCAGCTGTAGGGGAGGGGAGCACTGCACCACCTGTGAGAGTTTTGGGGCGGTTCAAAGGAGACCGAGCTGCTAACCAATGTGGAAATACGTTCTGCATTTTGCTCCACCTCCTCTTCCTTTTTACAGTAGTGGGGATCAAACCCAGGACCTTGTACACGCCAGGCAAGCACTCCACTACTAAGCTACACCACCACTCCCCTTTCATTTTTTATTTTTTATTTATTTATTTGAGAGCGACAGACACAGAGAGAAAGACAGATAGAGGGAGAGAGAGAGAATGGGCGCGCCAGGGCCTCCAGCCTCTGCAAACGAACTCCAGACGCGTGCACCCCCTTGTGCATCTGGCTAACGTGGGACCTGGGGAACTGAGCCTGGAACCGGGGTCCTTAGGCTTCACAGGCAAGTACTTAACCGCTAAGCCATTTCTCCAGCCCTCCCCTTTCATTTTGAGACAGAGTCTCATCAAGTTGTCTGGGCTGACCTTGAACTCACTCTGTAGCTCAAGCCCAGCCTTGAACTCACACTTCTCCTTCCTCGGGTCCCACAGTAGCTGGAATTACACGTCTGCACCACTGCGCCTGCCCTCCCCTTCTTCTCATGCAGTTATTGTTTAACTTACCCAGTCACAGAAGGGGCAAAATAACACAACGACCAGCTGTTTAACCTTGTGCAAGAGTACCAGGAGCTCGGCATGACCTCTGGGGTCCTATGCTCAGCGCCCACGGTCTGGGCTACTTGGGACACATCAGCTGCCCAATCCCACGTCAAGGCATCCCACCCAGGGGCAGGGAGCGCTGGGCTTTCATGATCCATGCAGAGACCATTTGTGGCAATGGAAAGGACCATTAGCTGGGCATTTTCTGCGCGGCCTGATGGGGGCTGCCAGCTGTTTCTGCTACAGGCCCAAAAGTACCAAGCTACCCCGAGAAAGGAGTGACAGCAGTCAACACGTGTGTAAATCTGAGCATTGGAGCCTCCTACCCAGGGTCACCCAGAAACATATCAAGATCTGTGCTCCCCAAGGCAGAGGCCAGCAGCCACTCGTGGCTACTTTGAGCGAGGAACAGAATTCTAAATATTTGAACTTGTTACAATTTAAAAAACAGACCTTGGATTCAGGTATCAGAAAGTGTTTCTGGCTGGGCGTGGTGGTGCACGCCTTTAAATCCCAGCACTCGGGAGGCAGAGGTAGGAGGATTGCCACGAGTTCGAGACCATCCTGAGACTACAAAGTGAATTCCAGGTCAGCCTGGGCTAGAGTGAGACCCTACCTTGGAAAATAAAAAATAAAAAATAAAGAAAGCGTTTTTGTCTGCCTAGAACAACTTGAGTCCATGAATCTATTTGACAATTTCAGGTTCTTTTCTCTTTTGCTGTGTGTATGTGCTGTGTCATCTGTCGTGTGTGATATGTGCACATGTATGTGTCCTGATGGCGCCCTGTGTGCTCACCTGCATTGGCGTGGCGGTGGGGGGGGGGCTGCTTACCCGTGACCACTTTCCATCATTCCCGTTTGAGCCGAAGTCTCTGACTGATCCCAGAGCCCAGGTGATTCCCTGGTCACGGGTTCCCATTGTGGGGCTGGGGTTCCAGGAATGTGGGGCTAGTTGTTTATGTGAGTCCTGGGGGCCAAACTTAAGAGGTCTCTCAGGCTGCCTCAGGCCTTCATCTCTCCAGCCCACAAATCTTTTTTTTAAAATTATTTTGTTTACTTTTTATTTTTATTTATTTGAGAGCCACAGACAGAGAAAGAGGCAGAAAGAGAAAGAGAAAGAGAGAGGGGGGGGGGAGGGGGGAAATGTTGTGCCAGGGCCTCCAGCCACTGCAAATGAACTCAAGACGCATGAGCTCCCTGGTGCATCTGGCTAACAGGGGTCCTGGGGAATCAAGCCTCAAACCAGGGTCCTTAGGCTTCATAGGCAAGCGCTTAACTGCTAAGCCATCTCTCCAGCCCCCCACCTTTTTTTGTTTTTTTCGAGGTAGGGTCTCACTCTAGTCCAGGCAGACTTGTAATTCACTATGTAGTCTCAGGGTGGCCTCGAACTCATGGCAATCCTTCTACCTCTGCCTCCAAGTTGTCCCCTGACCTTCATATGGATGCCATGACATGTATATATACATATACAGACAAACACAAATAAATGAAAGTATTTTTTTTTTTTGAGGTAGGGTCTTACTCTAGCCCTGGCTGACCTGAAATTCACTATGTAGTTTCAGGGTGGCTTTGAACTCAGAGCAATCTGAGAGTCTGCCTCGTGAGTGCTGGAATTAAAGGATTAAAGGTGTGCACCACCATGCCTGGCTTGATTATATATATATATATATATATATATATATATATATATATATATATATATATATTTATTTATTTATTTTTCAAGGCAGGGTCTCACTCTAGCTCAGGCTGACCTGGAATTCACTCTGTAGTTTCAGGGTGGCCTTGAACTCACAGTGATCCTCCTACCTCTGCCTCCTGAGTGCTGGGATTAAAGGCGTGCGCCATCACGCCCAGCTGAAACAAAATTTTTTAAAGGAACGACAGGTTTAACAGTCCCTGCTTCCACAGACCCCAAGGCCCTGCCCTTGTTCTGTTCTGCCACCTCCCTTCCTGAGGGACACTATCTGAATCCATGGCCTCAATGCCCTGTCTACACTGAGGACCCTCGAGCCTCTGCTCTATGGCCTCTGCTCTCACCTCTGCAGATGTTCCCGGACACTTCAAAGAGCACGAGCTTTAGCTCGCCCGCTTTCCTTATCACCTTTTCTCATGAGAAAGCGGCAGACTAGTCACCCAGCCATCCAAGCCTGCAACTTGGACAGCACCCTGACTTCTGCCCTTGTATCCCAGCTCGTAGTACAATCAGCTCCTAAGATGTTCAATAGTTCTGTCACACGGCATCAGCCCTGCCTGGGACCAGACCATCAGCACACTTCACTTGGATGGTACGACAATGTTCTCACTCTTCTTATTGCCTCCAATGTGACCCCTCTGGCCTTCCTTTATATTGCTGCCAAAGTGACTTCATGACAACTGCAAACTGCTCCTTTCACAGCTCCAGGGCATTTCTATACAGTCTTGAATTTGCCACACTCACAGTGGGACTTTAGAACTCACCTCCTCGGTTGCACAACCCGCCTCTCACCTCTGTGCAAACACTTGCACAGTCTGGGCCCTTTTCCTGGGATATCTTCCCACTTGCATAAAAACTATTTTTTATGACAGCAAAATAACACAGCATAAAAGATACCACTCATGTTCCATGAACTTTGTGTAGCTCCTCTTAGTACTGACATCTCTGGCTTACGATTTCTTAAAATTTTATTTATTTATTTGACAGAGTGAGAGGGAGAGAGAGGGGAAGACAGAGAGAGAGGGGGGGGGGGAGGGAGGGAGAGAGAATGGGCATGCCAGGGCCTCCAGCCACTGCAAATGAACTCCAAATGCATGTGCTCCCTTGTGCATCTGGCTAATGTGGGTCCTGGGAATCAAACCTAGGTCCTTTGGCTTTGTAGGCAAATGCCTTAATCACTAAGCAATCCTTTAAAATTTATTTATTACGGGGGGGGGGGACGGATGGAGAGAGGGAGAGAACGGGCGCACCAGGGCCTCTAGCCACTGCAAACTAACTTCAGATGCATGTGCCATGATGTGCATCTGGCTAACATGGGACCTGGAGCATCGAACCTGGGTCCTTAGGCTTCGTAGGCATGTGCCTTCCCTGCTAAGCCATCTTTCCAGCCCTGGCTTATGATCTGACGGCAGGTTTTTGACTCTATGATGCTGTGAAAGTGGAGTGCATTCAGCAGTCACTGTGCTTTCCTTGGTTTTAATGCATATGATGGAATGCAGGGTGGTAGGGTTCTCTACCACCAAGCTGCCTCTGCAGCCCAGAAGCTGTGCTTTGGAATTTGGTCTTTTACCAGGTTAGCCTTATGTAGCACACTACTCTTTTTTTTTTTTAGGTAAGTTCTCATTCTAGAATTCTCTATGTAGTCTCAGGGTGGCCTTGAACTCACAGCGATCCTCCTACCTCTGCCTCCCCGAGCGCTGGCACTAAAGGCGTGTGCCACCACGCTACTCTTTCACGATGACTGGCCAGTGGCACTGAGCTGCGCCCCCCAGTCAGCCCCTTGAATTACCACATATAAAACAGGTTTTACGTCAGATGACTTTGTCCACCTGTAGGCTAACAAGGTAAGTGGTAAGAGCTGGCTTAAGGTGCACTGGGCAAAACTGTGATGTTTCGTAGATGTGTTAAATACATCTCGACCCACAAAACACACTAGGTACCATGATGAACTGAAGGTGACACAGCCCGTGGCAGGCTGAGGGACACTTGGTCTTGTTCTTCAAACTCAGCCGACAAACCTTTGCTGAGTCCTCAGCCTGGACAGGGCGCTCTTCTCTTTTGCTGTCATAGGCCTCATCCCCTTATATTTTGTGTATGCTCATCTTTCTCTCTCTCTCTCACTTTTTTTTTTTTCGAGGTAGGGTCTCACTCTAGCCTGGACTGACCTGGAATTCACTATGGACTCTCAGTGTGGTCTCGAACTCACAGAGATCCTCCTACCTCTGCCTCCCTAGTGCTGAGATTCCATGCCGCCACACCTGGCACGTAAGCTTATAGCTCATCTTACAGACTCTCCAAGACAATGTCTAGGTCTTATTAACTTTGTATTCCCAAGGTTATGCACTGTGCCAAGAAGACTGGCTGAAGTGATTAAGGGAGGAGGACCACGAGTCCCCTGGGGATCTAATAAGCCTGTATGTCGGTTTTTTTGTTGTTGTTTTTTAAAGGTAGGGTCTCACTCTAGCCCAGGCTGACCTGGAATTCACTATGTAGTCGCAGGATGGCCTCAAACTCATGGTGATCCTCCTACCTCTGCCTCCCAAGTGCTGGGGTTAAAGGTGTGAGCTACCACGCCCAGCTTGTATGTAGATTAAAAAAAATATATATATATATAAAATTTATTTAAGAGAGAGAGAGAATGGGCATGCCAGGGCATCTAACCACTGCAAGTGAACTCCAGATGCATGTGCCACCTTGTGCATCTGCCTTACATGGGTCCTGGAGAATCGAACTGGGGTCCTTTGGCTTTGCAGGCAAATGCCTTAACTGCTAAGCCATCTCTCCAGCCATTTTGTTTTTTTTTTCCCAACTTGCAGATGCTACATATAAAACACATCAGTAGGTCCAATGCATCTCCAGTGCTTGTCACGGAGTGGTATTAGAATTGGAGCTCATGAAATGCTGAGTCCCAGTGGAAGACATGGATGGAGGTCTGGTGTAACAGGGTGGTACTGGTGGTGATCAGGATTGAAGCAGGGGATTCAGAGCCAACTTACGTTAGGAGGAGGGGCTCATTCTTAACTTAGTAGGCAATGAGGAGCATGAGAATTTCTGAAAGGCTTGTAATTAAGTTAGGATTTTTTTTTTTTTTTTTTTTTTTTGGTTTTCTGAGGTAGGGTCTCACTGTAGCTCAGGCTGACCTGGAATTCACTATGGAGTCTCAGGGTGGCCTTGAACTCACGGCGATCCTCCTGCCTCTGCCTCCCAAGTGCTGGGATTAAAGGCGTGCGCCACCACGCCCAGCTAAGGCTTGTAATTTAGAATCACAGATTATTCAGGCTTGGAAATGAGATTCAGAGACATTAAGTGGCTGGATCGAGGACAGATACACAGAAAGTCAGTGTCAGAGCCTAGGCTTGAACTTGCTTTTCTTGCCTGCACCACAGTACTCATTTTCCCACACTGTACTGTGGGGAGTCTGTCCAGAACTGAGATCAAGCTCGCTAAAGTCCAAGCTGCATCTTCCCAGCCCTGGTTAATCTGTCTTTTCATGTCACGTGTTCTTGGCCATAGTGGATGGAGGGATGCTAGCTTGGCTGACTGGGGCGAGAGCGCCCAGGAGACCCTGGCATCCATTACTTGGCTCTATTCCTGGGGCACCCCTGTGCTGTGTACCTGCTTTAAGTTAGGCTAATGCCTACGAGCCTTCCTCTTCACCGAGAGCTCTTCTCCTCCATCCTTGTGATCCTTTTCTCTGCCAGCCCTTTCCTATTCCTTTACGTCACTTTCTGCCTCTAGCTGAAGGCACCTTGCCCATGGCAGGCTGTGGTGTGTATTGAGTGTGCTGTCTCTCGGAATGTGGAGACAGATCTAACTCCAGAGGTCCCCCTGCAAGTGTGTCTCTTGGGAGGATGCTTTGGGGTTCTGGGGCACATGAGATCCCTCAGGTGTTCCTTTACAAGGGGAGTTCATTTTATTAGTTTGTTTTAAAATATATTTTATTTATTTATTTATTTGAGAGAGCATGAGAGAAAAAGGGGGGGGGGGAGAGAATGGGTGTACCAAGGCCTCTAGCCACTGCAAATGAACCTTGGTGCATGCACCACTTTCTGCATCTGGCTTATGTGAGTCCTGAGGAATTGAACCTGGGTCCTCTGACTTTGCCAGCAAGCACATTAACCACCAACCCATCTCTCTAGCCTGGAGTTCATTTTATAATCATTTGGACCTCCTGGGTCTCCTTCCTCAGAAGCCCCTGCCTGGCTCGCCTTTCCTTTCTCTGTAGTTTATACTCAATTTCTAGTCTTGGAATCCTTTCTCTCTCCCTTCCTCTCTCTCTGTTTTGGTTTTTCAAGGCGGGATCTCACTCTAGCACAGGCTGACCTGGAATTCACTCTGGAGCCTCAGGGTGGCCTCGAACTCACGGTGACCCTCCTACCTCTGCCTCCCAAGTGCTGGGATTAAAGGCAAGTGCCACCAGGCCCGGCCCTCTTCCTTCCTTCCTTCTTTCCTTCCTTTCCCTCCTTCCTTCTTTTTTGAGATAGGGTCTTACTATTTCTTCCAGTCCAGCATTGGGCTTTCAATAATCCTCCTGTTTCAGCCTCTTGAGTGCTGGGGTTACACACATGCACCACAATGTGGAGAGACCCCTCTCTGAATTTTCAGCACCCTGGACGCCTTAACCAGGTCATGGGAGCACTGTCTTTTGGCCTACAAGATACCAGCATTCTAATAATAACGTTATCCTTAAGTATGTCATGAACATGTACTATGACCCAGGTATTGGACTTGCTGTTTTCTGTAAGGAGCTTCTAACATGCCAGGGGGTACAGCTTTCTTTAAAATATATTTTTAATTAATTTGCAAGCAGAGAGAGATAGAGAGAAGAAAGACAGACAGAGAGAGAATGGGCACACCAGGGTCTATAGCCACTGCAAACGGACTCCAGGCGCATGTACCCTTTGTGCATCTAGCTTACGTAGGTCCTGAGGAATTGAACCTGGCTCCTTTGGCTTCACAGGCAAACACCTTAACCACTAAGCGGTCTCTCCAGCCCGGGGTAGAGCTTTTGTTTGCTCCATTTTACAGTTGAGGAAGTTAAGGCACAAGGAGATCCAATGACAACAAGTGTAGGCTGGCAGTGATTCCTCAGCAAACAAACTCAACACTCCCAAGTCTTTGAGAGGAGGGGACTGCAAAGAAGGCCTGGGAGGCGCATGCTGCCCACAAGCGAGCCAGAGGTCTCAGCGGCTGCCACTCTTGGGTTGGGCCTTCCCTAAGCTGCTCCATTCCCCTCCAGGATGGATCTGAGTTCCAGAACCCCACAGAGAGCAAGCCCTTCCTGCTCAGCCGTCGTCCAGCCTCTCCAAGCTCTCACCCGAGGCCATTTCATTGATTTGGCATAATTAGCTCTTTTAAAAGTCATCATAATTTCTAGCACACAGTGGCTAACCCATTGATGGATGGTTTTATTCCACAGCTTTCGTAGGTAGGGAGTTAAATGTAATTAACCATCATTAATTAACAGAACGGTCTTTCTCTTTAAACATACAAATTAGGCAGACTCCACACTTGTCCCTTCTCTGCCTTCAGGAGGCCTGGAAGATAAGGCTGGAAGCGCTGTGACAAGCCAGCCACAGTGTCCCGTGATGGGGGGGAGACCCACAATCTTTGAGGTGCTCATTGTTTGCATTTTCCATATCGTGTCCTATCTGTTCAGTCTACAGAAAACATTTTCTGCCTTTTTTTTTTTTTTTGTAAAGTCAGGATTGAAAATGAATCAGGAGCCTCTGATTTTTCAGTTACCTGAAACGGTGCTCCCCGCTACCAAAGGGGTGCCCTTCCCCTTGTCTTGCCCGTGCTCCTCCTGTAGTTGGCTCTAGGACACCTGCTTAAGGCAGGGAGGGGAAGCTGAGACCCGCGCTCTGTGGCTGGGGTGCCTTTATAGCTTCACCACGCCTCTCCTTTTGCTCCTCTCTGGGTGAAGCCTGCCTGTGCCTTGTTATTTTCCCTAGGGCTTCTCTTCATCGGGGCGGAAAATTTAGGGGTAACTGTATAACTAAGGAATCTTCCCATTTCCTCCTCCTTAGACACGATATGGCTCAGCACTCAGTGTACCTCCAAAACAAAAAAGTCCTCTGTCTAGGCACAGAGTGATTTTAAGCACCCATGTTCCATCCAGTAACTACCTTCTCATACTACCATTCTGTCTTCCTTTGGGTCTCCAGAGTCCCTGACATGACACCCAGTGACACAGTAAGAGGGTAAACATCTGTTTCCCATGGTGACAGGGCCAGGTGGTGAGGACAGCTAGCTGCTGGCTACCAGCACCCGCACTCACCATGGTTTGTCCCTTGGTCCTTTCGCGGAGAAGACCGTGTGCTGTTTACTGCTGGAGGTAAGGAGATTGTCTTTGGGCGTTTTGAATGGCTTTGAGGTGCTGCTGACAGCGTTATGGCCGCTGAGACAGGCTTTCGTCTTCACCTGTGCTAGTGATGTCCGGGGGTTGGAGGCTGGAGACGCTGGTGAGGGTGGAGGCCTGCACATTGAACCGTGTCTTCTCTCTACGGGGAGAAAGGACAGAGCTCAGTACAGCATCGGCGGTGAGCGGGTCCCACGCGCACCCACGCTCCTGAGTGCCACAGGCACTGAGCAGGGACCTGCTGGCCCGCTCAGCAGCCCCCCAAAACCTCAGTTCTGACAACAGCTTGTCCTGACATCGCCTCCCACCCTGCCAACTGTCAATGAGGAGTCTGGATTTCTGGATCAAATGGCATGTTAAGCTAACACCAAGGTTCTCATGGGAGGCATTACTATCCTAGTACAAAACCACTTCCTTGGGGGTATCGGGGGTGGGTGGGATAACCAGGTGTCACCTGACACAGCAGAACAGCCACACGACCAATATGATCCCCAGAGAGCTTCCTGGGTCCCACAGGGCAGTGGGCTGGGCAGAACTCTCAGAACAAATTCTCCGACACGACCCTCCAAAGGAGCATGGAAGTCAGAGGGAGCCCTGAATGAAAGGTCTTTGAGAGCCAGGTGTGGGCAGGACAGCAGCTGTCCCTTCCTGGAACTGTGGGGACAGTCTGTTGACACATTCCAGTAGTGGCCTCTAGGTCTCACTGAGGTTCAAGGACACAACATATGGGACAATGCAAATGCCTACGGCAGACTCCACAGTGGGATTAACGTATGCCCTGAAGAAACGTCCAGATCGGGAGAAGTAGAGATTCCAAATCTGGAAGTCTGGGTTGACTGTGATCATGAAACAGGTGAAAAACCATCACATCTCCTTTCAGCCAAGAGCTGTCTCGGGCTGTTCTTGTAGGTTAGACATTTCTGGCTGCTATGCCAGGAACTACTTGGTGGAAGAAAGCCTGACTACTCTTGATTGAGCAAGAAAAGTTTAGGGTTCCTAGCTTTCTTTTTTAGACTTTTTTCTCTTTCTTTCTTTTTTCTTTTCTTTTTTTTTTTTTTTTTTTTTTATGAGGTACCATCTCACTCCAATCCAGGCTGACTTGGAATTCACTCTGTAGTCCCAGGCTGGCCTAGAATTCCCGGTGATCCTCCTACCTCAGCTTCCAGAGTGCTGGGATTAAAGACATGCACCACCATGCCTAGCAACAGTAATTTTTTTTTTTTTTTTTCGAGTTAGGGTCTTACTGTAGCTCAGGCTGACCTGGAATTCACTGTGTAATCTCAGGCTGGCCTCGAACTCATGATGATCCTCCTACCTCTGCCTCCCGAGTGCTGGGATTAAAGGCATGCGCCACACGCCTGGCTGTGACAGTATTTTTTAAATTAAAATATTCTTATTAATTTATTTGCAAGCAGAGAGAGAGAGAGAGAGAGAGAGAGAAGAAAGACAGAGAGAATAGGCATGCCAGGGCCTCCAGCCATTGCAAACAAATTCCAGATGCATGCACCATTCTGTGCATCTGGCTTTACGCAGACACAGGGGAATCAAATCTGAGTTTTTAGGCTTTGCAGATAAGTGCCTTAGCCACTGAGGCATTTCTCCAGCCTTGGAAGACAGTATTGCAAAGCTCCCCTACCTGTCCTTTGGCTCTTAGATTCTTTCTACCACCTTTCCCACAAGAGGTTGGTGGTGTGACCCAGATGAGTTTTGGGTTTGTCTGTGTTCCTTGTACCAATGGGCTACCAGGATCTGTCAAGGCAGACTGACCCTAGTCTGAAGAAACTGGATTTTATTTGTTTATTTATTTATATTTTTTGTTGCTGTTTTTTTGAGGTTGGGTCTCATTCTAGTCCAGGCTGACCTGGAATTCACTATGTAATTTCAGGGTGGCCTCAAACTCACAACAATCCTCTTACCTCTGCCTCCCAAGTGTTGGGATTAAAGGCATGCACCACCACACGTGGATTTTCTTTTAAATTTTAATTAATTAGTTAATTTTATTTATTTGAGAGAAAGAGAGAGAGAGAAAGAGAGAAAAAGAGGCAGGAGGCAGAGAGAGCAAGTGAGAGTGAGCGAGACAGAGAGGGAAGGAGAATGGGCATGCCAGGACCTTCAGCCATTGCAAAAGAAATCCAGATGCATGTGTCACCTTGTGCATCTAGCTTACATGGGTCCTGGGGCCAAACCTGAGTCCATTGGCTTTATAGGCAAGTACCTTAACCAATAAGCCATCTCTCCAGCCTGAGACTGGATTTTTTGAGATTGTTTGATTGTGGAGTACTTTTGCCTGAACAGTATTCATACACTATCTCTACAGAGTTTCTTTACAGGGTAACTTTTCTTCATTGGCTCAGAGTGGACTCTGCATATATGTTTAGCTCCCAGAAACCATCCAAGGAAGTTCTTGAGAATTATAAGCTAGTCCTAATACGTCTGTTTTAATGCTATAAAGAAAACACAGGGCTGGGAGCCACCACGTTAAATGCCACCCACAAGGTAGGCTTAGGACTTTAGTTCCCCACCAGGCTCTCTTAGTTTTCATGTCTTCATCTATAAACTAAGCGGGTCCCTCAGTGGGTTCCAGGGTCTCTCTCAATACCATAATATAAACATAACACACACTAATACCTGTTCCTTCTCTCCCCATCCCTCATCATTCCTGGAAACTATAGCAGTAATTTTAGCTGAAGTCTGAAAAATCTTACTGAGACAAGATCTTTCTTGGAGGGACTTGTCCTTTTGAAAACTGTCCTGGTCTTTACAGGCAGAGAGCAGCCGGGTGTCTCCACCCCCAAGCTGACTTGCCAGAGAGGCCAGGTGATTGCCAAGGTCCGGGCGAACGGCTACTTGAGGAACAGGACCTTGGGCAAGGGCCCAGCCGCCTGTCAGGAAGTGGGGTGTAGTATAAACAAGATTGGAAGCTAGGAAATGACGAACTCAGAGTCACTAAAAAACTCAGTTTTAAAGTCAACTAGTCTGATCTCTTTTGAGATAGATAAAGTTACCAGTCACAGGCTCCTCCGGGCAACTCTGGCTGGTGGCAACGTTGGGACTAGATCCAAATCCCTTGGTTTTAGGTCCATAGCATTTTCTGTCCTCCAGAAATGCTATGCTTAGTAATTTCTTTTCTTCTTAATTTTTATTTATTTATTTATTTATTTGAGAGCGACAGACACAGAGAGAAAGACAGATAGAGGGAGAGAGAGAGAATGGGCGCGCCAGGGCTTCCAGCCTCTGCAAACGAACTCCAGACGCGTGCGCCCCCTTGTGCATCTGGCTGACGTGGGACCTGGGGAACCAAGCCTCGAACTGGGGTCCTTAGGCTTCACAGGCAAGTGCTTAACCGCTAAGCCATCTCTCCAGCCCTCTTCTTAATTTTTAATTTTATTTATTTGAGAGCGACAGACAGAGAGAAAGAGGGAGAGAGAGAGAGAGACAGAGAGACAGAGAGACAGAGAATGGGTGAGCCAGTGCCTCCAGCCAATGCAAACGAACTCCAAATGCGTGCGCTCCCTTGTGCATCTGGCTAATGTGGGTCCTGGGGAATCGAGCCTCGAACTGGGGTCCTTAAGCTTCACAGGTAAGTGCTAAACCGTTAAGCCATCTCTTCAGCCTAGTAATTTCCTTTTTTGGGGGGGGCAAGTTTCAGATCTAAAAAGTTTCTGATCTAAAGAATTTGATTTCCATCCCAATAATTTCAAATTTTTCTGTCGTCTTCATCCTCCCCTTTGCTGTCACTTGCTCACAGCTGATGGGGACCAGGGCAGACAGAAACATTACTCACTGACCTTTGCTACATGAATAGCAGAGACTTTATTTTGCTGAACAAATGATGAAAAATTACAGGAGGGCTGGAGGGATGGGTCAGTGGTTAAGGCATTTGCCTGCAGAGCCTAATGACCCAGATTGTATTCCCCAGGACCCATGCAAAGCCAAACACACAAAGTGGCGCATCATCTGGAGTTCGTTTGCAGTGGCTGGAACCCCTGGCAGCAGGCCCATTCTGCTATCTAGCTCTCTTCTCTCTGCTTGCAAATAAATAAATAAATTTTTTTGAGGCAGGTTCTTGCTATGGCCCAGGCTGACCTAGAATTCACTATGTAGTCTTGGGGTGGCCTTGAACTCATGGAGATCCATCTATTCCTGCCTCTCGAGTGCTGGGATTAAAGGTGCATGCCACCACACCTAGCTTAAAGTATTTTTAAAATTTAGAGAAGTAGTGGTGGGGAATGAATGAGAAGAAAGCATTCTGCACATGTGTTTGAAGTTACACAATGAAGCCCATTACTTTCTATACCAACCTAAAAAAAATTAAACAAAACAAAACATAACAATTATAGAAGCTGAGGAGTTGAACCAGTGGGTGAAGTGCTCATGAGGACATGAAGTCCGATACCCATCATCCATGTAAGAATGCCAGGCATGGTGTCTTGCGCCTGTAACTCCGGAGGTGAGAGAGGCGGGTCTCTAGGACTTGCTGGCTAGCTATGGTCTACCATCTCAGTGAGCTCTAGGTTTAGTGAAAGACTCTGTCTCAAAAAATAAGATGGAGGGCTAGAGAGATGGCTTATGTTAAGGTTAAGATGCTTGCCTGAAAACTCTATGAACTCATGTTCAAATCTCCAAGTCCCACATAAGCCAGACACACAGTGACACGTGTGCAATGTCACACATATGCACGAGGGGATGTATGCATCTGGAGTTTGTTTGCAGCGGCTGAAGGCCCTGACATGTCTGTTCTCTCTCTCTCTCTCAAATAAATAAGAAAAGGAAGGTGGACAGCAATTGAGAAATATACCCAATATACACCTCTGTCTGCATACACACAATTGTAATGTGCATACACACATGCCCACATACCATACGCACATACACACAAAAAATATAAAGAAGTAGGGCTGGAAAGATGGCTTGGCGGTTAAGGCATTTGCCTACAAAGCCAAAGGACTCAGGTTCAATTCCCCAGAACCCTTGTAAGCCAAATGCATAAGGTGGCACATGCCTCTGGAGTTCATTTACAGTGGCTGAAGGTTCTAGCATGTGCCCATTCTCTATCTACCTCTTTTTCTCAAATGAATAAAATAAAAAAAAATTTAAAAAATATATAGAAGTAAAAAAACATGAATCACAAGGAATGGTGCCACCAAAGCAAAAAGAGGTCTGACAGGTGATTCTGAACCACCTTTCCAGAAAATTCTGGGCTATGGTCCTGGCCACACATTACAGGGCTAAACTGGTAGAAAACATTAAATCAATGGGGAAGCATTTCTCTTGGTTTTATATTTTATTCTAAAAATTCTTAAATATACAAACGAAAGAACATGCTGCACAGGAGAGACTATTCATTAACACCTGAGATCAAGGTTTTAAAAATTTGTTTAATGTGTGATTTTGTATTGTAATAAATAAGCAAAAGAGGTATTTTTTTTTTAACTTAAAAAAATTTATTCGAGGTGGGGGACACAAAGGGGAGGGAGAGAATGTGCACGCCAGGGCCTCCTGCCACTACGAACGAACTCCAGATGCATGCTATACCCTACGCATCTGGCTTACATGGGTCCTGGGGAATAGAACCTGGGCCCTTAGGTTTCACAGGTAGGCGCCTTAACCACTAAGCCACCTCTCCAGTTCCAAAGAGGTATTTCTTACTCGTGAAAACTGTTCCTTCTCATCCTGATTGCAATCTATTAACTCCATCACTCCTTTAAAGTATCCCAAGAGGTCAGCATTTCTGCCCTGAGCTGTGGGAACGAGATTGGCTCCCTCCTGGTACAGGTGCGAAAAAGCTACCTAAGAAGAACTTAAGTGGAGGAACCCACAGGGTCAGGCCACCACTTAGGTGGTGAGCTGTAACCATGATTTTTTTTTTTTTTTAATTTTTATTTATTTATTTGAGAGCGACAGACACAGAGAGAAAGGCAGATAGAATGGGCGCGCCAGGGCTTCCAGCCTCTGTAAACGAACTCCAGACGCGTGCGCCCCCTTGTGCATCTGGCTAACGTGGGACCTGGGGAACCGAGCCTCGAACCGAGGTCCTTAGGCTTCACAGGCAAGCGCTTAACCGCTACGCCATCTCTCCAGCCGTGTAACCATGATTTTTGAAATTGGGTGCAACTGCTGTCCCAGGCAGGGTACGGTGAGTCCACTTCACGGAGAGACCCCGTTTGTAGTCCAGCTGCAGCTCTCTAGTAAGTAAGACCTGTGTGCAGGTGACCCACACAACGTGTCTCGTAGTGCAGAGGTGAGACGGGCGGCGATGAAAGAGAACAGGGTCTTTCTCATGTATAAAAAGACATTGCTGGGGAGGTAGTGTTTTTGTGGGTGAAGCTTTCCAGGTGCACATTACAATCACTCTGATATAAGCCCTCACCCCACTTTGAGCTTAACAATTTCTATGTTTTGGTCAAGTAGCCTGCCTTTGGTAAATCTCTATAATTATTCCACTTACCCTGCCCAAAAGTGTTTATAGAACATTATATTCCTCATGCACTGTTAAAATACTTTATAGACTTGGGCAATGTTAGAGAAAAAGATCATTTCTCTTGAGGTTTTTCTCTCTTTTAATGTACACAGCTGTATTAACAAAACTGTAATCAGCGGACAATTTTGGACTATTTATTAACTAACATTATCTTTTTATTTTTTTATTTTTGTTTTTTTGAGGTAGGGTCTCACTCTAGCCCAGGCTGACCTGGAATTCATTATGTAGTCTCAAGGTGCCCTCGAACTCATGGCGATCCTCCTACCTCTGCCTCCTGAGTGCTGTGATTGAAGGTGTGTGCCACCACGCTGGGTTTAGCATTATCTTATATACACATAGGTCAGGTGCCCTGCCTGCCATGTGGCACACTTGTGTGGTATTTAGTCACTGACATGTCGCACACGATTTAGCTACTCTCTTGCTGTGGACACTCAAAATGAATTTATTTACAGAATGATTTGGAATTATTTTCTTGAAGTTCCGAAAGTGAAAACTTGCAAAAAACTCATAGCCGTGGCTCTCTGCTGCTTTCTAGAAGCATTACTCAATGCACTGAGGAGGCAGGGCCAGCACATCGAGGCAGATTTAAGAGTCTACCACATCGCCAACAACGCTATTGAGTGACCCTGAACCTCTGGTCCTCTAGTGACTACGGGTAATGGTATGTTGAGATTTTTCTACAAGCTCAGAAATCTTTTGCACATTTGATTTACTTCATAGCATATTAAGAGACCTTCTGTTAGTATCTTTTTTTTTTTTTTTTTGACAGATGAGGAAAACTGAGGCTTAGGAATACAATGAGTTGCCAATGGTCACACAGCTGGCCAGACCTGGGGTGGGGGGGGGGGGCTGTGTCTTAACTCGAACCTCTTCACCGTGATCTTGATGGTTGCTGCGTTGGATGAGGCCATCCTGGGAGATGTATGTGGGGATGGGAATTTCTCCCTCTCAATAGTCTAGGGGGGCATTTCAGCAGGGCCCCTGACTCCCTGGGAGAGTAAAAAGAAATGTCTTTAGGTGTCTGGGGAGCCTCTGGGTACCAGGCAGCAGCCCAAGCCCAAACCTCAATCTCAGAACTGAAGGTTCTAGATCCAAAGAAAATTATTTTGTTGTTTTTTTTGAGGTAGGGTCTTACTCTAGCCCAGGCTGACCTGGAATTTATGGAGTCTCAGGGTGGCCTCGAACTCGCGGCACCAAAGAAAATTTTAAAAAATCAAATTCCCTTACTTTTTTGCAGTTTTACCACAAAAGTTAGGTCAAGACCCCAGCAGCCAGCTGCCTATTTCAAAACCACCAGCATTAGCATCCACTCTTTGAACACGCAGGCGCCACTCCAAGCGACAATCCATGGAAACACCCATCCCTCCTCCCCGCTGTCTGACCAATCCTCTCCACCTTTTTCTCTTAGGATAAAACCAACCACGTTCCGAGACACTTACGCTTCAGGGAAACTCAGACCCCTTCCTTCCCCAGCTCCTATTCACGGAGTTATTTGCATACCCGTAGCATCAATGTCCTGAGTTTAACTCTCAGCCCAGGCGCCTCAGGAATGGCCGATGTGCCCGCAGACATCCAGTGAGGCTCTTGCTAATCATTTTTAGAAAGAGCTTCTTGGGGATTTTCCAATACGGTTGTTAAGAGACCAAATCCCTTCCTAATAGACTTGGGAGCACCATGGTCACCTGTGGCCTGCCATGGCTGTGTGAGCAAACTTGGGCTGAGGCCAGCCCCTGGCTTACTCACTTGACAGTGCTGAGTCTCATTCCGCCAGAGCCCCGAGGGCAGGCACCATGTCCTATTACTTCATCATTGGATTTTATCTGCTTTTGCCCCTGAGGTCAAGATGTTTCACATAAAGGACATCTTGAATTCTAGGTGGCTTCTATCCAAACAACAGAAACAAACAAACAATCAGCGCTCCCCCACCCCAAAAAAAAAAATCCCTGGAATTGGAGGGGGAGAGCAGGAACCTTGGCATTGGAGCGGCTTCGAGGCAGCCATGGAGACGGAGGCAGATTGCACTTGAGAACCATGCCCCAAATCCCAAGGCTGGAGGACTTGGGGCTCCAATCTTGGTGTTGGGCTCACTTGCTATAACCACAGTTAGGCACTAAATGCACCACTGTGCACACTGGAGGAGGGGAAATGATGACAACGAAGTCAAGGCACTGAGGCAGCCAGGAGCGGCAGGCAGGGCCAGACCACGTACGTCCTGTCTGAGGAGATCCACTCCCAGTTTATAGTGGTGATCCTCCTTAGAATATGTTGGGCCGGAGAGATGGCTCAGTGGGTAAAGGTGCTTTCTTGCAAAGCCTAATGGCACAGGTTCAATTCCCAGTACCCACGTAAAGCCAGATGCACAACGTAGGGCATGCATCTGGAGTCTGCAGTGGCAGTAGACCCTGGCATGCTCATACCCTCACTTCTTCCCCCACCCCCTCACTCTTTCACAAATAAATTTTTTTTTTTTTTTCAAAAAGATGTCAGGTTGAGTGAGGTGGCATACACCTTTAATCCCAACACGCGGGAGGCAGAGTTAGAGAAGCGCTCTGAGTTAAGAGGCCACCCTGAGACTACAAAGTGAATTCCAGGGCTGGAGCGAGACTCCACCTTAAAAGAACCAAGCTCAATAAATAAATAAATAAATAAATAAAAAGATGCCAGGAAGCGCTCCTCAAAGAAGGATGCTTGTTATTTCTCCACCCCCTACTGGTACCGTCAGCCAACACCAGTATCTCTAAGTATCACTAAGATTTGTATGACAAAGACCAGTGCGTGCAAGTGGCCTCCACGGCTCAGTTCCCTCCTTCTCCCTGAACTTCAGGTAAATTCCTTCACCATCTGGTCAGCACCTGTCCATTCATTCAGTTGAGGGGGACAGCACCATTTCATCAGTGCCTATGATGTGTCAGATACCTTGTACAGACAATTTTCCCCTCCCCGCCCACGTAACCTACCCAAGTAACCGCACAGCTATTGGCCTCGTAGTCACCGATGGGAACTGGGAGGCTCAGCAAGCCTATGAAACAAGATCGTGGTGACACAGGCCTTGGAAGGTGGAAGGAGAGCCCAGGCTTGCCCGGCTCCAATCCAGTGCTCTTTCTCCCTTGCCTGGGATGTCTTTTTCCCTCTACCCTTCAAATATTTTATTATTTATTTATTTGACAGAGAAAGGGGGAGGGAGAGGGCATGCCAGGACCTCCAGCCACTGCAAACGAACTCCAGACACGTGACTGGCCCCCCCCCCCCGACCTTGTGCATCTGGCTAATGTGGGTCCTGGGGAATCGAACCAGGGTCCTTTGGCTTTGTAGGCCAACACCTTAACCACTAACCTCTAGCTCTCCCTCTACTGTTTACAAAGGTAACTTCTCCAGGGAGTTTGGAGAAAGTGCTGCCCCAGGGTGTGTGTGTGTGTGTGTGTGTGTGTGTGTGTGTGCAGTCCCATCATGTAGGGTCCTCGTTATCTTTGTCTCTTTTGTTTATTTATTTATTTGAGAGCGACAGACAGAGAGAGAAAGAGGCAGACAGATAGATAGAGAATGGGCACGCCAGGGCCTCTAGCCACTGCAAAGGAACTCCAGACGCGTGCGACCCTTGTGCATCTGGCTAACGTGGGTCCTGGGGAATCGAGCCTCGAACCGGGGTCCTTAGGCTTGACAGGCAAGCGCTTAACCGCTAAGCCATCTCTCCAGCCCATCTTTGCCTCTTTTGAATCCTTTCCCTCCCCACCTGCTCTGCCATTCCGCATGTATACTGAGGTGGAAGTGTCTGGCACCAGACACTGCTGGGTAGGATCTGGAGAGTCCCAGGGATTTTCCAAGGCCTGAAATATTTTCATCAGCCCCCAGGGATGCTCTCATCAGACTCTTAGCTACAAGGAAATCCCACAAGAAACCAGCAGGCATGCATTGCTGGGGATGCTCTTAAGGGATAACGTTCTTTTTTTTTTTTCTGGAGAGCACTCCCCCCCCCCCCCCCCCCCCCCCCCCCCGTGATCCGGTGATAATAAGAGAAACTAGAAAGCAGTTACAGTAAGCCTTTGATCTGGTAATCTGGTAATGTTAGCTTGAAGAACAGACCTCAAGGAAATATCCCAAAAGGAAAAAAAAATGTTCAAAGACATTCTCGGCAGCACTGTTTACAGTAATAAAAAAGAAAAAAAAATACTACAAATAACCCGAAATGATCTCAACAAGACTACTGAACAGGACAGGGAGGAGGGCTATCTCTATCTAAGGAAATGGGTTAGCAAAATAGCCCACCCGAATCCACAAGACAGGAAATGATCATGAATGATGTGTAAACACTGGGCTGGAGAGATGGCTTAGCGGTTAAGTGCTTGCCTGTGAAGCCTAAGGACCCCGGTTCGAGGCTCGGTTCCCCAGGTCCCACGTTAGCCAGACGCACAAGGGGGTGCAGGTGTCTGGAGTTCGTTTGCAGTGGCTGTAGGCCCTGGCGTGCCCATTCTCTCTCTCTCTCTCTGTCTGTTGCTCTTAAATAAATAAATAAAAATAAACAAAAAAATGTGTAAACACTAATCACTACTTTGTGAAAACCAAAAAAAAAAAAAAAAAAACCTTTTAACATGAGGATGGGGGGGATGAGGAAGGACCCAGGCTAGACCGCTTAGATGGATCTGTTTCTGTTTGAGCTGTTTAAGTCCATGCAAAGAAAAAGGTAAAAACAGACATCAGCAGCAAGGCATCGCTGCGTCCCCAGGCAGACGGGACTCAGCAGAGAAAGCCGTGCGGATGTAGAGGTCAGGAGAGGCAGACAGGAACCAGGTCTGACCTCGCTCATCCATTCACTCGTTGTGAAAATGTTTCCTTTCTACCTTCCACGTAGTCCCACCACACAAAGACTGACTTATGCCAGGGGCTTGGTGGCGCACACCTTTAATCCCAGCACTTGGGAGGCAGAGGTAGGAGGATTGCCACCGTGAGTTCGAGGCCACCCTGAGACTGCATAGTCATTTTCAGGTCAACCTGGGTGAGAGCGAGACCCTACTTCGAAAAACAAAATAACAAAAAAAGATGATTATCATAGACAGTGTTATTTGCTTGGTGTTCAGAACCAGAATGTTGTTCCCTCAGGGTGGACACAGACCCCAGGCTGGTCATCTTGCTTACTGCTCTGAGTGGCAGAAGAACAGACTCGCCCTTCTGTAGGCAGCGGCCTTCCCTGGGTCTTATGGCCTCTACCTGAAGCCAGAGCTGCCAGCCTTTTAAAAGCACCAAGCCAGGGCTGGAGAGATGGCTTAGCGGTTAAGCGCTTGCCTGTGAAGCCTGAGGACCCTGGTTCGAGGCTCGGTTCCCCAGGACCCACATTAGCCAGATGCACAAGGGGGCGCACGTGTCTGGAGTTTGTTTGCAGAGGCTGGAAGCCCTGGCACGCCCATTCTCTCTCTCTCCCTCTATCTGTCTTTCTCTCTGTGTCTGTCGCTCTCAAATAAATAAATTAAAAAAAAAAAGCACCAAGCCTTTTGTGACAGGTGTGAAGACACACATCTCTAATCCCAACGTTGAGGAGGCTGAGAAAAAGGACTAACAGTTGGGCACCAGTCTGAACACAGCAAGTGCCTGTCTTAGAAAACAAAACAAGGGGCCTGGAGAGACGGCTTAGTGGTTGAGGACCTCGGTTCGATTCCCCAGGACCCATGTAAGCCAGATGCACAAGGGGGTGCATGCATCTGGAGTTTGTTTGCAGTGGCTGGCTGCCTTGGTGCACTCATTTTTTCTCTGCCTCTTTCCCTCTCTCAAATAAATAGACAAAAATAAAAAAATACATAAAACAAAACAAAACAAAAACTCCAAACCAAACATTAAGACTTTTATTGCCTCAGCTGATCCTATGTCTCAATCCACCCAGTGGTAAGTTGACATACCTATGTAGCATGACCCTTCTCCACAGGCGTGATCACGCCCTGCAACTACTGAACACGCACGTTGCACGTATCACGCAAGTTTAACAGAAGTCATCACAGCTTCGGTGAAAGTCGGTGACTTCCAGCTTTCGAATATGCTGTTGAAACCCACCTTAAGATGGCACAGTCGACCTCACCCCCACCCTATGCGTAGTGACGGGACAAGTGCAGGCAGACATGGCAAAAACTGGGGGGGGGGGGGAGGCTCAGGCCAGGGTATCTTTGGGGAGAAGGTCAAGGTCCGGTTGGCATTCCAATGTTGAAAACACCCGAATATCTGAACTGGGTCTCTCAGACTGTCTGCTGTCACCGCCTGTGGTCTTTACACAGAAGCCTTGGGGATACATCACACATGAAAACCTCTGTGCCCAGCTTACAGAGAAACACTCAGGCTTCTGGGCACAAGTGTAGCAGGAAGGCCAGCGTTTCCCAATCTTAAAAGGGGGGGGGGGGTCTGAGGTGATTTTCATGCTCCACCAGCTTCACGAGTCAACGGAAATATGGATCAAACACTACTGTCTCTGGAATCAGAAAGATCTGGGCTCAAATCCCAGCTCTGTCACTCATTAGCTCTGTGACATGAGCAAGCAATTTAACTCCCTAAACCCTAGTTTCCTTACGCCCCCAAAGGGGACAGCATCACCCACAACACAGATGGTAGCCAAGCAAGGTTACCCCTAGGACACTCTGAGTACTCCCCATGTCATCCACTGTGAACTGCTGGTTTCCTGGCCAGCAGGGTGCCCTATGGCTGGACAGACACACCTGGAGGGCAGGTGTCCTGTTTATCTCTGACATTCACCACAGGGCTCACGACAGTGAACCCTCATTGTGTCCACCGTGAAGTAAAGAGTGTTTGGAGGATTGATAGCATATAGAAGATGGCTGCCCCAGTGCCAACTCCCAGTAGGCAGTTAATATGTTTCTTCATACTTGAAAAGATAAATTAAAAAAGAAATAACAGGTGGTAGCTTTCCTAAGAAGGCAGCTCCCAGCCTTTTCCCTGGCCCAGAATTAAAAATTTTCCATTCACTCCAATGCTCTGGGAGCGTGCTGTTTGAGGACACAGGTTGGGTGGACCACCTCGGCTTTCTGTCGCTTAGTTCCAACCTGCAACCCGGACAGCGAGAGGGAGACCGAGTCTCCCCAGAGAGGAGGCAGAAAGTCTCCACTCACTGCTAAGCTCACGGTATCGCTCAGAGCCACTCACCCCGCAGCAGCCACTAATGGAACCACGGAACCACGGAACCACGTCTGTTCTCCTTGGAGTGGCAGTTGGCAGTGGCAAACAGGAAGTTGTCTTGAAGAAGGGTGTGGCTGTACCCTGTCAACATGCGTACAGAGACACACTTCCCCCCCCTGTACTCACTCCTCTCTCCTTTCTCTTGTAGCAAAAGGCCTCAGTTTATTTTGATGAAAACAAAAATTTTTTTTATATGATTTAAGATCAGACAGACATCACTTTCTACCTAACAGAAACCGAGGGCAGAAAGGAGCTTATTGCAGAGCAAAAGTCTACTTTTCAGCCATCAGTTTCTCACTTATGCCATTTAGCGAGCCACCTAATGCCTGTGGGGTGAGGGTGTGCATTTTCCCCTTTATATCTCTGTGGGCACGCAGGAAACAATAATTGAAGTTCGCAAACAGCCTAGATCCCCCCACCAACCGTCCCAGTGAGCCAGTGACTGGCCACAGGATGTATCTGGAGCCCACAGTGTGCATTGCATGCATCGAGCCAAGAAACATCCATGATTAGGAAAGGAGGACAGGTCACGTGCATCATTTGAATAGAAAAGACCCGAGACATTTCTTCACACCGATCACATAGGAAAACGAAAGAGAAAAGCACTGGCTGAGTAGAGGGAGGCGTGAAGTGTCACTGGAGCTGCACGTGAATGCTGCAAAGTGGGGGGGGGGGTGGCGGCGAGGGCGGGGGGGGGGAGGGGTTCTTCATAAGCTGGTTTCCTGGTACTCTCAAAGGTGTGCTAGAAAAATTTTTCCACTCCCTTCCTTCCCAGGCCCGAGGCTTGTGCCTCCAGAAGGGCTGTTCAAAATAGACTGGTCCCCGGCCTCCTACTCCTGACCCCCCCCACCGCCTCAGCCCTGCCCACGGACCAGAGCGCAGGCTGCCCTGGGGCTCCTCTGGGAGCGCACGCGTCGCATCACGGGCTGCCAGCACGCTCGGCTGGCCAGGCTGTCTTCTGTGACCTGTGCCCGGCCCCACACCATCCTGGGTGGCAGGCGACCATGCCCTGCGCTCACACTTACACTTCCCGGGGAGGCAGCCTGGCCGTTTGGATAAGGAGGCTGAGCCAGCGACATGCTGAGCACAGGGGCACTCTCTTCTAGTAGACAGACGTTTCCTGGCTCCGGGCCCTGGCCAGTCAGAACGCACCACTTCCCCTTTAAGAGATCACGCCCAGATGAGATTGAGGAAAGGCAGAAAGAAAAGCCCGGAGCAGTCAGTCACTGGTGCATCTTGAATTTGGCAGATGAACTTGGGTTTTCCCGAACCGCACACAGAGGCGCTGGGTGTACAGGCCTGGGGACTCAGGACAGTGGTCGTACCCTGCACAGGGCTGCCCTTGGACCTGCTGGCCCCCCTCTGCATGGGTCCTGGGCAGCTTGCAGATGCCTTGGCATTTCTGTTCCCCTCTTCCCTCAGAGCCTGTCCTCCCTGAAGGGCAGTGCCCACCTCAACACCTGGCACTAAGCTTTGGAGAGAATAGAGAGGCTGTTATAAGAATTGAGAAACACTTTTCTGAAATATTTTCACCACTGATTTCAGAGGAGAGTTTTCATCTATTCTGGGATTACTTGTCTATTTATTTTTGTTTTCAGGCAGAGTCTCTTGTAGCCCAGGCTGGCCTGAACTTGTCACGTAGCTGAGGATGACCCATCTGTACCTCCTGAGTGCTGGGATTTACAGGTCATGTCACGCCCAGTGCTTGTTCTGAATACTCAGAAAGCTTATTTTATTTATTAAGGATTTGTGGGGAAGGGCTGGACTCCAATAAAAACAACTCTTCACAAAGGGCCACGGGTTATATGATTTCATAATACACAGTACCCACACCAGGTAAATCTATAGAGACAGAGCAGGATAGTGATTGCCAGGGGCTACCTGGCAAAAGGAGAGAGTGGGCAGCCCAGGGTGTACTGTACTAGATCTCACTGAACTGTTTATTTTGGTACGCGGGCCAAACCTGGGGCCTTGGGCATGGAAAGCCCGTATTCTACAGCTGAGCTAGAACCCAGGCCCTGTGCACCTTTGCATGGTCAGTTTTCTGTGACGTGAGTTTCACGGCAGTTAACAAATGGTGGCGCATGCATCTGGAATTTGTTTGTACTGGTTGGAGGTCCTGGCATGCCCATTCTGTCTCTGCTTGCAAATAAATTATACACACACACACACACACACACACACACACACACACACGTGTATTAAGAAATACACACACACACACACACACACTGGGCATGGTGGTGCATACCTTTAATTCCAGCACTCAGGAGGCAGAGGTAGGAGGATTGCCATGAGTTCGAGGCCACCCTGAGACTCCATAGTGAATTCCAAGTCAGCCTGAGCTAGAATGAGCTCCTACCTCAAACCCACCCCCCCAAAAAAAATAAAAAGAAATATATATGAAGAAAAACAGCAGCGGCAGAACACTCTCCAGGCATGTGTGACACCCTGAGTCTGATCTAAACACTGCAAATAGCCAACAGAACAGTAAGAACAAGCCAGTGGCAGAGTGTGTTGCGAGCCTTATTCTCTCTGTCAGGATCTGTCCTGGATTTCATCCAACATCACTTTACAACACCTGGCGGTTACCTGACAAACCTTATGTCACCTCCTCCAGCCGAGCAGTATATGCCTTTTAGTAAGGGCCACAAAGAGCAGATCTCTCGAGAGACCAAAGTCTTCCAAGACCCCGAATATGACACTTCTGTAGATTTCAGACTGGGGAAGGTGGGGTCATCTCAAATGACCGTCCCACAGGCTAGGGCAGTTTGACAGTGTCAGTACAGCCGTGACGACCAGTCCCTGTGGGAGAATTATTCAGGGACAACCTGGGTTTTGGACCTCTGGGTTCTTGGCATTCTTTGTGCTTGTAGAGAAAGTCTCTTCCCAGAATTGGGGAGAGTTAATCAGTTTCTGACCAGCCAGGCTGGTCAGTGTCCTCTGCTCCACTTCTTGGAATGGAGTTGTTATGCACGGCCGGCCACCCACGGACCAGCCCTCCTTTCTGGATCATTTGCACCATTGGCTGGATACAGTCTGCTCCTGAAGGTTAGGCTGTGACCCGAGGCTCCTTCAGCACATGACCCCCATCCAGGGGAGGACCAAGAAGAGGACTATTGAATGTTGCAATGATCGCGGGAACACAGATAAAAGGGCAGGCAGGCCCTGGGGACTGGGAGCTGGAGTCTTCCCAGAGCCAAACACCAACAGCTTTCCTGGTACCTTTGCTGAGGGTTCCAGGAGGCCCGGGGGAGGGGGAGGTGTCAGAGGTGAATGCTTTCCCTGGCCAGCTCTCCTAGGGCACACTGGCTCTTGTGCAGCTCTCGTCCTGTTTCTCGGCCCAGTTCTCTCTCCTCACCTCAGGTGCCCAGAGAGTAAGTAGGTGGCCTAAGTTCTCAGCAAATAGGTGGCTTAAGATAATGAGATGCAAAATTGACATTGCTCTAGCTTCTGAGGAGCAGCAAATTTAAAAGTATCGTTGCAAACACAAACACAAGCAGAAGCAGTGCAGTTCAAAACTCTGTGCCAAGGACTTGAGCAGACATTTCTCCAAAGCAGGTAAAGAAATGGCTGTAAAGAGCATATGACCCTCCCCCCCCCCCCCACTGGTCATTTGGGAAATGCAAGTCAAACCCGCCAGGAGGTACCACTGTATGCACACTGGGATGGATATTTTTTTTAAAAGGAAGCCAAGCAGAGCTTGGTGGCACATGCCTTTAATCCCAGCACTTGGGAGGCAGAGGGAGGAGGATTGCTGTGAGTTTGGAGCCAGCCTGAGACTACATAGTGAATTCCAGGTCAGCCCCGGGCTAGAGAAAAACCCTACCTCAAAAATCAAAACCCCAAAACAAAAACCAATTCCCTTCTCCCCAAAAATAAATAAAAAAGGAAGCCAGATGTATGGGCACACGCCTTTAACACCAGTGCTCAGAGGGCTGAGGTGGAAGGATTGCTGTGAGTTGGAGGCCAGCCTGGGCTCCATACAGACTGAGTTCCAAGTAAGTCTCTTAATGCTACATTGAGACTCTGCCTCAAAATAAATGAATGAATAAATAACAAGTTAATAAGTAAATGAATAAATGGAGACTTGGCGAGGATGAGAAGAGAATTCCTGTGTACTTTTGTTGGGAATGTAAAAATGGTATAGCTACCATGGAAAAGAGTATCGTGGCTTATTAAAAGTAGAATTACTGGCCGGGTGTCTTGGTGTACGCCTTTAATCCCAGCACTCAGGAGGTAGAAGTAGGAGGATCACTGTGAGTTCGAGGCCACCCTAAAGAGTACATAATGAATTCCAGGTTGGCCTGGGCTTATAGTTAGACCCTATCTGGAACCCTCCCCCCACAAAACAATAGAACTACTCTTTGATCCAACACTTGCACATATGGGTATATACCCACAAGAACTGAGAGCAGAGTCTCAAGGGATAAACGTTCCTAGAAGTATATTCAGAAAAGCCAAAAGGTGGAAGCAATGCAAATGTTCATCAGTGGAGTGATGGCTAAGCAGAATATCAAGTATTCATCAACAGACCAACGGGTAAGCAAAATAATGGTGTGTGCTTATGGTACTCAGTCTTAACAGTGAGGGAAGTCTTGGTATATGCTACTGCATGGGTGAGCCTTTAGGACACTACACCAAGTGAAATAAGTAGGTCACAAAACAAAGACAAATCCTGGGGAAAACCAACCACCCTCTAATTGGACTGGAGGCCCGCTCCATGGGAAGGGAACACATCTCTGATACTGAAAACTTAAAACAGGGGTAGTTATGAGCCCTAGGGGTGTAACGTCTGCTGTTGTCTGGCCAAATGTATATACTCTGCTTATCAAACTGCCCAGTAAGCACTTCTCTTAATGTTCACACCCTTATATTAATGCTACTTTCACTTTTGGTTGAGAATCTTCTCTTTTCAGATGGCAGTGACCTTGGGACGACTCAGAAGGTATCATGGTGATGGAAAGAAATGACCGCACTGCTCAGTAACTCAATATCTGTACCACATCTTCCAAGGCTCAGGGTCTAATGTGGAAGAGGTGGCAGAAAGAATGTAAGAGCCAAAGGAAGGGCAGGACTCCATACAACATGCTCCCTCCAGACACAAAATGGCCTGGATATCCGTGGCCTCACAGTGCCTGATACTACTTGCATAAGACCATCATAAAAGGAGGAAATGATCAAGACATCAAAATAAAAGAGAGACTGATTGAGATGGGGAGGGGGTATGATGGAGAGTGGAGTTTCAAAGGTGTAAGTGGGGGGGGGAGGGAGGATATCACCATGGGGTATTTTTTATGATCATGGAAGTTGTTAATAAAAAAATTGAAAAAGGGCTGGAGAGATGGCTTAGCGGTTAAGCGCTTGCCTGTGAAACCTAAGGACCCTGGTTCGAGGCTCGGTTCCCCAGGTCCCACGTTAGCCACATGCACAAGGGGGCGCACGCGTCTGGAGTTCGTTTGCAGAGGCTGGAAGCCCTGGTGCGCTCATTCTCTCTCTCTCCCTCTATCTGTCTTTCTCTCTGTGTCTGTCGCTCTCAAATAAATAAATAAATAATTTAAAAAAATTGAAAAATTTAAAAAAAGACAAATCCTATCTGAATCTGCTGATAGAAAGTACTCAGAGCAGTCAAATGCATAGGCAGAAAGTGGAATTAAAGTTAGCAAGGACTAGTTTAAGGAGGAATGGGGAATTATTTATTAAGAGGTGCTTCAGCTTTTTCAGGATGGAGAGTTCTGGAGATAAGAAGAGAAATGTGGCAGAACAATGTAAATGTACTGAAAAAAATAAGAAAAAGACAAAGCGAGATAAAAAGTAAAAAAAAATAAAAAAATACAGAATGTCTTTGAGCTGTACATTAAAAACAGCAAAGAGGCTGGATGGGATGGCGCACACTTTTAATCCTAGCACTCAGGGGGTTGAGGTAGGAGGATCCCAGTGAGTTCAAGGCCAGTCTGGTGCTACAGAGTGAGTTCTAGGTCATTCAGGGCTAGAGTAAGACCTTACCTCAAACAAACAAACAAACAAACAAACAAACAAACAAACAAACACACAAACACAAACAGCAAAGAGGGTAAATTTTATGTTGAATGCACTTTATCACAAATTATTTTCCTTAAAGAAAAATAAAGCAATTATCATATAACCCAATAATTCTACTCCTAGGTATTTGTCCTCAAGAATTGAAAAGGCAAACAAATCCTTGCACACAAAGGTGCATAATAGCATGATTCACAAAAGGTGAAACCACCCAAACGTCCATCAGTGGGTGAATGAATAAACAGGAACTGTGGCATAGACATTGGATGAACTATTAAATCAGCCATAAAAAGAATGAATTATGATATATCCTATAATACAGACGGATGTCAAACACATTATATGAAATGAGAATAGGCACAATATAAATACTGTATGATTCCACCTACATGCAATGTCCAGAGGTGGAGAAATTCCAAGACAGAAAGCAGATGAAATGGCAATTGTCAGGGGCTGTAGGTGGCAGGCAAGGGGTGTCACTGTCTAAGGGGTATAAGCTCTTACACTGGAGTGAAGAAACATTTTGGAACTAGATAGAACTGGTTTACGACGTGGATGTACTAAATACCAGTGAATTACTCAGCATAATATGGCTAATTTTATGTTTTGTGACTTGCACCTCAATAGCAATAACAGTAAACCCTGCAGACAGTTAAGGGCCAGAAACAGAACCATCAGTTCTAAGGTAACTGAGAGTTTTCTTTCAAAACCCTGCTTGGAGCCCCGTTAAGAAGGTAATTTTTAAGTTAAGGTAATTAAGGCAGCCAGCAGGAGACAGCAAACAGGTACTCTAAGACTGCGGCTCCGAAACACTGCCAATTTGAACCCATGAAAAAGCAGTCTGTTTTAAGCCCGGTTACACCCGAAAAAACCCCATACCCGCCCAGACTGCTTCTAGCTGCATCCTCGCTTGTCTGTGTTCGGATCGTCTTCCACTGTGTACAGTTTAGTAAAGTTAGGGGAGAGTTTTGATTTTCTTTTTCAAAAATTAATCAAAGATTGATTTCAAGGAAGAATGTAAGTTAAAGAAGAAAGGAAAAGCTCCCACGCTGAGAAGCTGGGAGGGGTCCTGAGCAGGAAAGGTTGTCGAATGTTTTGATTTTAATATCTCTGCTTGATAAAATAAAATTGGGGGCTGGAGAGATGGCTTTAGTGGTTCAAGTGCTTGCCCAAGAAGCCTGAGGACCCAGGTTTGACTCCCCAGTACCCACATAAGCCAGATGGACAAGGTGGTGTGTTAAGTCTGGAGTTTGTTTGTAGTGGCTGAAGGCCCCGGCATGCCCATTCTCTCTATAGATCTGCTTCTTTCTTTCTCTCTCAAGATAAACAAATAAACAAACAAATAAATAAATAAGATAGCTAAAAAAACTGGGCCCACGTACCAACAACAGCATCATCTCATACAGCCTCGGTAAGCTCCACAGTTCTTGACAGATGGGCCAATAGGCCCAGTAGGTCTCTGCAGCCCTTGTACCCCTGACGCAGCTGCCATTGCCACGAAAGCATTCATTGCCCTGCAGGAATCCAGGTCTAGACCTTAAGGTCGGGACCAACAGTTTCCCCAGGCAAGAAGCACCCCCTCCTGGGACACCACTGTCTCCCCATTGCCTCTGTAGGGCTGCAGGCCTGGCTCCCCAGGTGCTGCCCTCCAAGGCGGTGGCATCGCATGATGTGATTGGTCAGCTCTTTGCACAGAGCATCTATGATGACCACACACCAATTCCACTCCAGCCCAACAGGGTCACCGCTCCCCCCACGCTCTAATCCCCCCTCCCACAGGACTCTAATGCTACTAAATGTTCTCCGAAAATCCTTTCTCTGGGGTAAATCACCTCTGAGCTGCCTTGTTAAACCATTCCTCACAAAACATGATTTCCACTGCTACCTTGCCCTCAGGTCTCTCTGGCTCCTACTGTTCCTCACAAATTGGAATTCAGAAGGAAACACAGGCTACATAGGGTCTGCCCAGCTCCTGTCTGTGCACCCTGGACATGATTCTCCTATGAAGGAGGCCAGGTCAGTCCAGACATGTTCTTTTATATAGCTGCCTCATTCCTAAGTATTTTAAAAAATTATTTATTTATATATTTATTTGAGAGATGGAGAGATAAAGGGGGGAACAAACAAACAAATAAAAAAACAAGCTGGGTGTGGTGGTACACGCCTTTAATCCCAGTACTCGGGAGGCAGAGGTAGGAGGATTGCCGTGAGTTCGAGGCCACCCTGAGACTCCATAGTGAATTCCAGGTCAGCCTGGACTAGAGTGAGACCCTACCTCAAAAAAAGGCGGGTGGGGGAGACAAAGAGAGAGAGAGAGAGAGAGAGAGAGAGAGAGAGAGGGAGGGAGGGAGAACAGGTGTGCCAAGGCGTCTAGCCACTGCAAGTACCACCTTGTGCATCTGGCTTATGTGGGTACTGGGGAACTGAACTTGGGTCCTTAGGCTTCACAGGCAAGCACCTTAATGGCTAAGCCATCTCTCCAGCCCTCATTCCTAGTCTTAATGTCACATCTTGCTGTCAAGCTGTGTTGACCCACAGGTGTCCTTTAAAAATGGCACCTTATAAAAATGGATTTGGTTTTCTGCTCCAGCCTGGTAAGTAGCTTTCTGGACCCTGATCCATTAACCAATTGTGGTGGTTTGCTTCACGTGTCCCCCATAAACTTAGGTTCCCGGCTGATGAGATTTGGGAATTAACCTCTTTTGGAAGGAGTGTATTGTTGGGGGTGGGCTTACGGGTGTTATAACCAGCTCCCCCTTGCTAGTGTTTGGCACACTCTCCTGTTCCTGTGGTCCACCTTATGTTGGCCAGGGGGTGATGCCCACCCTCTGCTCATGCCATCGTTTTCCCCTGTCATCGTGGAGCTTCCCCTTGAGCCTGTAAGCCAAAATAAACCTTTTTCCCACAAGCTGCTCTTGGTGGGGTGATTTCTATGAGCAATGTGAACCTGACTGCAACACCAATCCATTCTCCTCCTCAAACCTACCACGCAGAAACCTGAGAAGCCTACTCTGAAAGTCACTTTTCTGCATGCAACCTGGAAGACAGGCCCAAGCGGGTCACTTGATCTATGCCCCAGTGTGATGTGACCATAAACAGCCCTCTCAGGGCACGGTTGATCCAAACCTCCTGCCATTCAGGGTAGGTAGGCCACTGGCCCATCCTCCTGAATGATCCTCTGGTGACTTTCCTCATGCTAACCTTGGTTCTGTGTGAAGTACACACAGTGAGCAATACACATAGTGAGCTGTCAAATCCTTCCTTTATCACTACAGGAAATACAGTAATACAATCAAAATGGTTTTTCAGTTCCTCACCTACTTTCCTATTGGCATCAAAAATGCACATGTGCTAAAATGAATAGAAGAAATGCTGGTATCCAGCGGCTGGTGCCTGAATCCCAGGTCTGAAGTTATTAGACCTGCCTCAGTAAGGCCAAGGGAGGAGAGGAGTCAGTGAACTCTGACATGTAGAAGAGCCTTCAGCATTGAGTCAGGATATACAAACATACATGACCAGTGTTAGGATTATGACTAAGTAACTTAGCAATAGACAAAATATACCCTTTCCACCGGCATTTGAAAATCCATCAAGGCAAGGAGCAATCAGAGTAGATGAACTTGGATTTTCAGCCCAGCGCAGCTGGGTGGCTGCAGGGGACAGAGTCCTGGGTTCCTCCTCTCTCACAGCAGACCAGATAGACCCTAGACTGGCTTGTGAAGAACAGGTGGTTCTTTTCTAGGGGACCCTCAGCCTTCGGGAACATACTATCTCTCCTTTCCCCCTCCACTGTGTTGAGAGTAGGACCAGCATCAGCAGTAAGAGCTAGCAAGAGGACAAGGATGGGGGCGGGCAGTGACTAACCCTAAGTTTCCATCCTAGGTGGTGGTTTGTAAGAATACCAGCTTTGGGGCTCTGATGTTCTCAGGGTGGGCCGTTAGAAACTTCTTAGCTGAGAATACTGGCATCCTCAGAGAAGAAATAACCTCTATCAAGAAACCATTCTGGGGGTTGGAGAGATGGCTTAGTGGTTAAAGCACTTGCCTGCAAAGCCAAAGGACCCAGGTTCAATTCTCTAGGACTCACATAAGCCAGATACACAAAGTGGCACATGTTTTTGCTGTTTTCAGTGGCAGGAGGCCCTGGTGTGCCCATTTTTTTCTCTCTCAAATAAATAAAAATAAGTTAAAAAAAAAAAAAGATCCTGGAAACATTTTACAAAGGGCTGTCAGAAGCCGCCCGTTGGCTCTTAGCAGAGTCTCACTGTTAAAGATAAAGAGGACCCCACAACTTGGGAAGAGGACAAGGAGCCTGGCACAGCCTGGGGCCCCTGGGAAAAGAACAATGTTGAAAATGGGAAGCATTACTAAAATACATTCGCCTGTCTTCATGCATCTGAGGTTCGTTTCCCAACTTCTAGAGAACCCGAGGGCAGATTTTAAAGAAAACAAACAAAAACATATATGTAATCGTTGGCAAGGCATAAAGAGGATGATGTCAATGAGTCTACGAACAGATCAGGGAGTCTGCTCAAAGGTGCTGTGGGGAGGCCAGGAAGGCCTGCTCGATCATTTCTGGCACCCATTCCTTCAACTACCTTTACATAAATCTTCTTCAAGGCAGCTGCTGGAGTCCCTAAAATTATCACAGGATGCATGAAAGGTAATTCAGAATGTCACAGCCGCTGTCAACTTTTCTTTTTTTTTTTTTCTCCTGTGACTTTAAGATACATTCTTGTCTTTCTTTCACTGTTTCCTTTGACTAAGCTCCCACACAGAGATGGTGCCTGGAAATTCATGCTCGTGGACATGGGAATACTCTCTCAGGTGACTGTCTCTATTTCCTGATGGTTACTGCAGTGCTCTGAGGCTTCTGTTTCAGGGAGTTTAGCTGGCTGCTATTAGGAGGATGTTGCAGTTAAGTTCGCATTGCTGGCAGAAGTCCCCTGACCAAGAGCAGGTTTTGGGGAAAAAAAAAAATTATTTTGGCTTGCCGACTCAAGGGGAAGCTCCATGATGGCAGAGGAAAATGATGGCATGAGCAGAGGGTGGACATTACCCCCTGGCCAACATAAGGTGGACAATAGCAACAGGAGAGTGTGCCAAACACTGGCGTGGGGAAACTGGCTACAACACCCTAAACCTGCCCCCAACAATACACTGCTTCCAAGAGGCGTTAATTCCCCAAACTCCATCAGCTGGGAACCTAGCATTCAGAACACATAAGTTTATAGGGAACACCTGAATCAAACAACCACATTTTGCCCCTGGCCCCCATAAACTGATAACCATACATGATATAAAATGCAGTGCATTCACCCAACTTTAGAAGTCTCCATAGTTTTTATCAATTTCAATGATGTTCAAATATCCCCAAATCCAAGGACTTTTAACTGAGCCATAATACCACCCCTCCAAAAAAAACCCCATAATGGCACAGAATAAACACTCATACTGCAAAAGATGGCACTGTGCATAGGAAAGAAATATTCAACCAATATAAGATTTACACGGGACAAACATCAAACTCTGTAGTTCCAAGTCCAATAACTCTAGTTAGTGAAAAGTCTCCTCAAATCTGATAATTCTAACCAGCAACAAGTTTCTGGAGTTCCAATTCCTCCCTCCAGCTAGGATACTCATAGTCCTGGAAAACTTCATCTGGGGCTGGCAGCTGTCCTTAGCAGCCATCATGTGGTCCCAGCATCTCCACTGGGTCCCCACTGCAACCCACAGTTCATCCTCATGGCTCTATGGGGTCTCCATGCAGGCATCCAGCAAACCTGCTTCACACCACTCATGGCCATTTCCAAAATACAAGACCGTGTTGCAAATTAAATGACTCTTTTCTGAATTTCTTATGCTCCACAATGCCGGCTAAGGTGCCAATTTGTTAATCCAGGGCGGAATAAGGCAGATTTGAAGAACAGGACACTCCTTCTTCCTGTTGCCCCAGTGCGGGTCAGCTGGCCCAATCTCAACGGTTGTAAACTCTCAAACAATTGAAGGTGAACAGGCAGCAGTTTAAGCCCCAAAATTTCAATTTTTCATATCCCTCTGCTCTCACCAGTCCATCTCTACTCAATGAAACCCTGCACAACTTCTCAGGACATGGGTATAACAGCAAACCTCTCACACAAACGGCTTCTATCCCAGTCCAGGAAAAGCTCTATCATTCTCATGAGCCAAACCTCATAGTCCTTAGTTCTTACTACATTCAGGTCTTTCAACTCTGACCAGTATAGTCCCTCAAGCTGTACTTACAGCAATGCAAGGCATCTCTTAGGCCAAGGTTTCAAATCCTTCCACATTCCTCTTAAAAATCAGCTCTAAAAGGCCAAAGCCACACAGTTAGGTGTCTATCAGCAACCCCACTCCTGGTACCAACATTACTGTTGCAGTGAGGTTCTCATTGATGGCAGAAATCACCCCACCAAGAGCAGCTTGTGGGAAAAAAGGATTTATTTTGGCTTACAGACTCAAGGGGAAGCTCTATGATGGCAGAGGAAAATGATGGCATGAGTAGAGGGTGGACATCACCCCCTGGCTATCATAAGGTGGACAACAGCAAGAGGAGAGTGTGTGAAACACTGGCAAGGGGAAACTGGCTTTAATTCGCATAAGCCTGCTCCCAACAATACACTTCAATCAGGAGGTGTTAATTCCCAAATCTCCATTGGCTTGGAACCTAGCATTCAGAACACTTAAGTTTATGGGGGGGGGGGCATCTGAATCAAACCACCACAGAGGAACTGTTCCCAGTCCACCCCTCCCCCCATTCATACATCAGAATCCTTAGTACTGAGAGTGTAACCATATGCACAGATAAAGTCTCTGAAGAGCTGATTAAGTTAATAGAGGCCATTAGCATGGGACCCTTGTCCAATAGAGCTGGTGTCCCTATTAGAGGAGGATGGGCCACCTAAGACACAAGCATGCAGAGGACGCCTCTGTGTGAAGGCAACAAAAGTGTGGCCATTTGTAAGGCAAGGAGAAGCTTCAAGAGAAACCAACCCTACAGGCACCTCAGCCTTGAACTTCAGTTTCTAGAACTGTGAGAAAATGAGCTTTGGTTGTTAAAGCACCCTCTTTACTTAATTGCCCAAGGACACTTATTACAAGTGGTTTACCTCAAAGTCACTCACATTCTCCATATCAGAGAGAAAAGCATAGTTTGGTTTGGGGGGGGGCTTCCTAACTTCAGACACGATCACAGCTCACTGTGTTGTTCTGCCTGCTCTGAGGCACAGCAAGGTCAATGTGTGTGTGTGGGGGGGGTGGACACGGGCGGAGCAGGGTCAGCCAGATCCCGACAGCCATGGAATCCTGCCTGGGACCCTGTAATCCTGTGGCTTGACTCAATGCACTACATACAGAGCAGGATGAAACAGTGTGATTCTCAGGTCACAGCCCCGAGTAACTGACTCCT
The DNA here is from genome assembly GCF_020740685.1 of Jaculus jaculus. NCBI lineage: Eukaryota > Metazoa > Chordata > Mammalia > Rodentia > Dipodidae > Jaculus > Jaculus jaculus. Next base: position 19,564,737 of record NC_059117.1, read on the forward strand.
TTCATCAACTTACTTTCCTGGTTTGCTTCTTACCCTTAGGCGTTCTGATTAACATGCGTGCCACTGCTGCGGTTCCAGAAAAAGGCAAGACCTCGGGAGTGAGTGGTTTTTTTGGCCTGAGAAAGTAGCCAACAGCGTTCATATTGGTTTGATGAACCCACCTCGAGCTTTCAGTTCCACGTTGCCTTTGGCAGGAAACTCATCCATTTCCAGGTTCGGTCTGGATGCCCTCATCCTTTGGGACTGCTGGACCCTGCCTAGGATTTCCACTGAGTGTTCTGATGAGACAGAACCACACTGCTGGAACAAGAGGAGAGATGGACTCACAAATGCTTGGTGCTGCTAAGGGGCCAGACACGAGATCAATTACAATCAAACAGTGGATATGTCATTGATCTGCCTCCGGGAGGAGAAATCAAAGTGAGGAAAGGCACTGGCACGAGGATGTTTAGAGAGGCCTTGGGGGTGACATGTCTGGGACACAGACGAGAGGCACCTTCACTTTTCCAAGGATGGCAGGTGCAAGGGTTTGATCAATGTAAAAGCTGGAGCTGGAAAATGACCAGGAGACCTTGCAGCATTCAATGCCATGTCTTCCTCTCCAAGATCAGGGCCTGTACGTCCCCTTCACATCTCTCTTCATTCAGGCTGGCCTTAAGGTTATCTGTACCATGAGTCAGGAGCCTCTATCATGATTGTTGGCTAAGTTACATAGAACATACCCCAAACTAGAGGTTTTCATCCCAACCTCACAAAGGGAAGGGGAAGGAACAGGTCCCCACCCACAGGTATTAGGTGTGGAGAGACTGAATCTAATTAGAACAGTTTCTTGACATCACCCTGCAGCCAGTGTGCCCAGTGCGGACGGGCAACCAGCAGGTGCGGGTTTCATGGAAAATGCCAGGACTGGCATCCAGCTCTTCTCCGTGAATTCATGCTCTACATGGTAAAAGACCAAAGCAAGTCTGACTAGTCATTATTCTCTGCAAGGTCAGAAGAGACAAAAAAAAAAAAAAATAAATAAAATAAAAAAAATCACTATATATGGATGAGAGAAACACAGAAGAGAAAAAGAAATTCGTTCCTAGGAGAAGTCAAGTAGCTGTGGCCTAATGGTCATATTAACTTGCGTTGGAAATTTCTGTTTCAACTGGCCATTCTCATTTAAGGAGTCGGGCTGAAGGGAGGGTGGGACCCGTCTGTGTGGAACCCCCTGAGGGGGGATGACAGCATATTGCCTTCTCAGAAGGCCTTCCCAATGCAGAGGGCCTAAATGATGTTTATCGCTTTCTCCCTCCTTTTCGATTTGTTTAGTTTAAAATATTTAACCCGAGGCACAATGAAGTGTCTCATTTACAACGTTCTCCTGGACCATTAGACTGGGACTCCACACTCATTATGCTGATGAACGTGCTACTTACCCATGCAAATTCCAGGAGCAGCAGCCTAGGAAACGGGAGGTGCTCAAGGTACGCCATCAAGGGCTGCTTTCATTTTGCAGCTATTCAGCACGCAAAGCAGAGCAATTTTTAGCCAACAGTTCTAGTAAATATTATGGGAAACCCTTTTATAGAGTGCTAATTCTGGCTCGGCATTTTCTTTTGTGCCCGGTTTTAGTTCTCATTCCAACCTGCCCAAGGGCCCGCTAGGCTTACACATAATCACATAGTTCATGCGTGAGCCGTGCCCGAGGTGGATGGCCGTTCTCACACTGTTATCTCAGTATCACGGTCATTTCGGAAGGGGACAAACTTTCCAATCCACTAACTTCCCTGCCTGAGGCCATCCTCCCCCATGACCCGGAGTCTTGCCAGCAGGCTGTGGGGGAGGGGTGGGGGAGAAGGGGCGGGGGATGTGGGGGAGGGGTGGGGGAGAAGGGGCGGGGGATGTGGGGGAGGGCTCCAGATGACACAGCTCCTGCGAATGAGAAAAAACAACTACAGCGAACTCACTTTGGGTGTTTGAAACAATACCCAGTCACTGCACCCACCCTCTTGGAGCGTCCCAGAGGAAATGGCATCATCACTTTCATTTTAGTCCGCTTGTGAGCCACCAGGGGAAAACAACCTGCCCTGCGGCAATCACCAGGGGCATCTGCTATCGACTGAAGTGTGCTCTGGAATGTTCCCAAGTGACCGCTCCAGAAAAAAAAAAAGAATTAATTTTCCAGAGCAATCATGGCCCCATGCTGCAGGCGCATTTGGTGTCATTTCTCTAAGCGCAGCAACACATTTCACTTTCCACCGTTTGAAGAGAAACTCTCATGCATCCCCATTTTTCAAAAAAAAAAAAAAAAAGGCTATAAATAACCCAGGATCAGCAAAATTATGCAAAACATCCTGCCAGAAGAAGAAATGTAAACTAAAACCACTTACAGAGCGGCTCAGGCTGCCAACTTAATCTGATGCTACGATGACTGTAAACATGTTGTACTTTTAAAACCTGAAGTGATCCGCATTAGCACCAATGCCATGACAAAAAAGGAAAAAGAAAATAGAAAAAAAATCCACAGCAACTAAATAGCAACGAAAGCTGGGCCTCAAAACAGAGCGACATGAGTGATTCCGTATTCCGCGCTGTGCGCGATCCGACGGCTGACCAGCTGCAGTCAGTACCAGCCTCCCTCGCTCGCACACGCCAACTGTTTTGACTACAGGCACTTGTTAAACACAGAGTTTCAGGTCCTACCAGTTGGACACCAGAAGTTCATAGAACTGACCCAGTGCCAAGATCAACAAACACGAAAAGCGAAACGGCTGCCGGCTGCCTCGTGTGACTGTTTTGTTAACTGTTGATGGAAACCCCGAAGCAACCTGGGTGACAAGAATGACAAAGAGCTTAAGTGACAACAGCAAGAGATCACCACCTCAGAGGAGACGCAGATGTCCATCGGCCGATAAAGGATAGCGCAAGCGACTTTACTGGTGGGATGGGTGGGTGGCTCAGGGAGAGCACTGGTGTGTATGTGGTGGGGGTGGATGTCACATGACGCTGTGGGTATTAACCGAAGGAAGGAACTGGGTGCTTCCTTTCAAGCATCTTTGACTTGGAGATTGCTTTAAGAGATTTTTGCAAATGCTGAGGACCTGGTTCGCATCTGGAGTTTGGAAAAAAAAAATCCCATAGGAGGAAAAAGAAAAAAAAGATATATGTTGGAAGGATTTTTATTTAAGATACACGAAAGGGCCTTCTGGGCTGGAAAGATGGCACTTGGCCTGCAAAGCCTAACAACCCAGGTTCGATTCCCCAATACCCATGTAAATCCAGATGCACGAAATGGTGCATGCATGCGGAATTTGTTTGCAGCGGCTGGAGGCTCTGGTGCACCCATTCTCTCTGTCTCCCTTCTTTCTCTTTCTGCTTGTAAATAGAAATAAATAAATAAAAATATGTATTAAAAAAAGAAAGGGGCTTCTGCATTTCTTGGGTGTGTGCAGCAAGGCCATGGACATGCATAGGAAATCAAGAGGCTCTGACGAGAGGGTAGAAGATAGTTCTCTCCCTCCACCCCCCCCCCCCCGCCGGGCCCGGGGGTGGCTTTAGTCCTTCTTTCTGAATGAAGGCTGTTGGGAACCACTTTCTCCCTACTCAGGACTGGAGTCTGCACTGTCCAATGGGGAATAACAGCCTTTTTACCCAGCAAGATAAGATAAAAGGAACAATTCCATCACATAAGAACGTTTTCCAACCCTCCTCCCCACAATGCATCAAGTAGACAAATAACCAGATTAAACTGTACAGTTGAGGATTTAAGAAAACTAAATTCCAGCTGGGAGTGATGACACCTTTAATCCCAATAATCAGGAGATAGAGGTATGTGGTGGTTTGAATAGAATAGATGGCCCCCAATATATTCAGTTCTTTATTGTTTGTAGTTGGCATCTGCAGCCACCTGGCTGGAGGCAGTGTCACTGGGTGGATCTTAACGTGTGGTGGTGGGTTTCAGATTTCAATCTAAAGATATGCTAAGTGTGCCTAGCTGGAGTTCCTAAAGTGTGCTGTGTGGCTTTTGACCATTAGGCTTGTACTTCTCTCTCTCTTTGCTTGGTCTTGTGAAGGCAGGCCAGCTTCTTCTGCCATTTATGGAACTTCCCCTGGATCTGTAAGCTTCAATTAATATCCCTTTCTCCATAACTGTGCCTGGTCTGAAAGTTCATCTCAGTGAACTTGAAGTGTCTGCTACAAGGTAGGAGGCTAGATCTGAGTTCCAGTCAGCCTGGGTTAGAGCGAGACTTGACCTTGTAAAAACCAACCAACCAACCATATACATATATACATGTACATACCATTAGAATTGTTATTAGGGTGTGGTGCCTCATCTGTGTATCATCTATCCATCTATCTGTCTGTCTGTCTATCTATCTATCTATCTATCTATCTATCTATCTATCTATCTATCATCAATCTATCATATATTTATCTATGTATCTATTATCTATCTATCTATCTATCTATCTATCTATCTATCTATCTATCTATCTATCTAATCTAACTATCTCACCCATCTACCTAGTTGTGGGTTAGAATTTTCCCCCCTCTCCACTCTCCAGTTTTGGGGGGTAAAATAACGAGTAAGGAGAAACAAGTTGGTTAAGGTCTTAGTAACTGTGGGCCAGACTCATGTTTATTCTGGGAAGTAAAGGTTGTTTTTCAGTCTTGGGTTCTCACCCATGTGATGGTGGTGAATAGGAGCCTACACAGCGGCTACCCTTTTCTCTCCAAAGAGCCCCACACTTCATTGATAGTCTTCGTAGAAATTATTTCTCTGGGGCCTGGAATGAAGCCGCCCTGCAGTGATGTGAAGGCAACGGTGTGCCCGCTGACAGATCTGGAGCATCGCCGGAGAAGAAGAAAGAGCTTGGGGGGGGGGGACTGCACCAGACAGAAGGAACCCAGAATAATTCTCTAAATAGCTCTGGCCTAGGGTCGGTAACTGACTCATTCAAGTAGCCCCAGAACTTATTATTATTTTTTTTTGGTTTTTCGAGGTAGGGTCTCACTCTAGCCCAGGCTGACCTGGAATTCACTACGGAGTCTCAGGGTGGCCTCGAACTCATGGCGATCCTCCTATCTCTGCCTCCCGAGTGCTGGGATTAAAGGTGTGTGCCACCACGCCCGGCGTTATTTTTATTTTTTCAGATGGGTCTCACTCTAGCCCAGGCTGGCCTGGAATTCACTACTTAGGTCTCAGGGTGGCCTTGAACTCCCAGTGATCCTCCTACCTCTGGCTCCCGAGTACTGGGATCATAGGTACGCGCCGCCACGCCTGGCAGCCCCAGAACTTCTGTAAGGCAAGCCTCTTAACATTCCACTACTTCCATGCTTCTATGCATATCCTAGGAGTGGATCCTCAGAAACACCTTGCTTGGATAGCCAGAGCTGCTCTTCTCACCCCACTTTCCAAGGGAGGAAGATGGAGGCTCAGTCTCTCCCAGCATCATGCACCCATGAGAGGGGTCCATCCTCAATCCCAGTCCTGGGTCTCGGCCCATGAACGCAGATTTGCTGATAGGGATTTAGTATTCACAAGTGCTTTCTTTATTTTCTTTTTCTTTCCTATTCCTTTCCCTTTCCTTCTCCTCTCCTCCACCTCCTTTGCTCTCTCTCATTGTTGGGGATTGAATCCAGGGCCTTAGACACGCTGAACACGTGTTGCACGCAGGGCCACGCCCTCAGTGCCTCCCAAAGCCCCCAAGGGACATGCTATCCCATTCCCATTCGCAAGATAAGCAAACTGAGATTCAGGGAGGCTGTGTGATTTGGCCAGAGCCACAGAGCACCCACCAGGCCTTCCAACTCCTAACCCAGGCTTCTTGCTTGCCTTGTGCCACGTCTCCAGAAAACAGCATGACAGAACGAAAAGAAGTCAATAAAGCCGCTTGATTACAAAAGCCCCACATCTCCCTTGATTTTCCCGACATTCTCCGTCTTTGTGGCTTTTTCGCTTTGTGCCAGTACCCCACACAGCAGGCTTCCTTTCCAGGCCAGGGCAAGCTGTGGACATCTGTGCTCCAGAGCTTCTATTCAATGCCAGACCACCCTCTTCACCCAGCTTTCGCTCTCTGTCTTTCTCTGTTCTGTTCAATTCACCCACACGCCAAACCCTAACCCTCACCCAACCCTAGTCTGAGAATGGAAGGGAGTAGTTCAGCGTGCCTACCAAGCCGTACATTAGGAGACCTGTATGTCTGGGGTGCATCACGTTGCCTGAAGGAGGGATCTGGCTTAGCGGGCGGGCAGTGTGGTGGTGGATCTATCTCTTCTTCAACAAGGGTTTCCAAAGTCAGGCCTCTGCTGAGTTCTTTTGCAACAAAGACCACTGAGAATATCTGAAGCCATGGAGGACGCCTGTTGTCATGGCCTGTCCTCCACGCCAAGTGGGCACCCACTCTGCGTGAGAGCTGGTGGCAGTACAATTATGGGATGTACTGAGGCAGGTTCATTACAGGGTTTGATCTTCACTCTGAGGGCGGGAGCAAGTGGCGTGCTGTCGATGGCTCGGGTTGTAGAGATAAATGAAGGCGTTTGGCAGGGACTGAAGACTTAATGCTGGCACCAGAGATGCTGCATACAGAGTGCAGGCAGAGAGGTGGGTTAGGAGGTGAAGGTTAGAAAGTTCTAGAATGTTTTGCCATTACATTATGAATCTATCTCTCCATGAAAACAACAACAACAACAACAACACACACACACACACACACACACACACACACACACACACACACACACGCACGCGCGCACACACACACCCCAAAGCCAGGGGAGCTGGGTATCAGGTTGAACTTTATACTAATTGCCACCAAGGCAGCCTAGGTCACAGACAGTGATCAAATGCACATGCTCCTGCTGATGGGAAGGGTTCTGTGGTTATGTGGGATGAATATGTGGTGCCTCTGGTGGCTTGTAAACACTCAGGCTGAAGGGGGTTATTTGAGGTTGTTTTGGTAACCACATGACATTTGCATCTATGCTGCCTGAAAGAATATGAGCACGGATAAATCAGAATTCTTGGCGGGGAAACTTGTTTGCTTAGAAGATGCAATGCGAGGGGTTCCAGGTACTTGTGACTTCTCCTGAACACAGAGTCCATTTTATAAAACCCAAAAGAAGGACACGTACCTTGACAAGCACTGTCACATTTAGGGAAGGCAGGAGAGGCTATTTAAAACGAGAACTTCTGAGCCGGGCGTGGTGGCGCACGCCTTTAACCCCAGCACTCGGGAGGCAGAGGTAGGAGGATCGCCGAGAGTTCGAGGCCACCCTGAGACTACAGAGTGAATTCCAGGTCAGCCTGGGCCAGAGTGAGACCCTACCTCAAAAAAAAAAAATAAATAAAAAATAAAATAAAATAAAAAAATAAAAAACCCCACGAGAACTTCTGAAAATCCATGAAGCATGGCCACCAAACCCGTCATATCAACTCAGCAGAAGGGGGCTAGCGCGGGAATGTAGGCTGTTGGCAGAAACACGCTGTCGCCAGGCCTGGAACACCTCACGAAGGCAGCACCCACACGGGCCAGGGACACATGAGTGTCGCTGCTGGCAGCTCAGGTGCTGTGGGGAATGCTGGTGAGCACAGCACATGCAGATCTTGGGGGATGGTGGCATTGATGGTGCCAAGGTGGAGCCCTGTGCCCACTACCTGAGCATTTACACTGAGTGAGGGGAGTGTGTACGGGAGGCAGCTGGACAAGGACTAGCCGAGTCGTCTTCTTTTTTATTTTAAACGGTTTTAATTTAATTTAATTAAAGTAATTAATTTATTTGATACAGAGAACGAGGCAGAGAGAATGGGCACGCCAGGGCCTTCAGCCACTGCAAACAAACTCCAGATGCATGAGCCCCCTTGCGCGTCTGGCTTATGTGGGTCCTGGAGAATTGAACTGGGATCCTTCAGCTTAGCAGGCAAATGCCTTAACTGCTAAGCCATCCCTCTGGCCCCAGCCGAGCGTTCTTTTAAACATGGTCGGATATTTGAAATGTAGGCCAAAGGGTGGATGCGACCTCCTAGGATGGAAGTGTCCAAGTGGAAGACGGAAGGGTAAGATACACCTGTTTGCAGCTGTGGCCACTACGTGATTGCAGGTTTGGCTCGAACCTCGGGCTTCAGTGCCTGCACATTAGCTCTGCCTTGTGGACTCACAAGACTAAGCCAGTCTGCCTGACGGTACCTGTGACTTGCTTTTAGATTCCTATCCCCTGATGTGGACCCATAGCTCACATCACTGTCACCAACATTACAAGGTTAGTTTTACACATACGGGGCCATAGTCCTTACGTGGGCCAATTTCATCCGCACTGAGCCAGAACTGCGCTCCAGTTTAAAAAAAAAATGACTTTATAGTGAAGGTCAGTAAATATGGAATGACTGCAATCTAGATAATCAGACCAAATGTCCTTGTGGGCCAGTTCTGAATCTCATCTATCTTTATAGGACAAAACCTAGCCTGAGCACAGAAACCTTGTGGTGCATTTTCAATATGGTTTAAAAAATATTTTAATTATTTTCAAGCACAGAGAGATAGAGAGAAGAAAGACAGAGAGAATGGGTGCACCAGGTATCAAGCTACTCTAAATGAATTCCAGATGCATGTGCCCCTTTGTGCACCTGGCTTTACATGGGTACTGGGGAATTGAACACAGGTTGTTAGGCTTTGCAGGCAAGTGCCTTAACCACTGAGTTATCTTTCCAGCCCTTTAAATATTTTTTGAATGAATAAATAAAATCTTTCTAAATCTTTATCAAAAAATACAGAAATCTTACTAGGCAGATCCAGAAAGTAAATATAGTTTTTAATTTATTTGAGAGAGAGAGAGAGCGAGACACAGACAGAGACAGACAAAGAGAGAGAGAGAGAGAGAGAGAGAGAGAGAGAGAGAGAGAGAGGGAGAGAGAGAGGGAGAGAGAATGGGTGTGTCAGGGCCTCCTGCCATTGCAAACAAACTCTAGGCACATGTGCCACTTTGTGCATCTGGCTTTACACAGGTACTGGGGAAATCATGCCTGGGTTACCAGGCTTTGCAAGCAAGTGCCTTTAACCACTGAGTCATCTCTCCTAACTCTGGAAAGTGATTATCTTTATATTCAGTATGTAACAAATTTGGTGGGTTCATTCTTTCCTCCTCCTCCCTATCCTCCAGCTTCCTTCTTTTTGGTGGTGCTAGTGATCAAATTCAGGGCTTTCCATCCTTGTACCTCTGAGTTACATCTCAAGCCCAAATTTGGTATATATATATTTAAAATTTTTTTGTTACTTTTTATTTATTTATTTGAGAGTGACAGACACAGAAAGAGGCAGATAGAGAGAGAAAGAGAGGATGGGCGCGCCAGGGCCTCCAGCCACTGCAAAGATGCGTGCACCCCCTTATGCATCTGGCTAAAGTGGGTCCTGGGAAATCGAGCCTTGAACTGGGGTCCTCAGGCTTCACAGGCAAGTGCTTAACCGCTAAGCTGTCCCTCCAGCCCAAACTTGGTATATTTTAAGAAATGTGTTTGTGGTTCAAATTAGGGAGAAGGTAAAGAGGCTCTTCATTTAAAATTCGTAATGGAAAAACTTTACAAAAAATAGTCTTGCTGGGCATGGTGGCACACGCCTTTAAGTCCCAGCACTCGGGAGGCAGAGGTAGAAGGATTGAGGCCACCCTGAGACTACATAGTGAATTCCAGGTCAGCCTGGGCTAGAGTGAGACCCTACCTCGAAAAGCCAAAAAAAAAAAAAAAAAAAAAAAAAGTCTTGGTTACCGGACTCCTTAAAAGACCTTCGCTCCACTGTTGGGTTCTCTCAGCGGTATACAGCTTGTGTTTAGTTCCACGCAAAAGCGATAGTCCACTCATCCATAGGTGGAAATATTTGGGAAAAGTTTTTATGAACATGTACATACTTTTTCTTATCACCATTCCCTAAATAATAATTAGGATATAATATAATATAATATATAATAATATAATATAATAATAATAATAATTGCTTTTTTTTGAGATAGGGTCTCAACATGTGTACCGCAGGATGGGCTCAAATTTATGGTCCTTTTGCCTCATCCTCCTAGCGCTGGGATTGTAGGCACATGCCACCATGCCTTGCTCAACATAGTAACTATATAGTTTTTACATCGCATTGGGAATTGTAGCTCATATATAAATGATAATGGCAGGCATATGAGAGGCTATATGTAGACTATAGAATCAAATATTATCCTGTTTTTGTTGCTTATTTGCTGTGCTGTGGGTCAAATTGTGGGCCTCAAGCCAACAAGGTAAGTGCTCTGCCATGAGTCATGGAGCCCTTTAGCCACTGAATACAAGAAACTTGAGGGGCTGGAGAGATGGCTTAGTGGTTAAGGCGTTTGCCTGCAAAGCCAAAGGACTTCGGTTCGATTCCCCCAGGGTCCACATAAGCCAGATGCACAAGGGGGCGCATGTGTCTGGAGTTTGTTTGCAGTGGCTGGAGGCCCTGGTGCGCCCATTCTCTCTGTCCTTCTCTCTGCCTCTTTTTCTCTCTTAAATAAATAAATAAATAAAGTTTAAAATAAAAGAAACTTGCGCATCTGAGGATTTTGGCGTGCGTGTGTGTTGGGAGGCATTGTCCAAAACCAATCCTCCAAGGATACTGTGGGACAACTGAACTTGGGACATTATTTTATTCTTTTCTGAACTCAAGGTGGTGTTCAGGGCATCACTGTAAAACTCTGCAGTCTTCAGGGTCTACAAGTGGAGTTTTCAAATTTTTGACTTGAATCCACTTTAAGAAATAACTTTTAGGGCTGGAGAGATGGCTTAGTGGTTAAGCGCTTGCCTGTGAAGCCTAAGGACCCCGGTTCGAGGCTTCGTTCCCCAGGTCCCACGTTAGCCAGATGCACAAGGGGGCACACGCGTCTGGAGTTCGTTTGCAGAGGCTGGAGGCCCTGGCGCGCCCATTCTCTCTCTCTCCTTCTATCTGTCTTTCTCTCTGTGTCTGTCACTCTCAAATAAATAAATAAATAAAAAAATAAAAAACAAATAACTTTTAGCCAGGAGTGGTACTGTACACCTTTAATCCCAGCACGCAGGGAGGCTGAGGCAGGAGGACGGCTGCAAGTTTTAGGCCACCCTGAGACTACATAGTGAATTCCAGGTCAGCCGGGGCTAGAATGAGACCTTACCATAAAAAAGTTAAAAAAAAAAAAAAATCATGCCAGAGAGATGGCTTAGTGGTTAAAGCACTTGCCTGTGAAGCCTAAGGAATCAGGCTCAATTCCCCAGAACCCACATAAAACCAGATGCACATGGTGGGCACATGCATCTGGAGTTAGTTTGCTGTGGCTGAAGGTCCTGTTATGCCCATTCTCTCTCAAATAAATAAATTTAAAAAATCTTAATCAGGCCAGGTGTGGTGCACACCTTTAATTCCAGCACGTGGGAGGCAGAGGTAGGAGGATCACCCTGAGTTCAGCGGCCAGCCTGGGACTAGAAAGCAAGTTCCAGGTCAGCTTGGGCTAGAGTGAGATCCTACCTCAAACAAACAAACAACAAAGACATCTCGATCAGAACTCACTCATTGTACTGCTTACCATCATGGGCAGTGTCTGAAGTTTGCAAGCATAGAGCGTATTTAGCTCTGTTTGCTCCGGCACAAAACTGGCCTCAGCTTCCCCACTTTCTTCATTTCCTTTTGATTCCTCTGTAGCTTGTTGCCAATTCTTTTGGTTGCCAGAGTCTGCCTCTACACCCTTCTCCTAACAGACCCAATTTCCCCAGCCTGGATGGATGTCTGACCATAATGCGCCGAGTGCGAATGCTCTTGAGGAACCAGAAGGCGCCCCTTGTGATTCTTGTGACGATCTGATGTGAGCTGAGATGCTGGGACTCTGGACACAGGCTCTTGGCTGGGCTCCCGGTGGCAGAGGTCATGACACAGAGGTGTTATTGACCATGCCACGGGAAAACACCTGCCCGTGCCCGTGACTTTCATTTCTGCATGGAGTACCCAGACGACTGAGCACTGGCTGCTAGGGCTATAAAGTGACAAAAGTTCCTAGGAGCTATGCTGCTTTAGGAAGGACCGGTGTCGACTCTCCTGTGTGTGTGACATGGCTAGTCCTATACAGCACTCTAATCTGCTCCAGGCCCCTTTGCAGCCATTGTAGGATCTGTCTTGAATCTCCACCCTCGCCGCTCTTTGCCCTGCTTATTTATAGCTCCTCCTAGACTTCAGCCGTGGGTCTTCCACCTCCACGCCAAAAGGCGATCCACTAGCATCCTGGATTTCTGGTAGCATTTCCAAAAGTGTGTCAAATTTGGGTAGCAGTCAATAGGCCGATTTAATTTTTAAAATCATAGCAAAAAGGGTAGATACTGTGTCCTTAAACAGCCTACACAACAGCAATCAGGCACTGGCTAGGCAAATTAGTGGCATATCCATTCAGTGGAATGGCGAGAAGCTGGGAGGCAATGAAGCACATCGAGACTTACTGAAATGTGTCCGTGATGTGACAGTTATTAATTTTTCCTTTGCACTGCTAGGGACAGAACCCCGCCTTATGCATGCACAGCAAGCCTTCTACCACTGAGCTACATACCAGCCCCTCATGATAATTTTAGATTTAGAAAAAAAAGGGGGGGCAGACTTCCAAGCAATGTCTAAAATAGAATTCCAATTTTATTTTTGAAAATATAAAATATATGCATGTAGATACATATGTACAACGCACACATAGCCATAGGAAAAAAAAGTTGGAAAGTTTTACACTGAAATATTTATCTTCATATTTTACTTTTTGAAAGAAATTCTGAAGATTTGGCAGTGTACTCCTTTTATTTTTATTTTTGAATCCTCTTGATAGCTTCTTTTTTAAGTTTTAAAATATGTATTTATTTATTTTTTTGAGACAGGTTTTCACTTTGTAGGGCCAGGGTGGTCTGGTACCCACAGTTACATGGTTTATTTTTTTTTTAATGTCAAATTTGCAAATAAAGATTGTAAATATCTGGGCTGGGGAGATGGCTCAGTGGGTAAGAACATTAGTTTGAGCCCCAGAACCACATAAGAAAGCTGGGCATGACCATACATAGCTGTAACCCTGGCACTGAGCAGGTGGGGTGGAAACAGGAGGATTGCTGGGACTTTCAAGGAGCTCCAGGTTCAATAAGGAACTTGAACTCAGGGAAATGAGGCAGAAGAGCAGCAGCGGAGAGCACTTCATGTCTTCCTCCAGCCTGTGGGTACAAATGTACCACAGATCGGCCCTCACCTGTGGCCAAATCCACACTGTCTATATTCGAGATGTACATGCGCTGAGCATGCTTTTTGTAATGAGGACGAACATACTCTTCACTTTAAGGAAAATAAAATTCTGGGGCAAATGCTTCACGCTGACAGGAAAGTAAATTCTAAATTTTTATATAAACCTGTACCTGCTTAGAACATTATTTACATTCTAGCGTACTTCCATGTCTTCTTAAACTTTCAGTAGAGTTCTGTTGATATAAAGAAAGGTGGGGCTGGAGGGATGGCTTAGCGGTTAAGGCATTTGCCTGTAAAGCCAAAGGATCCCCGTTCGACTCTCCAGGATCCACATAAACCAGATGCACAAAGGGGCGCATGCGTCTGGAGTTCGTTTGCAGTGGCTGGAGGCCATGGCACACCCATTCTCTCCCTCTCTCTGCCTCTTTCTCTCTCTCAAATAAATAAATAAAAATGAATTTTGTTTTTAAAGGTAAGTTGAAAAGCCAAGCATGTCCAGCACTTAGGCTAAGACCACAGAATTTTAATAGTTATTTGTTTATTTATTTGGGAGAGAGAGAGAGAGAGAGAGAGAGAGAGAGAGAGAGAGAGAGAGAGGGGAGAGAAGCAGACACAGAGAGAATGGGTAAGCTGGGACCTCTAGTCACTGCAAGCAAATGTCAGGCACCTGTCCCACCTTGTACATCTGGCTTATGTGGGTTCTGGGGAATTGAACCTGGGTCCTTAGGCTTCACAGGCAAGTGCCTTAACCACTAAGTCATCTCTCCAGTCGAGACCAGACCAGGGAAATTTGAATTCCAGACCAGCTTGAGTTATAATTGTGAGAACTTCTCTCAAAAAATAAAATAGCTGGGTGTGGTGGTGCATACCTTTAATCCCACACTTGGGAGGCAGAGGTAGAAGGATCGCTGTGAACTGAGGCCAGTATGAGAATACATAGTGAATTCCAGGTCAGCCTGGGCTACAGTGAGACCTTACCTCGAGAAACAAAAATAAAAACAATTCAGCTAACCAAAAGCAATGACAGGCCAACAACAACAACAAAAAAAAACCCTAAAAAAAAAAAAAAAAAAAAAAAAAAGGAAATAGGTTGAATCCTTTAAAAAAAATTTTTTTTGGATGTTCCTGGCTATGGAACCTAGGGCTTTGTGCATGCTAAGCAAAAACCCTATCAGTGAGCTTTACCTCCCAGCCATACGAAGTTGAATCTCTATTAGAAATGTGTAGTTCATGTATCTCAGGGCAAAGGATTAGCTTCTGCTTTACTCTTCCCAACCACGTTCCGTTTTTTTTTTTTTTTTGTGTGTGTGTGGGGGGGGTTAGCCCAAGATAGGGTCTCGCTCTAGCTCAGGCTGACCTGGAATTCACTCTGTAGTCTCAGGCTGGCCTCAAACTCACGGCGATCCTCCTACCTCTGCCTCCTGAGTGCTGGGATTAAAGGCATGCGCGCCACCACACTTGGCCTTCCTCCTCCTCCTCTTCTTTCTCTTCTCTTTTCCTCTTCCTCCTTCTCCATCTCCTTCTCCTTCTTTTTTTTCTTGGATGGATCTAAGGAGCTCTGAAAACCCCATGCAGAAGGTTTTGCTCGTCACTTCCTTGGCAGACACAGGCCACGGGCCCCTCTCGTCTGCAAGAAGACAAGTCCAAGAACTCACACACCTGTGTGTCAGAACTAGTTTTCTCCAAGCCAGAGTCACTTCAAACCTAAAACAGCGTTGGTTTAAGGGCAGGAATAATCAATCCTTAACTCAAGCTAGTCCTGTTCTCTTTACAAAGTCCATGCGCATTCACGAGGTAACTGTTATCTAACCCAAACCCAACTGGGCAGGGAGGGCAGGCGCTCCAGTAAGAGCTGTCAGTTCATGGAGGAGGAACACAAGACCCACCGCAACTGGCCTAAGCCCGCCTTTCTGTGGACTGCGAAGAGACAGGATTCGCAGCCTGTTTCCCAGAGCCATTCTCTTTATTCTGTGGCTCTGTGATCATTCTTTCTAGAAATGGGGAAGCCATATCATTTATTGGTCTAACTGGATACCTTTGAAAGCAAAAGGCAGACTCCAGGTATAAACTGTGTAACTGTAACAGGTATAAACTGTGACTCTCCAGGCAAACTGGGATGTTATGGTTATGTTAGATATAAACACACACACACACACACACACACACATACCACACACAGACAGAGAGAGAGAGAGAGAGAGAATATCTTTTTGTTGTAGTTGTTGTTTTGTTTTGTTTTCCAAGGTAAGGTCTCACTCTAGCTCAGGCTGACCTGGATTTTACTATGTAGTCTCAGGGTGGCCCCGAGCTCATGGTGATCCTCCTACTTCTGCCTCCCGAGTGCTGGGATTAAAGGCATGAGCCACCACGCCCGGCGAGAATATCTTGAATAGCAAAAAGAAACAGAGCAGGTTTCAATGCTCATAGTTTTTTTCTATTAGAGTATAAAAATAAGGCATGGACAGCAATTCTTGAATATAACTTGTGTTTTATTGTGTGGTGTGTGGACACAATCAAGTTAGTTTAGGCTTTTTCTTCTAGAGTCCTCAGCTCCCACAGTCTCAGGAATATGTAGTGAAGACATGGTAAGCGCTATTAATCTAAGAGGGACATAGTCTAGAAGTGAATGCTTCAGGATTTCTTTTTTCCTATCTGCATTCTGACCAGCTTTCCAAACTGAAAAAAAAAAAAAAAAAGAGGGTTTGGTCTAGAGAAATGGCGCACTGATTAAGCACACTTCCTGTGCAAGCCTGAGGGTCTCAGAGTCCCGAGATTGTCCCAATTCTAATCTCCAGATTCCAGGTAAGCCAGCTGGGCACAGTCTGATCCTGCAGGGAACACAGACCAGAGGATCCTGGGAGCCCCACAGGCTCAGGAGACTCAGACCAGGTAGAGCAGTGATAGAACAGGCATGGTCACCCATCGTTCCACTTTACCCATCAAAGTTGAGCAATGCCACAGGCAAGCGTATGGGGAACTGTAACGGAACATACACGTGCATACACTATACGTTACACACACACACACACTCACACACACGTGTACGCATATGCAAAAAAGATTTAAAATGGGGTTCACTGGTGAAATGTGGCTTTCTTTTTTTTTTTTTTTTTTTGAAGTAGGGTCTTGCTTTAGCCCAGGCCGACGTGGAATTCACTGGGTATTCTCAGATGGCCTTGAACTGTTGGTAATCCTCCTACTTCTGCCTCCCGAGTGCTGGGATTAAAGGTGTATACCACCACACTGGGCTAAATGTGACATTTTTGAGACAAGGTCTCATGTCACCCAGTCTGGCTCTGAACTTTGATCCTCCTTATGCCAACTTCCCCAGTGTTGGATTATGGGTATGTGGCACCATGTTCAATTTTCGATGGGGGCTTTATCAGCGATGTTAAAGGTATTTAAGACACATGACCCAGCCCAAAGCCCTTAGAGACACTCCTCACCCTTGTATTAACAGGGTACTGGAATCCACTGGCCCTGAAGGAGAGCACTGAAGGCTGCCCAGCCCAGCCACTGAATCCAGACTGTTAACAACAGCCTCATGCTGATTCCAGAAGCAGTGTTTTCTCTCCAGAGTATTTTCTCAGCTGCCTCAAGTGGACCTTTTGTGCAAAGTATGACTGGAATTATTTGCAGGAGAGAGGGTTTTTTTTTTTTTTTTAAATCAAGCCTATGAAACAGGTTGAATTAACTGTTCCTACTTATAGATAAATTGTGTATCGTATTTTCAGTTCTTTATTAATTTTTTTTCAAGCCTGGCATGGTGGCTCAGCAACGTACTTTATTTTTTAAAAAATATTTACTTATTTGCAAGCACAGAGAGAGATAGAGATAGAGATAGAGAAGAGAGACAGATAGAGAGGGAATGGGCACACCAGGGCCTGTAGCCACTGTAAATGAACTCCAGATGCATGCCCCTCCCTGTGCATCTGGCTTATGTGGGTCCTGGGGAATAGAACCTGGGTCCTTTGGCTTTATAGACAAACGCCTTAACTATTAAGCCATCTCTCTAGCCAATGCTCTTTATTTAGAGAGGGGGGGAAATGGGTGTGTCAAGGTCTCTAGCCACTGCAAACAAACAGACAAATGTGCCACCTTGCGCATCTGGCTTACGTGGGTCCTGGGGAATCAATCCCAGGTCCTTTGGTTTTGCAGACAAATGCCTTAACTGCTTAGCTATCTCTCCAGCCCTTCAAAATTATTTTTATTTATTTATTTTCAAGGGGAGAGAGAGAGGGAGAGAGAGAGAGAGAGAGAGAGAGAGTGAATACCAGGGCCTCTAGCCACTGCAAATTAACTCCAGATACATGCACCACTTTGTGTATCCAGTTAGTCTTTGCAGGCAGTCAGTCACTTTAACCACTAAGCAATCTCTCCAGCCCAAGCTGACCTGGAATTCACTATGTATTCTCAGGGCAGCCTGGAACTCATGGCAATCCTCCTAACTCTGCCTCCCGAGTGTCTGGGATTAAAGGCGTGCGTCACCACGCCCTGCTGTTTTTAAGTCTCATCCTTCATCATCATCATTAACTCCTTGTTTTCTTCTGAGGTCAAGTTCAAACACAGCACACATGAGGTATTGGGAGATTCCACCATCCTGCACATCAGCCTGGCCTCCCATGAGTCCCCTTTCCTTCCTCCCAGAACATTCTGAGCTCACCTCCAGTGCTGGGAACAAGGGTCCATAATGACCAGTGGACTTAGTTCCCTTTAGTCCGTGAGTACAGTGTAAAGAGTGGGGGACTTTGTTCCAGTCTTGCCACCTAACATGCACTCAGAGTGTGCTAGAGAACAAATGAATAAATCAGGAAATAATTAGCCTGCCGACAGTCAAGCAAGCGCAAGTGTTGGGGCCGGCGGGCAGCGGTCTCACTGGGCCGAGGGCTAGCGAACTTTAATTGCTTCTTTTAGTTCCTGGTTTAAAACAATTTCTTAAGCCTAAGAATGCCACAGTGTTTTTTTTTTTTTTTTTTTTTTTTTTTTTTGTGGTAGGGTCTCTAGCTCAGGCTGACCTGGAATTCACTACCTAGTCTCAGGCTGGCTTTGAACTCACAGCAATCTTCCTACCTCTGCCTCCTGAGGTCTGAGGTTAGGGGGATTAAAGGAATGAACCACCTGGCTCATAGTTGTTTTTTAATTTTTTTTTAAATTTACTTGATAGAGATAAATAGGCATGGAGAAAGAGGAGGGGGGGGAAGAATGGGTGCATGGGGGCTTCCAGCCACTGCAAGTGAACTCCAGATGCGTGTGCCTTCTTGTACATCTGCCTTATGTGGGCCCTGGGGAAATGAATCTGGGGCCTTTGGCTTTGCAGGCAAGTGCCTTAACCACTAAGCCATTTTTCAACCCCTCATAGTTTTTTTTTTTTTTTTTTTTAATGAAAGGCAATAGACTAATTCTGAGTGCTTTGCCTTGCCTGTTGAGGCATAGGGACACTGGAGAGAATTTCCAAATGCAGCCAGTTCCCACTCAAGGATGCTGTGCCAGCCACTGGCATCCCTCAGCTGCCCACGGGACAGCCTGTGCTGGTGGTTCATGGAGCCCTTGCTGACTCCGAGGTGTCCATCTAAACTGAAAAGCTGCTGCGTCCCAGATGCACAGCAACAAATGGCCTGAGGAGAGCTCCAGCTTGATCCAACTGTGGGTCTCCAGCCTAATGAAATAAACTATTCCCAGCAGAGCCTGACCCTGCAGAAAGTAATTCTTTCTGACCACACTGTGTAGATAAAAATAATTTAGTGATTTCCTCCCACTAAACTCTTGGGCATAAACCAAGAAATCTGCAGAGTGGACGTTGTGATGCTACTGTACTTGTAAATATTTAGTTTCCTCGCGTTCTTAGCAGTGTCTATCAGTGGGAAGGCATCTGGCATTCTAGGTGGGTTAATTCCTCACTGGGTCGAACGATCCTGCGCAGAGCACAGCATTTGGCTCTTTGGTTCCAATCAACTGCAGTTACCAGGACTGCTCCAAAAAAATGCCCAAATGTCTCCCAAGGCAAGAGCCATCTTGGATCCTGAGATTCTAGCTCAGCTTGCCTTGGCTTCGTCAGATATGGGTTGGATTTTAAGAGGTCAAAGCTCGGAGAGTCAGGATGCTCAACCAAGGCATGTCTGTGAGGGAGGCAGAGGTCCTGAGAGCTGGGAGGAGGGGAGGAGAAGTGAAAGCAGAGCAGATGATGGGCACTCACAGAGGTCAAAACTGTGCAGGAGAAGCATGAATGAGCAGGGTGTGGGAAAGGGCCAGGGGCCTGGGTCTGGCTGGCTGCATCTGAGCCACCTCCTGACAGCCTGCTGACCATACCAAGGAAACCAAGCAAGGGCTGTGGGTGTGACTCAGTGGTACACTTCTTGTGAAAAGCCCTGGCTGGATCCCATGCACCACAGGAAAAGAAAAATACACTCACTGTGTGAAAAACAACAACACTGACAACAAACTAACAAAAAGGCCAAGAGGGCCATCTGCTCTGGACAGTTTTATTTTTTAAAAAATTTATTTATTTTACAGAGAAAGAGGAGAGAGATAGAGAGAGAGAGAGAGAGAGAGAGAGAGAGAGAGGGAGAGAATATGGGCACGCCAGGGCCTCCAGCCACTGCAAATAAACTCCAGATGCGAGCGCCCCCTAGTGCACATGGCTAACATGGGTCCTGGGGAATTGAACCTGGGTCCTTTGGCTTTGTAGGCAAACGCCTTAACCACTAAGTCATCCCTCCAGCCCATCTGGACAGTTCTAATGTTTTGAAGGTCCTAGGTAAGGCCTGGCCTTACTGTCTTACTTAGCCTTAAAAGCACAACAGCAGGGCGTGGTGGCGCAGGCCTTTAATTTAATCCCAGCACTTGGGAGGCAGAGGTAGGAGGATCGCTGTGAGTTCGAAGCCAGCCTGAGAGACAACATAGTGAATTCCAGATCAGCCTGGGCTGCAGCGAGACCGTACCTTGAAACCCCCCCCCAAATAAAAAGCAAAACCAGCAACACCCCCCATCATTGTCAACATCACTATGCTGTCAACACCCCACAAATATGACTCCCTGCAGAGAATTCTCAGCATGATCTTAAGGGTGCCTGTGTGTGTCACCAAAGGGGAAAGATTCTAAAGCGAACGTGAAGAAAATAATCAGTTGATGTCCTGAGTGGAGGGGACATGAGCACAAAAGTCATCACCCATCCCTTAGTGGCTGAACACTCCACAGCCCTGGCATCAGGGCATTGGCCACGTTGCTACTTCTTTGTCTCATCTTTCTCACTTCCTTGAAATGTATTCTCTCTTGCTCTACTGTCTGCAACTTTCCAGCAGTCCGAAATCCTTTTACAACAAGGCCGCGTGTAAATAAATAAGGCACAGAAATAAAACCTGCAGCCGCTGTTGTCAGCACAGGCAGACTGGGTCCAAGGTTTTGGCTGTGGTCTCAGGGGAAGGAGGCACTCTGCTGGCAGGAGGAGGAGGGGAAAACTCTACAGGGGCTGGAGAAGGGCTGAGTCGGGGGATCCTGCCATCCTGACTCTGCCTTGAAGAATTCCAGAGTCTCATGCAAGTCACTAACTTCTGGGGTCTCTTGTCCCTGCTTTCATTTTTATTCATTTACTTTTCAAAATATTTTATTTATTTGGATCTGGAGAGATGGCTTAGCAGTTAAAGCACTTTCCTGTGAAGCCTAAGGACCCACGTTTGACTTGCCAGATCCCACGTAAGCCAGACACACAAGGTGACTCATGCACAAGGTGGCACACATGTCTAGAGTTCAATTATAGTGGCTGGAGGCCCTGGTGTGCCAACCCCTCCCCCCCCCCGCCGCCAATCATAGCCACATAAAAAAGGCCACTCTGTTGGGCTTGCCTCAAAAAAATTTTTTTTTTTTTGGTTTTTCGAGGTAAGGTCTCACTCTAGCCAGGCTGACCTGGAATTCACTATGGAGTCTCAGGGTGACCTCGAACTCACGGCGATCCTCCTACCTCTGCCTCCCAAGTGCTGGGACTAAAGGCATGTGCCACCACGCCCGGCTTTCAAAAAATTTTTTAAAAAATTTATTCATTTGAGAGAGAGAAAGGTAGAGAGAGAATGGGCATGTCATGGCCTCTAGCTACTGCAAATGGATTCCAGACGCATGCACCACCTTGTGCATGTGGCTTATGTGGGTACTGGGGAATTGAACCTGGGTCCTTAAAGAGTTTGCAAGCAAGCACCTTCATCACTAAGCCATCTCTCCAGCCTGGCCCAGTTTTGAAAAGTTCCTCCTTTTCAAAACCTAGTATGAGCCAGGTAAGTATAGCCTAGTATGAGCCAGGTAAGCACTGCAAAAACCACACAACACAACACACTACAAAATTAGAAATGTGATGGAATGGTTTCAGAAGTCCCTTCTTATCCTTCACTGGGACTCTGAAGCACTGCCTCTTGTCTGCCGTCTCAGGCTACACAGGACTCCTTCCAGTGAAGTGTCTGTGACGATAAATGTGAATCATACTGATCTCCCAAGGAGATACTGGTTTTTTTTTTTTTTTTTCTCCTATAAAGGAAATTGGAGTGTTATTCATTTGAGGGTGGAGGAAACTGGGGCTTTATTGGATAATTTATTGACTAAATTTCCCATTGTGAAATGAGATAAAAATATTAGTTTTTATCTTTATCCTCTGATGAGCTGGGAAGCTTCCTCCATCTAAATAAGTTCTGTTATAAAGAATAGCATCATCTGTTTGCGCAGCGTGCCAGCCCTATCTGCTGGGCTCACTATTCATCAGACTCAAAAGAATGGTATTGCTATTAGCACATGCCCAAGAGCTGGAAGGTTCTGCCAATGTTCTGGAGCATTCTCTCTGCTTTTCATTTCATGTAAGTCGCCTCACAGCCCTAGTCACCATCCAGTCTACCTACAGAAAGGCTTAGGACACCTGTTGGTTTTAATATAAAACACGCCAGCGGATACCGTACAGCCGAGCTCAAACTTCACCCAAGGATCTTGTTAAAAGGAAGGATTGAGGTTGGAGAGATAGCTCAGCAGTTAAAAGTGCTTGCTTGCAAAGCCTGATGGCCTGGTTCAATTCCCCAGTACCCATCCATGTACATAAAGCCAGATGCACGAAGTGGCATCTGGAGTTTGTTTACAGTAGCAGGAAGCTCTGAAGCCCCCATTTTCTCTCTCTCTCTCTCTCTCATTGCAAGCAAGTGGTACTGGGGAACCATGCCATCAGGCTTTGCAAGCAAGTGCCCTTAAGCCCTGAGCCATCTCCCTAACCCCCAAAACATAAATCTTAAGCCATCGAGGGATGGAGTCTGGTGAAACTGATGATGCTGTCTTGAGGCCGACCTCTGGGTCCTCCAACAAGCCTCTAAAGCAGGGTGCTGGGCTGGCCTCTGAGGGGAATGACCAACCGCTCTGTGTGCATGCTCTGTGGGGCTGTGTCAGTAACCGGGAAGAGTCAAACAGCAGGGTGGTCAGAGCCACTGCCCAGGGGCCCTGAGGATGACTGCCAGCTTGTCTTACATTCCAGCAAGGAGAGTTCATGGAACTCACAAGATAGAAGTTACATAAAGGGCTATAGTGGCAGCTGGATGTGGTGGCGCACGCCTTTAATCCCAGCCCCTGGGAGGCAGAGGTAAGAGGACTACTGTGAGTTCGAGGCCACCCTGAGACTACACAGTGAATTCTAGCCTGAGCTAGAGTGGGACCCTACCTCCAAAAACCAAAACAGAAAAAGAGCTGTAGTGGGGAAAAACCACTCACAAACAAACCCGAGTGTGAAACTTTTGGCCTACACCAGGCACAATAGCAATACAGGGACTTGGCCCAAAGGGGGAAAGGTTAGGACTCCACAGGATGGTGGGCCCGGGGCCCGGGACCTTGCCACTTGCTCTCTACCCGAGCCTTGGCAGACGCCGGCCACCTAAGTGTTCTCAAGACACCCTGATCAGGAGGCCTCGGGGGTGAACCTTCAGATCCAAGCAATTTGCTGTCCCCCACAACCGGATGCTCTGAGGCCATCTGTTCAGAGGTCTACAATGGCTCTGATCTCCCTCAGGGTAGATGCCCAGTGCTTCGAGAAGTGGCTGAGACAGGATCTCAAAGTGTCTGAGTTCAAGGCCACAGCACTTGCTTCACCCCAGGGCAGCATGGCTCCATGTGTAATTAAAGCAAGCCCTGATTAAGAGCTATCAATTTAAGTACTTCACGTGGCTTAGCTCAGCTAATCCCACAACTCTATGTGGTAGCTAGTGGGCAAAGCCTTATTTTCAAGACGAGTGAGCAAGCCCAGAGAGACTAAGTAGCTCACCCAAGCGATTCACTAATCGTCAGGGTCAGAATTTCAATCCAGATGCTGCACCACTTTACTGCCCACCACGGCCCTTTGGGTATCAGGGCAGTGTCATTCCACTTGGAAGTCCCCAGTTCCGCTGCTGGAGGCAGACCGCCCCAGCCTTCCCCAGGGTGCGGCTGGGAACCTGTGCTTCACAGGCTCTTTCCCTGATCCTGCTATCTAGGCACAATATAGATGTACACATCAGTGGTATCTGACGGAAATTTAGTTCCCAGGTCAGACCTATAGTTTCATCTCATTTTATTTTTCTTTTCTTCTTCCTCCTCCTCTTCCTGTTCCTCTCCTCTTTTTTTAAAAAAGTTTTTCAAGGTAGGGTCTCACTCTAGCCCAGGCTGACCTGGAATTCACCCTGGATTCTCAGGGTGGCCTCGAACTCTCGGCGATCCTCCTACCTCTGCCTCCCGAGTGCTGGGATTAAAGGCATGCGCCACCACGCCTGGCTACTCTCTCCTCCCTTTAAAAAATTTTTTATTTTGTTTTATTTATTTGTAAGAAGAGAGAGAAAGAAGACAGAAAGACAGAGAGAATGGACATGCCAAGCCCTCCAGCCAAACTCCAGATGTATGTGCCATTTTGTACACCTGGTTTTATGTGGGTACTGGGGAATTGAGCTTGGGTCATTAGCCTTTGCAGGTAAGTGCCATCTCTCCAGCCCATCCTCCTCCTTTCTTTGAGAGAGGGTCTCATCCTGTAGCCCTGGCTCACTTTGGTCCTATCGTGGTTCTCTCTTGTAATCTTGAGTATAGGAATTGCAGACATGAGCTACCATGTCTGGCTTCGAGTACACACTTTCTCCTCCCTTCGTATTGAAGAATCGAACTCAAGCCCTTGTACTTGCTCAACAGTGCTCTAGTTACCCTCAGCCCAGCCCAGGCCAGGCCCCAAACAAGAGGTTAAATGTAACTAGAGGTGTACTTGGGAGGCAGTAGTAAACTCGGACAAGCGTGGGTTCATAAAATCAGATCCCGCAGCGGTTACAAGCAAGGAAACTTTGGGCTCAGGACTTAAGCCCTTGGAGCCTCACCTTTTCTCCTCTGGCGCAAGGGAACATTCCGTTGCCTTCTAGAGTCCGTGTGCCGAGCCTGTAACGTGTACCCTGCATCTAGGAAATGCCTGCAAAGCAGCAGCCACGGCAATTCCTAGAGCTTCCCTGTCTTAGAAAACTCACGTCTTTCCCTTTCATGCCTTACTACAGTGTGATCCTGAAGCCTTTTGGTTGCCAAACCAAGAGAACAGCTTTCAACCAGAATAAAGCAGCTCTGTGCTTGGCTAACTAGGGAGATCAGCTGCCTCAACAATATCTACAGGTCGCCCACAGGACCATTTGGAGTAATGCCCCCAATGCCATTAGGAGTTCCAAGCCCAAGGTGCAAACTCATGAGCCAAACAACAACAACAACAACAAAAGCCCAAAACCACTCAAGCTCAAGCAACAGCTTGGTCCTCATCTCTGTTACCAAACCACAGTTGGTAAAACTGTCACTAGTAGTTTGCTCTTAAAGATGTTCCCTCGTCGCACACCCTAGAGTTGGAGAAGGGAAGATGGTGGAGACATGTTAGCTACAAGAGCAGACCACACTCTGCCGTGACATCTCAGTCCCTTCCGAGCCAAAGGAGTCCTCTCTTCTCCAGCCGTGCAGACACCGCAGAGGAAGCAGCTCTCTTGATGCCTGTGGTTGCACCAGCATGTGCAAGGGTCTGGTTTAGATGCCCAGCAATACACACACACACACACACACACACACACACTGAGTGGGGGGGGGGAGCATGGGCAAAGAAAAGACCATACCCTTCAAAAAGAAGGGTGCAGGGATGCCTTAGCGGTTAAGGCGCTTGCCTGCAAAGCCAAAGACCCAGGTTCGATTCCCCAGGACCAATGTTGGCCAGATGCACAGGCGGCACACACGTCTGGAGTTCATCTGCAGTGGCTGGAGGCCCTGGTGTGCCCATTCTCTCACTCTCCCTCTTTCTCTGTCAGATAAATAAATAAATAAATAGCGGAGAGGGAAAGGGAAAAAAAGGAATGGAGAAGAGGAAAATAAAAAACTTCATTGGGGGCTGGAGGGATGGCTTAGTGGTTAAGGTGTTTGCCTGCAAAGCCAAGGACTCAAGTTCAATTCCCCAGGACCCATGCTGGTCAGATGCACAAGGTGGCGCCCATGTGCAGTGGCTGGTGGCCCTGGCATGGCCATTCTCTCTCTCTCCCCCTCTTTTGCTGTCAAATAAATAAATAAAAATAAATATTATAAAAAAGGAAGCCTCATTGGGTGTTTAGATGACAACCCTAAGTCATCTGAGGCCAACCCTGCCCTAAGCCACCGTGAAGTCTATCTTCAGGAGAACGGGTACAAGAAGAAGTTAAAAGGATTTTGTAAGAAAAAAAAAATTAATGCCAGCTTCACGATAGAAATTAAAACTCCACTGGGATATGTCAGTAGTTACTGTTCATATCTGTGAGGAGAAATTTCAATAAAAGGGTGTAGGTGGCAAAATGAAAACCTGCAGAGACTTTGTCTTTTCATCATTCTTCTCAACATCTGGAGACTTCCGGAAAGGCAGACTGTCTTATATGGGGGCCTCCTTGCTTTCTGATTCTTTAGATTCTGGCTCAGGAAGAAAAAAAAAAACACCAAAGTGTTTTGTTTTTTATTTGTTTTTTTGAGGTAGGGTCTCACTGTAGACCAGGATGACGTGGAATTCACCATGTAGCCTCAGGGTGGCCTCGAACTCATGGCACTCCTCCTACCTCTACCTCCCGAACGCTGGGATTAAAGGCGTGCGCCACCACGTCTGGCTCCAAAGTGGGTTTTCATGTACCTTAAACTCTAGCATGGTTGCCAAATTATTATTTATCTTCCTTTTTCCCTTTTGGTTTTTTGAGGTAGGGTCTTGCTCTTCTAGTCCAGGATGACTTGGAATTGACTATGTAGTCTCAGGGTGGCCTCGGACTCACAGTGATCCTCCCACCTCTGCCTTCTAAGTGATGGGATTAAAGGCGTGCACCATGATGTCCATCTTTATCTTTCTTGGTTAATTTTTATTTATTTACTTATTTGAGAGTGACACAGAGAGAAAGAGGCAGAGAGAGAGAGAATGGGCATGCCAATTGCTCTGTCAAAAGGTACAGTGTATTTTCCTATGTGGCCAAACTGAGTAAAGTGTTCTGTCAGCTCACTGGCCGCCACCCTCCAAGGACTTTTTCTCCAGGCACAGTAAACGAACTCCAGACTCGTATGCCCCTTGCGCATCTGGCTAACGTGGGTCCTGGGGAATTGAGCCTCGAACTGGGGTCCTTAGGCTTCACAGGCAGGCACTTAACTGCTAAGCCATCTCTCCAGTCCTATCTTTTAATTTCTTAAAAAACACTTGAACTATAAAAACATTAAGTGTGTAATAAAGACCTTAGAAAATTCAGATGTGAATGAGGAAGAAAACAAAAAATCATTCAGATCCCATACTATTTTAGTTAAAAACATGCATTAGGTATATGCATCATGAGATATGAAACTGAAAAGATAGGACAGAATACATTTTTTTCCCCCCAGGTATGGTCTCACTCTAGCCCAGGCTGATCTGGAACTCTGTAATTCCAGGCTGGCCTCGAACTCACAGCAATTCTCCTACCTCTGCCTCCTGAGTGCTGAGATTAAAGGCATTCTTAAAGGTATTCACCTAGATGTCTGGTTCATTTTTTTTTCAGTTACATATGTTTAATGGGTAGTTTATTAATGATCTCAGAAACATTTCTCTTCATCAGATGTTTGATACCCTTGCAAAATTTTGGGTCAGTGAACTTGAACGTGGAGCTTTACTCCACCAATAATATGTTTTTCCTGTTCTATTGCACTCTGACATACTTCTTGAGAAGAGAACTGATACCCATACCTCTGTGAAAGCCAGTTGCTCTGTCAAAAGGTACAGTGCATTTTCCTATGTGGCCAAACTGAGTAAAGTGTTCTGTCAGCTCACTGGCCGCCACTGTCCAAGGACTTTTTCTGACAAAAGCAATAACCGATCACCACCCGGACACACTGCTATAGTGGCCTTCACTGCCTAGGCGGCCATGTTTAGAATGAAAGGCCTTCCTAAAATATATTTTTAAAAAGATTAGTTTAGAAGTTACTTAGTTCCTGAGGAATGACCCCCAAGGTTGTCTCCTCTCTCTCTCTCTTTCTCTCTCACACACATACCCCATACCCAAAGCATGAATATACACATATATAAGCAAGCACACAAAATTAAATTTTTTTTCCAGGCCCTAAATACATGGTAGGGCAACACCCAACAGACGGTGAGCCTGATCTATAAATCTACTGGCCTGAAAGAGAGTCTGGCTTACTTCTTCCTCATTAACACTGGGTATTATTATTAATTTGTAAACATTTGCCACTTTGTTAGGTGAAAAATACTCAGTGCTTGTTTTAATTTTTGTTTTTGATTACCAGTGTGGTTGAACATTTTTCATGTTAATTGGCCACTTGAATTTCATCTCTTGTGAATTGCCTATTCATACCCATTCTTTAATTAGTATATTCTTTTTTTCCTCATGAATCTGTAAGAATTTTGTATAACACAGAATATTGCTATTTTAAAGTCTCAAGTTGAAAATCATGACTGACTTAAAAAAAACTTACCATTATGAAATATTAAAAAAAAATCAACCATTAAATAGCTCCTTTGGAAAAGGAGAAAATGTGGGGGCAGTAAAAACTAAATCAGATTAAAAATATTTTTTTGTCACTAAACCTGAACATAGAATACTTATTTTAGTACCCCCTGCTTTTAATACAATGGGGACAGTAACAAATGCCAGGCATAAAAAATAATGAGAAGGGGACACCTGAGGTTGAAACCTGTCCCTACCCTGGGCAGCTCCTGTACTTTCTTGGCTAGTCAGTTGCAGGTTATAGGTGGGTTAGAAATTTCTTGTGGACAATATCTTGTCCCAGTGGCCATAGGAAGGGCATTTTACAGAGGTTCTTATTTAGAATGGAGCTGGCAAGTCAGGGGCATGGATTCTGAGTTCCTGGGGACCATTTGGAATGGGCTGAGCAATCACAGGAAGTCGGAAGACTAGGGTGCAGTTCCACGGCTGGGTGGCTAGCAAGAAGCAGGTCAAAGAGAGCCAGGGCATGTACGTGTTTGCTTTCTCCACTGTTCCAAATGAGCTTTTTGGAGTGGATGCTGAGGGTTCCCCAGAGATTTCCCAGCCCAGGGCCTCTTTATACACAGTTCACATTTTCGCAGCTGACGGCAGGAACATAGAATGTAGCCAGCCAGGTTGGAGAGGTAAAGGGTGATAATTGAGGGGGGGGGGGGATGGACAAGGAGTCATCTTCCATTAGGGTCAGGGGCAATCCCAGGGGACCAGGTGGGTGCAGGCTGGCATCCGGGTTGGCTGCCTACTATTCACAGGGACTGTGCCTGCCCAGCTCAGGCTGCGACTGTTCCGAAATGAAACAGGAAGTGCAGAGCCAAAGCGGGAAGCAGGCTGGAGATTGCGCTCAGGGGTGGGTCAACGTCACAGCAGCCCTTCCCGTAGGCATGGGAAGCCATCACAGACAGGTGGTGAGTAGAACCAGGTAGCAAACTACCCGCTGTTTCCCTCTTACATCTGGATTCCAGGATGAGAAAGTCCAGGAAGAGACCCGTTTACAATGGTCAACCGGCCTGTGGATTTTACCTTAGTCCTAAAAAGGAGGTTCGGGCCTGGGGAGATGGCTTAGCAGTTAACGCGCTTGCCTGCAATGCTGAAGGATCCAGGTTCGATTCCCCAGGACCAGATTCACAAGGTGGCACATGTATCTGAAGTTCATTTTTAGTAGCTGGAAGCACTGGTGTGCCCATCCCCAATCTCTCAAATAAATAAAAAAATAATAATAAAATGATTTGTTGGAAAGTAAGCAGAGGAACACGGAGGGGAGAGAACAAGGGATGGCTGGTACAGAGATTCTGGTTTTGGCCTGCTCAGGGCCCCTCTTCCTTTTCTCTAGTCTTTTCTTTCTTTCTTTTTTAAATGTATTTTTGTTCATTTTTTATTTATTTATTTGAGAGTGACAGAGAGAGAGAGAGAGAGAGAGAGAGAGAATGGGCACACCAGGGTCTCCAGCCACTGCATACGAACTCCAGACGCGTGCGCCCCCTTGTGCATCTGGTTAACATGGGTCCTGGGGAATCGATCCTCGAACCAGGGTCCTTAGGCTTCACAGGCAAGCGCTTAACTGCTAAGCCATCTCTCCAGCCCTCTCTAGTCTTTTCTAAATCATGGTTCCTGGATTTTCTTTGGAGGCTCCCCTTCCTCCACACTCAGCCAATGAGGGTCCTACCTTCCTGAGGGCTAGAGTCCAGATGCACTCATGATGCCCTCTCAACTGTAAAGTCACCGCCCTAGACATTTGGCCTGAAAGGGCTCTCTAAGACACAGACTTCTTTCCTGGACTTAAGGTCTTTCTAGCTTCCTGCACTCATGCTGGGTGGATCCTGGGGTCTAGCCCTAAGGTGTTACTGAGGGTGGATCTGAATCCCAGACCAACGTATGCACAGTGAGCTCTGCCAGGATTCACCCCCCCTTTCTTTAATGTGAGAGAGTGAGAGAGAGAATTGGCACATCAGGGCCTCAGCCAATGCACTCGAACTCCTGATGCTTGCGCCACCTTGTGTGCATGTGTGACCCTGTGCACTTGCCTCACCTTTGTGCAACTGGCTTACATGGGATCTGGAGATTCAAACATGGGTCCTTAAGTCTTCACAGGCCAGTGCCTTAACCGCTAAGCCACCTCTCCAGCAGCCCCTGTTGGTTTCTGTGCTTGCTTTTGGTGGTTTTTCTCTATGTAGATCTGTGAAAGGGGGCCAACTTCTTCTGCCATCATGGAACTTCCCTTGGATATGTAAGCATGAAATAAATCCCTTCTTCCCATCACCTGTGTCTGGTCTGGAAGGTCAGGCCAGCAGTGGAACTGATGATGACAGTATTTCACCCAGATTGCCCCCCTGAGCTAGAGCAGAAACAACTGCAGAGACAGTGGCCTTCTCGCAGGCGGAGAAGACCTGGGAATGATTAGATTATGTTTTGGACAAATTTTATGCCTATGCAAATGTGTATGGTAACCTGGAGCCCACAGCAGGGATGGGAAGGGTTAGGATTCAAATTTATATTTATATGTATTTATAGGAAAAGCACTGGCAGAGTGGAGAACTTGCTGCTGGGATAGATCTCTGCTTTTCAACAAGGATAGGTGGGAAAACCCTACCGTGAGGTCCTGCTCAGAATGCGTTTGAAGGCCACACAGCCAGAGCCTGGAAAGATGTCAGCTAAAATTCAGGGTGACTATATAATCCTGGTCTTCCAGTCTAGTACCTTACAAAGCCCCTTTGCAACCTAAACCATAAGCAGCTTGGTGGGACGAGTTAGAATCTGGAATTTAGATTACGTTTTTTTGTTTGCTTTGCCTTCCTTCCTTCTCTCTCTCTCTCTCTCTCCCTTTCTTTCTCTCTCTCTCTCTCCCTTTCTTTCTTCCCTCCCTCCCTCCCTCCCTCCCTCCCTCCCTCCCTCCCTCCCTCCCTCCTTTCTTTCTTTCTTTCTTTTTGGAGACAGGATTTTACTTAGCCCAGGCTGGCCTCAAACATTATGTAGCTGAGGAGGACTGAATTTCTGATCTTCCTGCCTCTCCTTCCCAGTGCTGAGATCATAGGTGTGAACCTCTACACCTGATTTTATGCAGTGCTGAAAATCAAACCCAGGGCTTGGTGCCTGCTAGGCAAGAACTCCAACAACTGAGCTACATCACTAGCCCAGGGCCGGAATCTTGAACTATGTATAGCCCTTGGGCCAACATTGCTTCTCTAGGGAGTTTTTTTTTTTTTTTCTTTTTCCCCAGAGCAGGTGGTTAATTCATTAATCTCTAAAGAGTGTAATCTTGAATACACAGATTTAACATAGCTCTTGTCTGAATTAGTAATTTTAACACGTCTCTTTACTTCAGTGGAGTTGATACCTTTGGGGCATCCGTTGGAAAATTCCAGGGCATTCTATATGCCTGGCAGTGCCCAAGCAAATCTTAGGAAGACCCGATGAGCTCCCACGGGCAGCCCAGTGGCTTCCCTCTACTTGGGCCAAACCACTGTTCGACTTCCTTCCTATGGCCTTTACAGTTTTTTTCGGTTTAAATTTTCTTTAGACCTTGGGTTATAGGAAGTTTTCCTTAGCTCTGCACACACATCTTCCTGTCCTTCCTCTGAACCCACAGGAATTCTAGCCAGCAGACCCGCCCCCCACTCCAGCAGCCTGGGCAGTAATCAGGACAACTCGCGCTGCAGGTGAACGGCGGGACCAGACCCGAGGGAGCAGACGGGCCTCCGGGGTTATCCGCGGGCCTGCTCTCCTCTTGCAGGAGCCAGTGGGTGGCAGTCAAGCCTGGCACAGGGGAGAGGGCACACACAAGGGAAAGGCACAGGGTGGCAATCAGGACACTGAAGTCACCCCACATCTCTGGTTGCTGATGTCCACTCTGGTCTCTAGTTTCCATCCAAGAAACAGAAAAAGGGCAGAGACGGGAGGCACGACTCAGCCACTCCACGAGGACGGGCAGTGACCGGGGCCGTGGGGCTCAGCTGCTGGAACCGAGTCTTGGGTTCACTGGCCACAGGCCTCGCGGCGGCTCGTCACTAACCACTGCGCTCCCAAGCCACTGGCTGCGGTGGGCTGACGGCAGCCCTCATTCTCTGCATCCGGCTCTCTTATACAAGGCCCTGGAGGCGTGGCACATGGCGAGGTGGTCTTGTCCCCCAGGCTAGGGATAGGGGAAAAAAATAAGCCACAGGACACAGACTGGCCCGACTGGGTGTCATTCCCTTGGGACCTCCTTTTGCATAACCGTGAACACCCTAGGCCAGAGGGGAGGAGCACCCAGAGGAAAACTTGGAAGAATTCCCAGCGGCTGCTTGGCAGCCTCAGCCTCCCAGCTCTGCCCAGCTAAGACACGGCCCACAGGGTCTGTTTTCCTTTTGGCTGTTCCCTTGCCTTGGGAACTTCCTGAAACTCCTCCTCAGACTCCAGTGGCTTCTGGGAAACTCTTGACACTGATGGGAACTGGTTAACCAACCCCTAGTCTCTTAAAAGGGAATAGTGCCCACACAGGGGCTTGTAGACATCTATTGCTATACCCAGATGTTTTAGGGAGAGGTGCTGGGGGAATGAACTGGGCAGTCTCCGACTCTTGTGCCCAAGTGACAAGTGCTCTTACCCACTGAGCCATCTCCCCAGGCCTCGTGTTCCCCCATAAAGAGAGGTGTGCATGTGGATGCCTGTGTGCGCATGCACACACCCCCAATTACTTGTTATGTTTTACTTTACGTCCACACCCCAATTTCATTGTTAATGGTGTAATTCTTATCATGTGTACTACTCTTCACTGTGACTTCAAAACACATTTTCTTTTTAAAAAATATTTTATTTATTTATTTGAATGAGAGTAGGAGGAGAGAGAGAGAGAGAGAGAGAGAGAGAGAGAGAGCGAGCAAGGGACAGACAGAGAATGGGTGCACCAGGGCCTGTAGCTATTGCAAACAAACTCCAATCACACGCAGCACCGTGTGCATCTGGCTTACACGGGTTCCCAGGGAATTGAACCTGGGTCCTTTGGCTTTGTAGGCCAAGTGCCTTAACTGCTAAGCCATCTCTCCAGCCCAGGAATCTGGTCTTTCAATGTGAAGCACATACCTGGACCTGACTAATCAGAACAGGGACTTCGTGAGCAACTTTAATTTCCTGCTCTGATTAAACTGCAGCATAGCAAGTTGTCCGCATTCACACATCCACCCCAACTCCCAATCAGCAAAGAAATCATTCCAGGAGCTCTAAGGAGGCAGTGAGTCGGAAGCCGGAATGAGGCCTCTCTGGCTCGGGGAGGGTCCGAATCCACCACTCACATTATTTTCAGATGCTTAACACAGCCCGCAGCCCTGGGGCAGCACACAAGAGGCTGCACGTGTTTCCGTGTGAAGAAACTGAGGCTGAGAAGCGAGTGTGAGGAGATGTCGGCGAAGCCGAGGCAGAGGCACTGACACCTTCACCTGGCTCCTCAGTGCCGGGCCCGTGGCTGGCGGCCAGTAATGATCTCACACAAATGGCAATGACCCTCGAGTCATTCTGGAAGTGTACGTGTGTGAGTGACTGAACGGCAGAGGGGCAACCCACTTCTCAGCCTTCAATCGATGCTCAGTGATGAATGAATCCCCAAGCCTCCCACTCACCAGGAACATGTGTGAGACTAGGGGTGGCTCCTGCCTGTGTCTAACTGTGTGTGTGACATCATGAGTCCCTCTGGAGCAAATCACCCCGCAGATTCATCCGATGGCAGCAGCCTCTCATTAGAACCAGTGACAGAGAGCTGGCAAACTATTACACGGCGCCACCCCTCTTCTAACAATTTAACTATTAACATTTTAAAAGCACTTGAAATCATCGCAGCATGAGGTTCTTTTAAATAACATACCACGAGTCTTACCCCTTTAGCTACTATTCTCTAGAGAGAAACATTAAGACAAATTAAAAACTAGCAATCTGATCCTGTCCCACTCAGCCACATGACGCAGAACACGATTTCTTCATCCAATTTGAGCATACTGATGGGCAACGTGACAGCGGCTATTAAAATGAAGATGTGCATCTCTGCAACCCAGTAGTTCTTGGAGGGAGACAGTGTAATGAGCCACTGTATTTATGGGATTTTATTCAGGAGACAAACAGTGTCATGCCCACACTTGCAGGCTACCCCGACTGAAGGGTTTAGAGAAGAACGTAGTTGCAGAAGTCATACAGGGCCCCCGAGTCAGTTACTTTTCTCACTGCGGTGAGAAAACGCTCATAGAAGCGGGAAGGAAGGGTTTACTTTGGTTTGAGATGATCCCGAACCATCATGGTGGGGACAGAGCACGGTGCCAGGAACAGGAGGTGGCTGGTTACCTCGTGCCCACAGTCGGGAAGCAGAGAGATGGATGCTGGTGCTCAGCTCCCATTTTCCTTTTTCTTATTTAGCTCATGGGGCGATGCCAGCCACCCTCAGGATGGGTCTTCCTTCTTTTGTTAAATGTCTCTGGAAAAGCCTTCAAAGACATGCTGTGCGTCTCCTAGGTGAGTCTCAATCCATTCAAACTGACAATGAGGATTAATCATCACATCACGACTTAGGTGGAAAGATAACAGAGTTGGACAATGTGGTCGCATGTCTGTGAGCTCAGCACTCACCACGAGTTTGAGGCCAGTGCTGCAGTTACCTTCTCACTGCTGGGACACAACACCTGGCCCGCAAGCAGCTTATGGGAAGAAAGGAGTTATTTCAGGCTTATACTTTCGTGTGCAAGTTTTACCATGACGGTGAAAGCGTGGCATGAGCAGGAAGCTGGGCCATATCTTGTTACATATCTGGGTGGAACAGTCTAAATACTGGGCTTGGAGCTTGGCTGATAAACTTCAGGGTCCCCTTCCAGCAAGGCTCCCCCTCCCAAAGGCTCTATCAGCTAATCACAAATACATGAGGCTATGGGAGACAATTTACATTCAAACTACCATACCAGTGTAAGCTATATCATGAGTTGGAAGCCAGACTGGTCTACATAACAAGTCCCCCACCTCAATAAAAGTACACAGCAATACCAAACATTTCTGTGGGTACTCAGAAATATACATACATACATGCATATGTATGTATGTATATATATATTACGAGTATAAATACAAGAAAAATGTCCAGAGACACACACTCTAGATTAACAACAGTGTTTGTAACTGGGATGGGAACAAAACTGACTTTAACTTGCATTAATGAGTTATTTGTGCAATATAAGAACTATTTTTAAACATGCAAGAAAATGAGAAGAACTATGAATGTACCACTTTGCTTCTCATGGAAGCTGTTTTTCGTGAATTTATTATCTAGCTAGAGATAAAACTGTTCAAATGTCTCCTTGGATCTCAGGAAGGAATGCAGACTGTGACAAGAGAATCTAACCATATCACAGATGTATGAAACAGCCTTATGAGGGCTGAGGGAAACGTGCTGACTCAAGGAACTCTGGAAATAAGTGGTCTCGAAGGTTAAAGGCAACATGAACTGCTCATAAGCGCTGTGTTCTAGTTGATAAAATTGTTTCCCACAGGTTATAATTCTGATATGGACATACATGCAGATTGGAATTGAACAATTAAGAAAATGAACAGCATGTGGTGGAAGGCAGGTTTCTTGCTACCGTGGTAGAAATTTGTAAAGAAGGGCAAGGCTAGAGTCAGAGACCTTAGTATGCGTTCTTGTTTAATATAGATGCAGGCGGTTAACACTCAGAAATATTTACAGGTATTAATATTTAGTTATGGTTACAGGTACATGGGTTAGTATATACACACTTATTTCCCTGCTCCATCAGCCATGGGGACCAGCAGCTAAGACACTGAGTCACAAAGAACACACTCATCCCTAGAGCTCGGTTTCTGGAGTCTATCGTCAACAACAGGAACCAGGGCTCTGCAGAGAAAGGACTGATGCATAGGCAGAGGCAGGGAATATACAAGAGGAGCTTGGAACCTCTCACAATGCCAGAAAGCCAGGAAGTTACAATAGCAGTAGCAAGTAATAAAAGTCTACAATGTCAGGTGTATGCCAATGGGACCAAGAAGACAACTAAAGCTGCCAATGGCCAAACCAAAACAAGCTGAGCAGCAAAATAAAGTTGTGTTGGTTCAAAAACTGTAGCAAATATATAGCACATGGATGTAAGATGTTAACATAGGAAGCTGGGGGAGGGGAACTCTGTATTTTCTTTTAAAAAAGATTCTTTATGGGGCTGAAGAGATGGCTTAGTGGTTAAGCATTTGCCTGTGAAGCCTGAGGACCCCGGTTTGAGGCTTGATTCCCCAGGACCCACGTTAGCCAGATGCACAGGGGACACGGGCATCTGGAGTTCGTTTGCAGTGGCTGGAAGCCCTGGCGTGCCCATTCTCTCTCTCTCTTTGCCTTTTTCTCTCTCTATATATATGCCTCTTTCTTTCTCTCTGTCACTCTCAAATAAATAAATAAAAATTAAAAAAAATTATTTTTTATTTATGAGACAGAAAGGGAGAAAAAGGGAGAGAGAGGGGGAAAGAGAGAGAGAGAGAGAGAGGGAGAGGGGGAATGAACAAGTGCGCCAAGGTCTCCTGCCACTGCAAATGAACTCCAGACACATGTACCACTTTGTGCATCTGGCTTTATGTGGGTTCTGGGGAATCAAACCAGACCTTCAGGCTTTATAAATAAGTGACTTTAAGCACTGTGACATCACCCCAGCTCTGTATTTTCTTCTTGCTCATTTTTTTTCTATAACTCTAAAATTGTCCTAAAAATACAGTCTATTTTTAAAGTATCTCCCTAACATACATTATCTTTCACTTCTTCTGAAAGATAAAAAGAAAAAGAATGGCCCAAATCTAAGTATACATTTCAGATGTATAAGGCTAGATTATGGACACTTAAAAAAATTTTTTTTTGGTTTATTTTTATTTATTTATTTGAGAGCGACAGACAGAGAAAGAAGCGGAGAGAGAGAATGGGTGCGCCAGGGCTTCCAGCCACTGCAGGCAAATTCCAGATGCGTGCACCCCCTTGTGCATCTGGCTAACGTGGGTCCTGGGGAATCGAGCCTCGAACCGGGGTCCTTAGGCTTCACAGGCAAGCGCTTAACCACTAAGCAATCTCTCTAGCAATTATGGACACTTTTAAAGACACTACTGGCAAGCCAGGTCGTAGACCAGTCTCAAGGAAAATGGCAGTGGGGTTGGGTGGGACAGGATCACTGTCAGCCTTGTGTGTAACCCTCCACCCCACTAGGGGCTGGTTTGGGTGGTGGCGGAGCTGGGGACAGCCTCTGTTCTTCTGCTCAGAATCTTTCAATCTCAAACCATCAAGCCTGTTCCTGCTCAGGCGCCTTGGCAGCTGCTGTGTCCTGACACTGGGCGGCTTTGCCCTCAGGACTTGCCTGCACCAATTCCTTTGGGTTTCTGCTCACGTGTTACACTATCCCAGAGACCTTCAGTGGCTTCATATTTTTTTTTTTCAGTACCAACATATCATCTTTTATATCTCTTTCAATGTGTGTGGTGTGCATGTGTGCAAATGTATGTCTGTATGTGTGTGGGTGTGTGCACCTGTACATGTGTGTGTGCATGTGTGTGAAGGCCAGAGAAAAGTCTCAGGTGTCATTCCTTGGGTTCATCACTCACCTCTTTTCATTTATTTATTTATATTGACAACTTTCCCACCTCTTTAAAAAAAACACTTATTTATTTACTTGTCAGAGAAAGGGGGAGAGAGACAGAAAGAGAGAGAGAAAATGAGCATGCCAGGGCCTCTAGCCACTGCAAATGAACTCCAGATGCATGCGCCCCCTTGTGCATCTGGCTAACATGGGTCCTGGGGAATTGAACCTGGGTCCTTTGGCTTTTCAGGCAGATGCCTTAACCACTAAGCCATCCCTCCAGCCCTCCACCTCTTTTAAGACAGAGTTGCACAGTGGCTTGGAGCTCATCAATTAAACTGGACTAGCCCCCAGGTATCTGCCTGTCTCTGCCTCCCCAGCACTGGAATTATAGATCTATTCCATAGTGTCTTATATTTTTATGTGGGTGCTGGGGAGGATCAAACTCAGGCAAGCATTTTACCAAAATCCCCCAGATCCCTAACATATTATTTATTTTTATTTTATTTTTTTTTGGTTTTTCGAGGTAGGGTTTCACTCTGGTCCAGGCTGACCTGGAATTAACTGTCATCTCAGGGTGGCCTTGAACTAATGGCAATCCTCCTACCTCTGCCTCCTGAGTGCTGGGATTAAAGGCGTGCGCCACCACGCCCAGCTCAAACATATTATTTTTATTTTTTTACATACTGTCTTTAAAAAAAAAAAGTATTTTGGGCTGGAGAGATGGCTTAGCGGTTAAGCGCCTGCCTGTGAAACCTAAGGACCCCAGTTCGAGGCTCAATTCCCCAGGACCCACGTAAGCCAGATGCACAAGGGGGCGCACACATCTGGAGTTCATTTGCAGTGGCTGGCGTGCCCGTTCTGTCTCTCTTTCTCTCTCTCTCTGCCTCTTTCTCTCTCTGTTGCTCTCAAATAATAAAAATAAACAAAAAAGTATTTTATTTATATATTTCATTTTGAGAGAGAGAGAGAGAGACAGAGGAAATGGAGACAGAATGGGCTGCCAGACTGCCACAAACTCCAGGCATGTGCATCTGGCTTATGTGAATCAAACTTTGGTCCTTAGGTTTCACAGACAAGTGCCTTAACTGCTAGGCTCCAGCCATATACTATCTTTTTAGTTGCTAATTGCTGTCTGATTTCCATGAGAGCATGGGCTTCATCTGTTTTTGTTTTCTGTGCTATTCTCAGAATACCAACACCCAGAATAGAATCCAGAGCAGAGCAGGCACTCAGTCATGCCCGTGGAAGGAACACGGGAATGAGCGGATGAGTGGTCTTCCAATTGCATTATGCTGAATAGCATATAACATGTGCTGATAAACAGTAGTAATTATATCACATTGTGCATGTCAGCCCTTCTATCCTTCTTTCCTCCCTTCCTCCCTCCCTCCCTCCATCCCTTCCTTCCTTCCTTCCTTTTTCGAGGTAGGGTCTCTTTCTAGTCCAGGCTGACTTGAAATCACTATGTAGTCTCAGGTTAGCCTTGAACTCACAGCAATCCTACCTTTGCCTCCTGAGTGCTGGGATTAAAGGCGTGTACCACCATGCCCAAGGGGGAGAGAGAGAGAGAGAGAGAGAATATGAGAGAATGGCTGCACCAGGGCCTCTAGCTGCTGCAAATGAACTCTAGATACATGCGCCACTTTATGCATGTGGCGTTGTGTGTGTACTGGGCAATCAAACTCAGCTCATTAGGCTTTTCAGGCAAGCTCCTTAACTACTGAGACATTCCTCTAGTCCCCGTTTAGTCTTTAACCTAATGTGTGGAGTTAAGAGTGTGGGTGTGCACCTATAGCCTCAGCAAACGAAGCCGGACAGTTGCCTGAGTCCAGAAGTCTGGGGCCAGCCTGGGCGACAGAGTGAAATCCTGCTTCTTTAAAAAAAAAAAAAAAGATTCAGAAAGTTACTCTCATGAATTCTTGCAGTCCTTGCACAAGTTTATGTACACATAAGTGAGAACTCACTAACCAAATATTTAGTGGTGGGCACAAGGGGTACAAAGGTGATTAAGACCCACTTTCTGACCACCCGGACATCCATCCATGCATCCAAGCTTTACAGCTCTTGTCAAATGCCAGATATTGCATATCTGAGATTCTATCTGGCACATCCCCTTATTGTTCTGCCTACATTGCTAATCCTTCTAACATTAAGGAACTCAAACAGTCAGTTGTAGATGTGTCACTGACTAACCTTTTGATCCTGGTGGGGGGAATCACTGAATTTTGAGCACTCATTTCCTTATTGGTAAGCATGGGTTTCAAAACTCTGTCCCAGATGTCCCACAGAGATGCTGGGAATGTCCCAGGAGATGGACAGGATCAGAACACAAATGTGCCCTGTCCACCATGAAGTCCTGGACACACGGAAGAGATTCCCTGCCAGCAAAACCCAAACCTCACACGAACTACCCAAACTCAAGCCTTTTCCTTCGACAGCTTCGCAGTGGGTCTCGGAGTTAAGGCAGCTGCTGCCGCAGTGAGGCCAATCTGCTATCCCTCGAAGAGCCTACAGTTGGACAGAAATCAGGACAGATAGCCCAGTTCCTGTCAAGGTAATCCTCCGCAGATTAAGTGGACCATCAATAATCTCCGGTTAACATTTGAGCCAAGCTAACACCAGCACTTTCCACCCGCTCAGCTCCCCACTGAGGGTCTGTTGGCTCTCGTGTGTTGGGCGCTGTTCAGAAGTTTTAGCAGCTCTTGGAGTCTCCCTTCATCCTCTCCCCCTTCTTTTCCCATCCAAACTTTGACCCGGCTGGAGCTTGATCACAAAGGAAAGTGACTCTTCAAGGTTGACATGTAAATATCACTGGCTAGGCCAGGCTCTTGTCAAAGGAAGACGTTGCAAGTCTTCCAAATGGTCATCAACATGAAGGAGTGGGCGGTTACGGCAGGAAGGGAGAGATGGAAAACGCTGGCCAAAGCGAAGGAGACATCAGCGAGCGATGAGAGCAGCCTCTCATTAGAACAAACATCTTTCCTAGAAGCACGACTGGATCTGAACTCTGGAATTTTCTTGTTTCTGTGTTTACGCCGTCTCTTCCTCCGAGTGGGGTATCTAATATCGTCTGACGGCATTAACTCCAGGCCAGAAGGCAGAGCTAGTGAATTCACTGTACGGAAACATGGCCTCACCCTTTGCGCGTTCTTGCTTCTTCTTCTTCTTCTTCTTTTTTTTGGTTTTTCGAGGTAGGGT
Source organism: Jaculus jaculus (assembly GCF_020740685.1). Classification (NCBI taxonomy): domain Eukaryota; kingdom Metazoa; phylum Chordata; class Mammalia; order Rodentia; family Dipodidae; genus Jaculus; species Jaculus jaculus. The sequence continues at coordinate 19,605,699 of NC_059117.1, forward strand.
CTCACTCTAGCCCAGGCTGACCTGGAATTCACTATGGAGTCTCAGGGTGGCCTCGAACTCATGGCGATCCTCCTACCTCTACCTCCTGAGTGCTGGGATTAAAGGCGTGTGCCACCATTCCCGGCTTACGATTTTCAATTGAAAGCCTGGAAGAGATTCTTTTTTCCTCTGCCTCTTTCCCAGTGGAGCAGCATGGCCTGGTTACAGGGACAACATCTACAATAACACAGGTGGCATCCACCGACTTCCTTTTGCATCGCGCATGTTCTGGGACAAGCGCTGGAGAAACCATGCTGTCTGCAAGCATAGGAGACCTTATGCACTCCTGTCACCTCAGGGTCCAGGACCTGTCATCAGGTACCCTCTAAAAACAGTTCTTTGCTAGGAACACGCTGTTACTCCCTTCAGCTTTTTTTTTTTTTTAGAGAGAGAGAGAATTAGCATGCCAGGGCCTCAGCCACTGCAACTGAACACCAGATGCTTGCGCCACCTAGTGGGCATGTGCGACCTTTGCGCTTGCCTCACTTTTGTGCATCTGGCTTACGCGGGATCTGGAGAGTCGAACATGAGTCCTAAGGCTTTGCAGGCCAGCGCCTCAACCACTATGCCATCCCTCCAGCCCTCATCTTCTTTCTTTCCTGACACATGGTATTATTAAGTAACCTAGGCTGGTCTTGAACTTGTGAAACTCCTGCCTCAGGCTCCTGAGCACTGGCATTGCAGACGTGCACCACCATCCTGGCTTATTCTTTTTGTTGTGTGCTTTGTGTATGTATGTATGTGTGTGGTATATGCGTGTTCATATATGCGGAGGCATGCTTGCATATGGAGGTCAGAGGTTGATACTGTTTTCCTTGATTGCACTCCACAGAGTCTCTGTGAGCCCAGAGTTTGCTGCTTCAGCAAGTCTGGCTAGCCAGCTTGCCCAGGGGGTCCCTAGCAGAATTCCAGGTGGTCCACCATGCATACCTGGCCCTTGCAGAGGTTTTGGGAGTCTGAACTCCAGTCCTCATGCTTGTGTGGCAAGTATTTTAACCACCCAACAATCTCCCCAGCCTACATCATTCTTCTCTAAAAGACTAAAAAGCAAACTTAGTTCTGGGGAGGCCACGGGCTCTTGCACTGGGGAAGAGACAGGGCTCAAATTCTTCCAGCAAAATCTTTTGTTTGTTCCTAAGGAAAACTCCCAAGAAGCACAATACCATAGAGGCCATGCACTTGCCATCCAGAGTCAACAATTTATATCGACTGTGTCAGTCCTGTTCCACTGATTCCTTCAGTTCTCCCTCCCTCTCTCTCTCTCTCAAAATATTTATTTACTTGAGAGAGAGAGAGAGAGAGAGAGAGAGAGAGAGAGAGAAAGAAAGAGGCAGACAGAGAGAAAGAGAGAATGGGCATGCCAGGGCCTCCAGCCACTGCAAACGCACTTCAGATGCATGCGCTCCCTTGAGCATCTGGCTTCTGTGGGTCCTGGGGAATCGAACCAGGGTCCTTAGGCTTTGCAGGCAAATGCCTTAACTGCTAAGCCATTTCACCAGCCCTCAGCAGTTCTCTTTAGGGAATACTATGAAGAAAACACTGGACAGCATCAGCCTGATCACTGGCACTCCTTGGCAGTTCGGTTTCTTCTTTCACCATTTAGACATGCAGTGGCTCCGAGGGCCGGGAGAGACTTCTGGTGGCTCTGCCTTGGCTGCAGGTGGTGGAGGTACATAAGCACAGAGCACACGCTGCTTCCACATCAACGAAGCAAACCTAGGCCCATGGCTCCCTCCATTATTCTTTGGTGCATGTGTACGTGTATGGATGCATGTTTGTCCTTGTGTGCATGATTTGCAGGCTAGAAACTGGGCGTCTTCCTCAGTTGCTCTCCACCTTATTTTTATGTTTATTTTTATTTGTTTATTTATTTGAGAGCAAGAGAGAGAGAGAGAGAGAGAGAGAGAGAGAGAAAGAGGGAGGGAAAGAGGCAGACAGAGAGAGAGAATGGGCACACCAGGGCCTCCAGCCACTGCAAACGAACTCCAGACGCATGCGCCCCCTTGTGCATCTGGCTAACGTGGGTCCTGGGGAATTGAGCCTCGAACCGGGGTCCTTAGGCTTCACAGGCAAGCACTTAACCGCTAAGCCATCTCTCCAGCCCTTATTTATTTATTTATTTTGATTTTTTGAGGTAGGGTCTTACTTTAGTCTAGGCTGACCTGGAACTCACTATGCAGTCTCAGGGTGGCCTTGAACTCACAGTGATCCACCTACCTCTGCCTCCCGAGTGCTGGGATTAAAGGCATGTGGCACCACACCCAGCTCCCTTATTTATGTTTTAATGAGAGAGAGAGCATGAGTGCTATGGCATGCAAGAGAGAACTGGCACACCAGGGCCTCCAGCCACTGCAATTGTACTCCAAACATATGTGGCATCTTGGGCGCATGTGCGACCTTGCACGCTTGTGTCACCTTGTGTGTCTGGCTTACACTGGATCTGGAGAGTCAAACATGGATCCTTAGACTTCACAGACAAGCACCTTAACCACTAAGCCATCTCTCAAGCCTCTTATTTTTTTTTAAAATATTTTATTTGTGTGTGCATACAGAGACGGTCAGAATGAGAGAATGGGCATGCCAGAGCCTGCTGCTGTTGCAAACAAACTCCAGACTAATGTATAATTTTGTGCATCTGGCTTCCTGTGGATGCCGGGGAGTTGAACCCTGGACCAGCAGGTTCTGCAAGCCAGCACGTTTAACCGTTGAGCAGCTCCCCTGCCCCCTCTACAGTAGGGCCTTGTACTGAATCTAGAGCTCACTCATTCCGCTAGCCACGGAGCCTAGAGATCCTCCTGTCCCCACCTCCACAGCATTGGCCTAGCATGGCCGGACCAGGCTTTCACGAGGGGGCTGGGGATCTAAATTTACCTCCTCATGCTTGCATGAAGTGAGTGCTTTACAAACTGAGCCATCTCTCCAGCTTGCTAATTAGTTTTGACATGGTTTTATGTACTATTTTACTGGCGGTATTATTATTATTTACTAAAACAAAGGCTAGAAACTTGAGCAGAGCATAGTGGCGCACGCCTTTAATCCCAGCATTCAGGAAGGCTGAGGTAGGAGGATTGCTGCGTGTTCGAGGCCAGCCCGGGGCTACAGAGTGAGTTCCAGGGTCAGCCTGGGCTACAGTGAGACTCTACCTCGAAAAACCAAAACAAACAAATAAACAAAAGAATAGAAAGTTTATTAACACCAGACACTGGGGCTGCAGTGAAGCAGAAAAGCCAACTGTTCCCTGGGGTTCAGAGGAGGATGAGGTAGCCATGAGCACTACAGGGTCCTGGGGAAATGAGGCCCATGACACCCCACTTTTCTGTGGCGCTTCTGTGGAGGATCTTGTGAGGAGGTGGCAGATGCCAGTGGTCCATGCTGCTCTGAATGTAGGAAACGGGGATTGAGTGAAGAACAAGGAAGCTGAAAAGACGTGGATCGACTGTGCGCACACGCCGCTGATTAATTATTTATGCGAACTGCTTACCGTGTGTGCTTAATTACCCTGCAGCACAGTCAAGCACAGATCTGTCATTAAAATCCTATTGCGTTCCCCAGATTAAAACTCTCTGGGCTTCCCTGATCTTCCTCTGCAGGAGGCAAGGCTGCTGCTGGCTCAGGACTTGAAAATAGGAGTGGTTCCATCCAGGCTGGGTCTCGGACCTTAAAAGAAAGGGCCCTCCTCAGGCTCCGATGGGGGGAATTGGTGCATCTGATCATGCCATCGTTTTGGCAAAGAGATGCTCCTTGAACTGTGTGGGGGTGGCGGGGGGGGAGTGTGGATGCTCTGGAACGGCACACAGGGCTTGCCGGCTTCTGTATTTCCATATATCTTAGAGCAGAGAGCGCGCAAACGTACCAAGGGGTCAGGCCCTTCTCCAGACTAATTCAATCAGGATGGGTATGGGAGGGGCCCTGGCTCCCTGGGAGATGCCAGGGCACAGCCAGGTGCTGCTTTAAAGCAGGTGCATGTTGCACATGCCTTGTCTTACTTTCTTCCTCATCTTTCTTTGTTAGGGTCATTCTTTGCCTCAAAGCTTTTGAGACAGAAAGACTTGCTCTTTTTAGGCGTGAGTATTGAGGTCATGCTGGCTTCATAAAACGAATTGAGGGAAATTTTCATCTTATTCTATGGTCTCAAATAGTTTGAATAACAAAGGATATACCTAGGTTTTGAAGCTTAGCTAGTGCCCAGTTATAAGACCATGAAGGCCTTTTTAAAAGGATATTTCTTTAACAAGCTTTCTGATGTATTTCCATGGTTATTGGTCTATTCAGATGTATTTCTTTGGAGCACTTCCGAGAATTAAGTTTTTTTCTTTTTTTGGCCAGGAGATTATTTATTTTCAGTTCTTTAAAATTTTATTTTTATTTATTTGGGGGGGGGGAAGGAGGGAGAGAAAGAGGCATATATAGAAAGAATAGATGTCCGAGCCTCCAGCTGCCTCAAACAAACTCCAGTTGCATGTGCCACCTTGTGCATCTGGCTTGTGTGAGTCCTGGGGAATCGAACCTGGGTCCTTTGGCTTTGAAGACAAGTGCCTTTAAACATTAACTCATTTCTCCAGCCCTTGTTTTCATTTTTTTATTGACAACTTCCATAATTATAGCCAATAAACCATCAGATTTTTAAAAAATTAAACACATTTACTTATTTATTTGTATGTGAGTGTGTGTGTGTGTGTGTGTGTGTGTGTGTGTGTATACGTGAACCAGGGCTTTTTAATTGCAGAAGAACAAATATATTGTCATAGATTTTATCATACAGTATTTTTTTAAAAAAATTAATTCCTCATTTGACCTTCATTTGTCGTTAGGCACTTTGTAGTGACAAGTGACTCTATCTCAAATAAAGTGGAGCACAGACACCTCCAATTTGTCCTCTGACCTTCACACGTGTGCCCCCAAACAAAATGAGTAGATAACATTATTAAAAACGAGTTTTGTGGCTGTAGGTGATCTCGCTGTCAAAGATTAGGTGGAGTCTATCTATGTGAACCTTTTAAAGACCTGGCCAAAGGCCAATTAGTCAGTCACTTCACTACTTTGAATGTCCACTCACGCAATGACAGAGGCCTGTACAAACACAAGGAAGTGTACATGAACAGCACCGAAGAAACGCACAATCTTTTAAAGAGAAGAGAGCAGTTAGTAGGATCTATGCATAGTAGTAGCATGGGTGTAACCTCTGTATTAAAAAAAAAGACTGGGCTGGAGAGATGGCTCAGATGTTAAAGTGCTTGCTTGCAAAGGCTGACAGCCTGGGTTCGATTCTCCAGTACCCACGTAAAGCCAGATGCGCTAAGTGGCACACGTGTCTGGAGTTCCAACAAGAGGCTCTGGCATGTCCATTCTCTCTTACTCTAGCGCTCTCTCCATCCTTCGCTCTCTTGCAAATAAACAAATAAAAATATTAAAAAAAAAAAGACTGATGAGTGGGTAATGAAGATGTGGCACATTTATACAATGGAGTTCTACTCAGCGATAAAGAAAAATGAAGTTATGAAATTTGCAGAAAAATGGATGGACCTGGAAAGGATTATACTAAGTGAGGTAACCCAGGCCCAGAAAGCCAAGCGCCACATGTTCTCTCTCATATGTGGATACTAGCTACAGGTGACTGGGCTTCTGTGTAAGAATGAAAATACTTAGTAGCAGAGGCCAGTAAGTTAAAAAGGAGACATACAGGGAAGAGAAAGGAAGGGAGGACTTAATACTTAGTACTTAATAGGTTGGTATTGTATATATGTAAGTACAATGATTGAGATGGGGAGGTAATATGATGGAGAATGGAATTTCAAAGGGGAAAGTGTGGGGGGGAGGGAGGGAATTACCATGGGATATTTTTTTATAATCATGGAAAATGCTAATAAAAATTAAAAAAAAAAGAATACTACTAAGATCTAGGGCTGGGGAAATTGTTCATTTGGTTAAGTGCTTGCCTTGCAAGCATGAGGACCCGAGTTTGATCCCCAGTACCCCTGTGTAAATGCCTGGTGTGCAGATGCGTGCCTCTCAGCACAGAGGAGGCGGAGACAGGAGGGTCCGGCTTGCTCGTCTAATCTATCTGGTGAGCTCCAAACCAATGAGAGACCTGGTCTCAAAAACCATCTGAGGAGCAAAACCCAAGTTCTATGGCCTTCACAAGTACACATACACACACGCTTTCTCTCTCTTAAAAAAAAAAATAAAAGATGTTCTGGAAGCACTCTATTTCTTCCAGAATAAAACCGTATCTTACCACTTTAGTTTGCCTTTGGGCAATTCCTGCACCTGACCCCAAATGCCTTTCTCAGTTCCCTAGTGATGCCAAGTGTCAGTCAGGCCAGACTCCCGGCTCTGTACGTCTGTCTCTGCACCTTTGCCACCGCTGTTCCCATCACTGAGAAGGCCTTTTCTTCGTTTTATTGGCATATAAATCTAAAGGTCTAGTACGTATGCCATCCATATGAGCACTTACATGTAGTACCAAGCGGATGAGCACTTTATATCTGTTGACTGATTTCACCTTCAAAGCAACTCTGTAAATCAGGTATTATTCGCATCTCTATTGTATTATTTTTTTAAAAACTATCTTATTTATTTATTTAAGAGAGGGGGGCAGATAGGGAGAAAGAGAGAATGGGCCATTGCAAATGAACTCCAGATGTGTGCACTCCCTCGTACATCTGGCTTACATGGGTTCTGGGGAATTGAACCGCGGTCCTTAGGCTTCGCAGGCAAACGTCTTAACGACTAACCAATCTCTACAGCGCTCTATTTTATTTTTATTTAATTAATTTATTTATGGGAGAGAGAGAGAGAGGGTGAGAGAGAATGGGCATGTCAGAGCTTCCTTGGGCATCTGCATTACGTGGGTACCCTGAGGAACTGAACCTGGGTCCTTAGGCTTTGTAGGTAAGCACCTTAACCGCTAAGCTATCTCTCCACCCCTCATCTCTACTTTATGACTGGGAAAACTGGATGCGGGCTAGCTGGCTCCAGCCCTTAGGCCAATTGCCCAGTATCATGTCCCTTGGCAAGTATGTGGTCTGGTGATGTCTACACTTTTCCTACCCTTGTATGCCAACAAGCTCCTCCAAGAAGGGCCTGGGTCTGGCTGTGCCTCTGTGCCCACGCAGATGCCCTGAGACTACTCGCCGATGAACAGAGCTAGTGTGGCAGCTCATGGAGCTGGAGATCTTTGTCAGGGCCTTGCTGAGAAGGTCGCCATGCCAGGGAGGTGGTTGGGACGGCAGGATGCTCAGCTGCAGGGGCACGCTTGTCTGTTTTGTGGGGCCTCCTCCGAATCCATGAAAAAGTCCACAGCAGGTCTTACATGTTAGCACTAAATGAAATCAACTCAAATGACCCTAAGTGGCCACTTCCCCCACTCCTCACCCAGCCAGAGCACTGGGCCAACAGAGCCCCTCACACAAATACATTCTCAGTTATTCCTTCACCTCAAAGCCTGGACTCATGGACAATCTCTCCCCACAGCACGGGACGGGTTTTGCTTCTAGCACGTTGCTGATAGTGTTTGGTTTGGACCCACTTGAACTTGACATTTCTTTCTGATTGAAGGTCAGCACTGAGGTAGGTTATGGTCACTTTTACTTCTGCGGGGAAAGCGCTGTCAGTGAGTAACTCTTCTTTCCCTCCAAGGAAGGGGAGGGAGGCTGGGAGAAGAAGGCGGATGGACTGGTCAGCTGGAAGGCAGCCCAGGGAATTCAGACCTAAGGACTAGATGCACTGTGAGGGCTGCAGGTGGACTTACTGCTCCTCCTCCCAATGCCATTGAAATCCTGACCTCTAGCAAATGGGAATGTGACCTTATCTGGAAACATCAAATGAACACAAGATTATTGGGATGGGCCATATTCTCACATGATTCTGTCCTTGGCAAAGGGAAATTGAGCATGGATTTAGTCCCAATATTTGGGAACCTGAAGTAGGAAGATCCCCATGAGTTTGAGGCCAGCCTGGGGTTAGAGAGTGAATTCCAGGTCAGCCTGGGGTAGAGTGAGAACCTTCTTCAAAAAAAAAAAAGGGAAAGAACTGACATATGAAAGGTGCGGGTAGAGACTGGGAAGGTGCACTGGCAAGCTAAGGTCCACCAAAAATTTCTATTTTATTATTACTATTGTTATTTTATTTTTTAGAGAGAGAAAGCGAGAGACAGAGAGAATTGGCGCACCAGGGCCTCAGCCACTGCAATTGAACTCCAGATGCTTGTGCCACCTAGTGGGCATATGGGACCTTGCTCTTGCCTCACCTTTGTGCATCTGGCTTATGTGGGATCCAGAGAGTTGAACATGGGTCCTTAGGTTTTGCAGGCAAGCACCTTAACCACTAAGCCATCTCTCTAGCTCCCACCAAATAATTTCTTAGCAAGCAACAGATGCTGAGTGGTGTGTAACAGTCTCCCTCTCAACCTTTGAAGGAATCAATCCCACTGATGCTTTGAACCTGGACTCCAGAGCCCCGAGACTTTTTAAACTATTTAGTTTTTCTCAAGATACCCAGATTGTGGAATTTCTCTATGGAAGCCTTAGCAAAGTTAGAGAGCTGTGCTCAAGGGACGCACTGTCATACGCTGGGGCCAAAACTCACTGTCTCCTTCAAACAGCTAGAGCAGGCATGCTGCCCAGTCCGTGGGTGACTTCAGGCCCACAACAGTGATATCTATCTTTATCTGCTGCAGTCTTGCCATGTGTGATCTAACTTCAAGATTCTCCTCTTCTCCTTCCCCTCCTCAGCTTCACTCAGTAGTCCAGGCAGGCCTTGAATTGCCCACCTCCTGCCTCAGCCTCACGCATGACGAGATTACAGGCAAGCACTGCCACACCTGCTGATGATTGGCTTCTTGACTGATGCTCTTGAGTTCTGCCCTGACCCGCTTATCATACGGTAGTGACACCTGTTACCTAGAGCTCAGTGTATACTTCTCATTTCCCTAAGTCAGTTCGTTTAGTTTTCAAACCGATCCTACCATCCAGGTATTAGACTTTTGCTCTGTTAGCTTGAGAGGACAAATCGCTTCCTCAGGGCTGCAGAACTAGACATGCTGGAGACGGAAGTGGATCCAAGCAATTTCACTCCAGAGCCCATTAGATGCTACAGAAATGTCTCCCACCTGCTGAGAGCCCCCCGCCCCCTTGAGCACTGTGCCAAATACTTATATTCTTAACTCATTCACAAAGTCATTTGTCTGAGCTCTTTGGACCCGTTATTATTTTTCTATAGCCATTTTCCAGAGCAGCTATTGTTAATTTGCAACGAAAAGCCTCCACTTCTCAAATGCATGAGCCTTCATTCACACAACCGGATCGCTGGCTGGGGACCCTGCCGCCTCCCCCTAGCAGTTCTCTTTCATTTGCTCATCCTCTCTCAAAACACCCCACTTCCAGTCCTTTATTTCCCAGCTCAAATTAGGACGTTGAATGCTTCTTTGCAGGGAGCCAAATCTGCTCATGTCAAGCTCCCTGCTGGGGACCTGGCCTTCCAACTTCTGCATTTGATTTATACCTTTATTTTATTTATTTATTTAGGTTTTTTGAGGTAGGGGTTCACTCTAGCCCAGGTGGGCCTGGAATTCACTATGGCGTCTCAGGGTGGCCTCAAACTGATGTCGATCCTCCTACATTTGCCTCCAGAGTACTGGGATTAAAGGCATGCACCACCACACCCTGCTCTTTATTTTATTTTTATTTATTTATTAGAGAGAAAGGGGGAGAGAGAGAGAGAGAGAGAGAGAGAGAGAGAGAGGGAGAATATGGGTGAGCCAGGTCCTCCAGCCACTGCAAATGAACTCAATGCATGCATCCCTTTGAGCATCTGGCTTAGGTGGGTCCTGGGGAGTCCAACGTGGGTCCTTTGGCTTTGCAGGCAAGCGCCTTAACCGCGAAACCATCTCTCCAGTCCTGCATTTGATTTATATCTTGATATCAAATAAAACTCGTGGTTTTGCTAAGATGCCCAGCAGGGGAGGGAGAGCAGAGGAAGAGCAGGAAGAAGGACAGAACATAAAGCAGGAAGGAGGGTCCTGTGTATTTGGTCCAGGTCCCAGGCCTGGGACTCATCTTCCTTTTTCCTGCTGTCAGCTGCTCGGCGAGGCTGGTGAGGCAGCGCACTGCACAGAGCTGGATTTGAACCCAGTGCCCCTTCTGCTGTGGCGCAAAGAGAGCTGCAGGGGTCTACTATCTCACTCAACAGTTCCAACAGGAGGAATCTTAGCGCTAGCTCTTGGTAGTTTGTAAGGAGGCAGCCAGGCTGCTCTGCCAAGGTTCTGTATCCCCCTCAGGGCGACGTGATGAGCGCAGCCATGATCCCTCGGGTTCTTTTCATTGTAGATGCTGAAAGCCAGGCGCACCATGTTGCACAGCCATGGCACAGTGCCAGGTGGCACCTATGTTCCGGTGCTTGGGCCTTCTACCAATCAGCCATCATTGCTGACAGCACCAAAGGGAGCCCAGCCCCCCTCCTGCAGAACCGACCTGGGAAGGCCCCGGTGGTTATAACTCTCCCCAGATCTGCTTGCTGACTGAGGAGGAAATGGCGCTTTCTGCCTGAGCAACGGCAAAAATCAGTCTTTGCATCTGTGAAAATTATGCTCTCGATGACAGCAATCCCGAACATTAATCAAATATCAATCACTGACATGAGCGGAAAACGGAGCCAGTGTCTTTATTCAAGCCTTATTTTGAGCAAAGCTATGTGGGTGGGGGCTGGTGGGGGGGGGTTGAAGAGGAAACTCTTTAGCAGGTCTCAAACATCACATCAGGGCGGGAAGAGTGAGTGACAGTCGGAGACCCAGACTCGCTTCAGCCGTGGCTAATGCCAAAGACGGCTGTGCTCCTCCCTGGCCTTGGCTTTCCCGTCTGTAAAACAAGAGAACCCTACACATCTCTAGGGTCCCTGGGGTTAAGCATAGGGACATATGCCAATAGCGCAGGCAATGCAGC